>NC_137006.1:4017500-4087676 GCF_032717465.1 Coenobita brevimanus | reverse complement strand
AGGGTACGTGAGGCAGGGTACGTGAGGCAGGGTACGTGAGGCAGGGTACATGAGGCAGGGTACGTGAGGCAGGGTATGTGAGGCAGGGTACGTGAGGCAGGGTACGTGAGGCAAGGTATGTGAGGCAGGGTACGTGAGGCGAGGTTCGTGAGGCAGGGGAGGGTGTGCTCGCAAAAACAGGGTATGAACTGACTCGTGGCAGGGGTGAAGGGAGGCGAAAGGAGAGGCAAGGTAAGATGGGGCACCGGGTGGGGTAGGGTAAGGCAGGGTAAGGTAGGGTCCACAGGGTAAGATGGGTAACTGAGTGAGGCAGGGTAAGGCAGGGTAGCAAGGTAAGGCAAAGGAATATCAGTAAGGCATAGAATCAGTCAAAATGGAGTACACGCACCTGTGGCAGAGGCTTGGGGGTTCGGCAGGTAAGGCAGGGTAAGGTAAGGCATAGAATAATTGAAAACCTAGTCGACGCAGCTGTGGCAGAGGCTTGGGGGATTGGTAGGTAAAGCAGAGCATGAGGCAGGGTACGGCTAGGTATAGGCAGGGAAAGCAGGGTAAGGCAAGGCAAGACATGATAAGGTAGGGTAAGGCAGAGTAAGGTAGGGTAAGGCAGGGTAAGGCAAGACAAGGTAAATCTGAGTTGACGCACCTGTGGCAAGGGCCTGGGTGGTCGGCAGGTAAGGCAGCCCACCTCCACCTGGTTAGGCAGGAGTGGTATGGCGCCGTCCATGAGGTGGTGGCGGTGCAGGAGGGCCAGGGACTGCCTGGGGTACACGCTGAAGGGGTCCGGCAGGTCCGGGAAGGTGGGCCGCAGCGCCGACACCAGCGGACCGGACACGCTGCGGCGGAACACGTAGCGCAGCGCTATGGTGGCCAGGGTGTTCACCAGGCGCTCCCACAGGGTGAGGGAGTCGCTGTACGGCAGCAGCACCGAGGGCAGGGCGGCGGGACTCACCAGGTTGCCCAGGTAGGACAGCTGGAGGGGCTCGGTGCCGGTCGGGGAGAGGGTGATGAAGGGGGCGCTGACCCCCAGCAGGAACGGGAAGGCCATCTCGTTGACGGCGCTGTTGATGATGATGGCGTCAAACTCGTGTCTGCGTCGCCACGCCGCCATCACGGCGGGGTCGGCGTACAGTTCCTTGGCCACGTGCGGCAGGGCACGAACCAGCATCCGGAAGGCGGTGCCGTCCCGCCGAACCTCAAACAGGTCCATCTGGTCCAGTCCGCTGTGGGGCGCTACCAGGTGTGTGACGTTGACGTGACGGTCCAGGGGCGCGTCACCTCCTGCTATAAGCGTCACGCGGTGCCCCCTGGCAGCCAGGGCCCCCGTCACCTCCCAGAACAAGGACCGAACCGACCGCGAGCCGAAGGGAGTCAGCACCAGGATCTCAGCTGGGTGTGTGGGCGGGGGAAGCACCCACAGACACGCCCACACCCACACCCACGCCCACGCCCGCGACATTGTGGCAGGGGCGGCTACACACCCACCCCGCCGCAAACTGATGTCTCACACTAACACCACACTTGACACTCACAGGCGCGGGCGTCAGGCAAAACACACACTAACACACTGACAGGCGAGGGGCGCACGAGGCAAGGTGACGATCGAGCTGGAAGACACGGCAAGGCAGGGCAGGGCAGGGCAGGGCAGGGCAGGGCAGGGTGTGGGGATGAGGCAGGGTATGTATGCCCCTGTATTGTGGTGGGGGTTAGGCAGAAGGGGTTAGGCAGGAGTGAGGGAAGGCAAGGCAGACAGGGTGCAGGTGAGGCAGGGGAGTCAGGCAGGGTATATGTGAGTGTAGGTGTGTCCCGGTGGTGGTGAGGGGGTAAGGCAGCGAGGGGTGGTGAGGCAGGAGACAGAGTGAGCCAGGCAGGGAGGCAGGCAGCAGGCAGGGTGGTGGTGGTGGTGGTGTGGTGGTGGTGGTGTGGTGGGGCGGGTGCAGTGTAATCAGGAGGACTTGAAGAGATAACGTGCACACTCCTGGCCAGGTGGGGGAGGAGGGGGAGGAGGGGGAGGGGAGAAGAAAGGGGTAAGGGGAGGGGAGGGGACGGGAAGACGTGAGGGGAGGGAAGGGACAGGAAGATGGGTAGGGAAGAGATGGAGGAGGAGGAGGAGGAGGAAAGAAGAAAGGGAGGGGAAGAGGTATGAAGGGGGGGAGATAGAGGGAGGGGGAGAGGGGTAGGGGGAAGGGAGGAAAAGGGAGAGAGAGAGGGAGGGGGGGAGGGTGCAAAGTGTGGCCCCGCCTCTCGTACCCCACCAGCACAGTCACCACACTCTACGGAAAACACACTCCACTTCTCACTACCTCACTCCCAAACGCCTTTTCCTGAGCGATTTATTTTACTTATTACAGCACCACACTAGCCGTCAACCACACTCCCTAACGCATTTTCCTGAGCGATTCATTTATTATAGCACCACACTAACATCAAACACACTCCATCACACACTCCCTAACGCCTTTTCCTGAGCGATTTATTTATTACAGCACCACACTAGCCGTCAAACACACTCCATCACTCACTCCCTAACGCCTTTTCCTTAGCGATTTATTTATTACAGCACCACACTAGCCGTCAAACACACTCCATCACACACTCCCTAACGCCTTTTCCTTAGAGATTTATTTTATTTATTACAGCACCAAACTCCGGAAAAAACACACTCTTCTCACTACCTGACACACTCCTTATCGCCTTTTCTTTTGCGATTTATTTTACTTATTACAGCACCACACTCTCCAGATATACGGTAGTACACTCCACTTCTCACTGCCTCACCACATCACACACTCCCTAACGCCTCTTCCTGGGCGATTTATTTTGTTTATTACACCTTACTGGCCTCTTCTGTTACATAAATCCTTCCAATATCGCCATACTCTGCATAAATCTCCCTAACACTTTTTCCTGAGCGATTTATTTGTTTTATTACACCTTACTGGCCTCTTCTGTTACATAAATCCTTCCAATATCGCCATACTCTGCATATATCTCCCTAACACCTTTTCCTGAGCGATTTATTTTGTTTATTACACCTTACTGTCCTCTTCTGTTACATAAATCCTTCCAATACCGCCATACTCTGCATAAATCTCCCTAACACCTTTTCCTGAGCGATTTATTTTGTTTATTACACCTTACTGGCCTCTTCTGTTACATAAATCCTTCCAATATCGCCATACTCTGCATAAATATCGTACAAAAGGATATTAACCAGCCATATCCAAAAATAAATCGCTAAGGAAGAGGCGTTAGGGAGCTTCCTCTCACCCATATGCATCTTATTTCACGCAAAACCACACAACAGCTTAACATCTTTCACACAGCACTTCTTCGTGACTAGCATAACTCAGCAATCAAGTGTGTGTGTGTGTGTGTGTGTGTGTGTGTGTGTGTGTGTGTGTGTGTGTGTGTGTGTGTGTGTGTGTGTGTGGTTATGTATGTGTGCATGTATGTATGTATTTATCTTACAGTTCAAAGCCTGAGGTCGACGTGTGTGTGTGTGTGTGTGTGTGTGTGTGTGTGTGTGTGTGTGTGTGTGTGTGTGTGTGTGTGTGTGTGTGTGTGTGTGTAGCCAGATGCCTTAATCCCGTAAGAGGTGGCCACAAATAAATCGCCTCCATGTCACCCTGGTCTCCGGGATCATGCTGTCCATTCTACCTCACACCAGCCTCTCTCAACACTTCACCCCATCCCTTTACTACATCCTCGGTCTCCCCCTCCATCTCACTCACATACACTCTCCTAGCCAGTCTCTCATCATCTCAACGTATTTATCCTAATGCTTTTCAACACATCCACATCCACACCACAATGTTCCTTTACTTCATAATGTGTGTGTGTGTGTGTGTGTGTGTGTGTGTGTGTAAAGTCTGGGTAAAATGACAGAAATATAGTCATATGTAGTGCGTCCTTGAATGCGAGGCCTGGGGGAGGAGGGGTAGACTGAGATGGTTTGGGAGGAAGGATGGGACTGGAGTGTATTGGTGTTGTAATGAGAAGGGGTAGATTGAGATGGTTTGAGAGGAAGGATGGGACTGGAGTGTATTGGTGTTGTAATGAGGAGGGGTAGATTGAGATGGTTTGGGAGGAAGGATGGGACTGGAGTGTATTGGTGCTGTGATGAGGAGGGGTAGATTGAGATGGTTTGAGAGGAAGGATGGGACTGGAGTGTATTGGTGTTGTGATGAGGAGGGGTAGATTGAGATGGTTTGGGAGGAAGGATGGGACTGGAGTGTATTGGTGTTGTGATGAGGAGGGGTAGATTGAGATGGTTTGGGAGGAAGGATGGGACTGGAGTGTATTGGTGTTGTGATGAGGAGGGGTAGATTGAGATGGTTTGGGAGGAAGGATGGGACTGGAGTGTATTGGTGCTGTGATGAGGAGGGGTAGACTGAGATGGTTTGGGAGGAAGGATGGGACTGGAGTGTATTGGTGTTGTGATGAGGAGGGGTAGACTGAGATGGTTTGGGAGGAAGGATGGGACTGGAGTGTATTGGTGTTGTGATGAGGAGGGGTAGACTGAGATGGTTTGGGAGGAAGGATGGGACTGGAGAGTATTGGTGTTGTGATGAGGAGGGGTATATTGAGATGGTTTGGGAGGAAGGATGGGACTGGAGTGTATTGGTGCTGTGATGAGGAGGGGTAGACTGAGATGGTTTGGGAGGAAGGATGGGACTGGAGTGTATTGGTGTTGTGATGAGGAGGGGTAGACTGAGATGGTTTGGGAGGAAGGATGGGACTGGAGTGTATTGGTGCTGTGATGAGGAGGGGTAGACTGAGATGGTTTGGGAAGAAGGATGGGACTGGAGTGTATTGGTGTTGTGATGAGGAGGGGTAGACTGAGATGGTTTGGGAGGAAGGATGGGACTGGAGTGTATTGGTGTTGTGATGAGGAGGGGTAGACTGAGATGGTTTGGGAAGAAGGATGGGACTGGAGTGTATTGGTGTTGTGATGAGGAGGGGTAGACTGAGATGGTTTGGGAGGAAGGATGGGACTGGAGTGTATTGGTGTTGTGATGAGGAGGGGTAGACTGAGATGGTTTGGGAGGAAGGATGGGACTGGAATGTATTGGTGTTGTGATGAGGAGGGGTAGATTGAGATGGTTTGGGCATGTGGAGAGGATGGGGGATGACAATTGGATGTGGAGGGTGAGGGGTGTGAATGTTGCGGGTTAAACCTTGGGACGAGGTCATCGTGTGTGACCTCAGGGATAAGGGACTGAAGAGAGGCTGTCAGAGATCGAGCAGCGTGGAGAGCCGCCGGTAAGTGACCAAGGTCGACGTAAAAAAAACATGCTGGGGCCTTTATAAACGAACGAAAAACAACTAGCACATCTTACTTAGCGATTTATTATTGGATATGGCTGGTTAATGTTCTTCTGTATGGTATTTATGCAGAGTATGGCGACATAGGAAGAACTGATCTAACTCAGGATAGGATAGTAAAGGGTAATATGTTAAATCGCTTAGAAAATGGTGTTAGGGAGCGTTCTTCACTGAGGAGAGTACTTCCCTAATTAGATACTACGGCTGCAATTACTACAGCATTACTCCTACACTACTAATCAACAGCATCAACGAAGGCAAACCGGAGAGAGAGAGAGAGAGAGAGAGAGAGAATCACCATACTGTAACACTTAGGCTTAAAAAGAAAATGGAAGAATTAATAGTACACTTAAATAATCTTCATTAACACAAATTACTGCCAATATCAAAATATAAACAAATCAGGTTTAAAAGAAAATGGAGTTACGAATGGTACACTAAAATATTCTGCCTAAACTCAAAAACAATAGTAAAGTCTGTCCTTGATATTAGTTCAGTCATTCATATTGATGGTAGATTAAAATATGCTCCCATACATCATCTACCTATCTATCTATCTGTCTATCTATCTATTTATCTATATATCTTCAGTGTAGCCTATATATAAACACAATAGCTAAACCAATAATAATATAAATTCAATGCTCGTCTCTCATTTGTCTGGCTTAAAAGAAAATGGAAAATGACGGTAGACTATAATATACTGCCATATATCGTCTACTTATCTACCTATCTATCTATCTTAAGCATAAACGGTGTAAACACAATAGCTAAACCAATACTAACATAAATTCAATAATCCTGTTACTCAAATCTCTCAGCCTTAAACGAAAATGGAAATATTGGTGGTACACTAAAATAAACAGCCACATATCTCGTCACTGTATATAACACACAAGGTAAGTCAAGCATCATCGTAGTATTAGTTTACTCTCTCTCTCTCTCTCTCTCAAAAATTACTCAGGATATACAAACACTCCGACAAATTTTTTTCCAAGGCCTTTATTTTCTATTGTAAATCCTTGTGTACCAAATACTAAAGATTTACTAAAGGCAAGTAAAGCTACAAAGCCGTCACCCCAACAAGGTCGTTCCATCCACAACACCCCACTCGATAGGACCTGACAAATCCGCAACCCCATTTCAACCCAATGACCTGTTAGATGTGTGTCCCCTTTTTTACCCATTACAGTACATCCTCAATATAACAAAGGTAAGACCTCACTATAACGGACTAATTGGGCCCCAAGCCATTACGAAAAATGCGAAATGTCGATAAAAGCAAACTCCAGACTTTCCCCTGCTAATCCGGACTTTTTCCAATATATCAGACATTAGTCCAGATTGATCAACGGTTTTTAATCTGTTTTCACTATTTGTCGTACTGTACTGTGTTATAATTTCGCTACAATAATCAAATGGTACAATATATATAATAATACTGTACTGTACACTGTTAAACATGTTTTTATTTACCTTATTGTGGTGAACATAGCTGAAGAGGCCAGGCAGTCCGGACTGTTTCTGGCTTTATCAGACTTTTCTCAATATATACGAGTTTAGTCCAGTAGCTCCTCAATTCCGATAAAAGCGATGTCCGGTCAACTGAAGTCCATTATATCAAGGTTTTACTGTAATTGGTACCAGGCCAAGTGGAGAGGATGGAGGGTGAAAGACTGACGAAGAGAATGTATGTGAGAAAGGTAGATGGGGGAAGAGGGAGGGGGAGGCCGAGGATGAGATGGAGGGATGGGGTGGAGAGGTATATGAGAGAGGGGGGTGTGAGTTGGGAGCATGGCAGTGAAATGGCGGGGGACAGGGCAACGTGGAGGCGATCTGTTTGTGACCACCCCGAATGGGATTGAGGCGTCTGGCAATAGATAGATAGATAGATAGGTACCAGGCCCTTGATGTTAAAGCTGATAGTTCATTAACCCCTTAAACGCGGATCATCGCGTTTGCGACGCTCGCCAAAAAGGACATAACGGCGGATCGTCGCATTTGCGATTCGAGTTAATTTTGAATAAACCAGGCAAGGATGTTCCAGCTGGTATTGTCTATCAGTACCACCACCCTTTAGCTACAATTAGCATACTTTACCTTTGTACTACTGATCCGTTGTTGCCAAGTATCGCGTTTTTTCCCCCCTCCCCCCCACCACGGCCCGGCCAGCCTGGGTGTGATACATGGCAGCGCTCTGACTGCTCAGAACTGTAAATCTGTGCTCTCCTCTCACAAGCAGTTTATGCTAATAGGAAACGCTTGTTTCCCCAGTTGTAACACTAGCTTTTTTTCGCACGGTTTGCCCCTGTTTAGCGTCAGTTTACCGCAGGCTTTCAAAGTGACATTATGGCGAGTTCTAGCTCTTCCGAGTCAGTGCGAGTGGCCGACAGGAACGAGAATAAAGTGACGGGCGTAAGGCAGAATAAAAAGCACGCGCGTATGATGATCTTTTGGGAAGTAATATGATTGAAAATAATGTAGTATACATGTTTTTAGCTGTGAAAATGGAAATGTTTGTTGAGTGACGGGAAGACCGCCGCCACAGTGCATGTCGGCCGTACGCTCCGTTGATTTTAGCCTTATTTTCAGTGCTTATTGTACAAATACGGATTCCAAACTACCTATACGTTGTAGTATAAAGTTTACTGTGACAGAATGAGGCTGTGGTAGAGGGGAAACCGGGTTGCTGGAGGTGTGAAAGTGAAGATTTGGTTACCCAACTTTGCAAGTCTCCACAAGTCCTTGGGTAGTCCACAAAGGCTCAGCACCTGTCTCTGGAGAAAGCTGAATGTAAGTACTATCTGCCATATCAAGTATAATGTTCTAGGGTTAATCTCTGATTTTTGGCTAATATTTTCCTACAGGTACTCAGACCGCGATACAACCCCGCCACTCGAGGGGGGTCGACTGTTCATGGCCACGCTTTAGGGGTTAAAGATGAATGCTATGCTGTTTGGTGATTTCCCAGACACTGTGGCTTTTACCGAACACAGATCGTTATATACAGAGCGTCGCTTGCCTGTAGAGTCATTAACCAGCCCCGTCCCGTCGACGTATGGGTACGTTGCAACGATTTGCATTTGCCATCCCGGCGACATACCGGTACGTCGTGCAATTGCAAGGTCCCTAATTTGCACAATTTTCAATTTTCGCACGTGATTTTTCGTATTTATACACGGGACACCTTCCTCTATTCCTCTACAAGATGCCAAGCAGGGACAATGCCTTACACCGCATAACCTCCCCCCATCACGCCATTGTCTCGGCAATTCACCTGTTACCAGTGACCTGGCCAATAAAGGCATTCAGGGCCAGAGTGATTCCCCAAACGATGACAATGTGGAGGACAATGTTTACGTAGCTTTACAGGAAGAAACAGTCAGAAATGATGATCAGGTAATGTGGGAAAAAAAAGGTCATGAATGGTGATTGAAAACCAATATACTCTCATACTACATATAAATTCGTACCAAGTAAATAAATAAATACCGTTTATGAGTGGATAAAATAGTTACCCTCCCATAGAACTCGTTTTCTTTGGTGCCAGCATGTTAGAAAACCCGGTCAGGTAAGGAGGAACTCCTACCTGGATTGAGTTTTTTAAACCTCAGGTGAGCGATTTCTCTATGAATTTTCGATGTTTCTCACCAAAAGCGGAGGTTTTAGCCAAAAAAAAAAAAAAAAAAAAATCGAAAATACCTCGGGACTGGGGGATGTCGGAGGTGCGGAAAACCTCGGGACGTGACGGGGTAATACAGAGGATCATTCGCCCGTAGAGTCATTAAATATAGAGCATCATTCACCGGTAGAGTTAGTAGATACAGAGCATCATTCGCCCGTAGGGTCATTAGATACAGAGCATCATTCACCTGTAGAGTTCGCAGTTACAGAGCATCATTTCCCTGTAGAGTTAGTAGATACAGAGCATCATTCTCCAGCAGAGTTACTAGATACAGAGCATTGTTTCCCTGTACAGTACAGTCGTATACAATACCATACACCTGAGTCTAAATGGCTCTTCTCCTCAATATATGCTCTGTTTAAGGCTTCTCTCACGATTATGGCCACCCAGAAACTGATGAGGTGTTCTGTGTGTGTGTGTATGTTTCTTTTGGTTTTATGTGTGTGTCTGTCTATTTCTCATGGTTTTATGTGTGTGTGTATGTGTGTGTGTATTTCTCTTGGTTGTGTGTGTGTGTGTGTGTGTGTGTGTGTGTGTGTTTCTCTTGGTTTTATGTGTGTGTCTATTTCTCATGGTTTTATGTGTGTGTGTGTGTGTGTGTGTACTTCTCTTGGTTGTGTGTGTGTGTGTGTGTAGGGATGCCATGCTGGTCGGTGTTTTCTATGCGTCCATTCTTTCACCAACCAAAACTCGTAACATAACATTCGGCCAACTCAAAGTAGTCGTAAAAACCAAAATTTGTTAAAGGAGGGTTTGGTTTATCTAGGGTTTACTCCGCTTATTAAATTTATGTGTCCATTTTTCCCAATTACCTGTTCCATCTATCCTTTTTTTTTTTTTTTTTAATGCGAGGAAGAAGGAACCAAAGGCCATGAGCCCGCAGTAACAGTTCCCTCCAAGAGAAAAACAAAATACAATTGAGAGCTAAATTCAAGATCCGATCATTTCGAGATGCCTGGACACACTGCTTTTGAAAGAATGGAGATCATAGGCAGCAGGAAATACAGACAGAGGGAGACAGTTCCAGAGTTGACCTGTTGCATAAATGAAAGACTGGGAGTAACGGTTAACTCTTGCATTAGAGAGTTGGACAGAAAAGGGATGAGAGTTTGCTGCCAGACGGGTGCTACGTACCTGTCGTAGAGGTGGAGGAATGCAAGCAGACAGTTCAGAGGAGCAGTGACCATTAAAGTAGCGATAGAAAAGAGATAAAGATGCAACAGTGCGGCGAAGAGACAGAGGTTGAAGGGAGTCAGTAAGAGGAGGAGAGTTAATGAGACGAAAAGCCTTTGACTCCACCCTATTGAGAAGAGCTGTATGTGGGGAGCCTCCCCACACATGAGAGTTGTACTCCACACACACACGGATAAAACCCCTGTACAGAGTCAACAATTGTGCAGGGGTAAAGAAAGAGTGGAGTCGGCTTCTCTCTTGCCTGACACCTTAATCTTGCAAGTGGTGGCCACAAACAGATCGCCTCCATATCGCCCTGTCCCCCACCATTTCACTGCCCTGCTCCCAGCCCACACCCTCCTCTCTCATATACCTCTCCACTCCATTCCTCCATCTCATCCTTGGCCTCCCCCTTCCCCTCTCATCCCCCCTCCACCTCACATACACCTGTTTTGTAATGGCAGTATACATTTCCTTCCTTCACATTCATTTCCTTTTTTTCCTTCACATTTCCTCATTTCCAGCAACATATTTCACTTCCCATGGGCATGTAGACATTAAGTGATTCTTTGACACTAACTGATTTTTTGATATGAGATGAGATGAGTATTTTCTTGTGAGACAGACTTTGTGAGACTAATTCAAGGTGAGTTGAGATGAGATGGAGCCAACGAAATACAGTACAGTATAAGCCAAGATAAGACAAAACAGAATAAGCCAAGATGGGACGAAACAGAGGGAGCATGAAGTGAGATGAGACGAGAATAAGGGAGTACGAAGTGAGACGAGACTAGAGTAAGGGAGTACGAAGTGAGACGAGACGAGAGTAAGGGAATACAAAACGAGACAAGATGAAAAAAAAAAAGGAAGGACAAGCCAAGATGAGACAAAACTAACCGAATATGAGGCAACACTAACAGAATATGAGCTGAAACTAGATCAGGGTAACGAAGCACGAGCCGAGAAGAGCCGAGGGCCGACTAGGGTATGCCTTTGGGTATGACGAAGGAGAGGTAGTCGGCGGTGGCCCCCCACTCGGAGCGGTAGTGCTGGAAGACGATAACCCAGGCAATCAGTCCAACCAGCCACAAACCCGCACCCACGCCCGACACTACGACATCTGAGGGAGAGAGACAGGTCTGGTGAGGCACGGAGAGGAAGAGGGAGGAAGGGAGAGGCTTGGAGAGAGACAGGGAGAGGAAGGGAGAGGCTTGGAGAGAGACAGGGAGAGGAAGGGAGAGGCTTGGAGAGAGACAGGGAGAGAAAGGGAGGGAGGGGAAGAGGCAGTGTGAGGGAGAGAGACAGCCCCACCAACCACAAACCAGCACCCACACCCGACACTACGACACCTGAGGGAGAGAGACAGGTCTGGTGAGGCACAGAGAGACAGGGAGAGGCTAGGAGAGACAGGGTTAGGCAGGGAGAGACAGGGTTTAGCAAGGAAACAGTCCAAGCAACCACAAACCCGCACCCACACCTGACACTACAACATCTGAGGGAAAGAGACAGGTCTGGTGAGGCACGGAGAGGAAGAGAGAGACAGGGAGAGGAAAGGAGAGAAGGGAAGAGACAGGGAAAGGCAGGGAGACAGTCCAACCAGCCAAAAACCAGCACCCACACCCGACACTATTGACATCTGTAGGAGAAATGCAGCCAGGCAGTTACAGCAAAGGTAAGGAAGGACTGCATGTGAATTTTTATCACCATCATCATCAGCAGCAGCATCCCTGACTGGAAATGGAGCAGTAACATTATTGCTACTACTACTACTAGTAATAATAATTATAATACTGTAATAATAATATTAATAACAATACTAATACAAACACTAATACTAATACTAATACAAATACTAATATTAAGGGGAGAAGATGAGAGAGAGAAGAGAGAGGTATATGTGAGCAGGAGAAGGGAGGTTAAGAGATTGGTGAAGGAGAGTAAGATGAAAGTGGATGAAGAGGTTGGGAGGAATCTGAGTGTGAAATGGAGGGAGAGTAAGAAATTGTTTTGGAAGGAGGTAAAGAAAGGAAGGCAGTGTGAAAGGGGAAATAGTAGGGGAGTGAAAGATAGGAATAATAGATTGTTGGTGGAGAAGAGAGAGAAATTGAGGAGATGGAAGGAGCACTTTGAGGATTTGTTGAATGTAGAGAGTGAGAGCAGTGTGAGTATAAGTGGTTGGGGAATGGCTGGGAGAAGAAGAGATGAGAGGAGGGAGGAAGAGATCAGTAGGTCGGAAGTAGTGGAAGCGATGAAGAAGATTAAGCTGGGAAAGGCCCCAGGAATTGATGGAGTGTGTGGTGAAATGCTTAGGTATGGGGGTGAGATTGTTGTGGAGTGGATATGGAAGTTGTGTAGATTGGCTTGGGAAGAGGGAAGGGTTCCAGAGGACTGGAAATCAGGTATAATTGTTCCTCTGTACAAAGTAAAGGGGGAGAGAGAAGTATGTGGTAACCATAGGGGTATTTGCCTTCTTAGTGTGACTGGTAAAATATATGGTAGAATACTCATTGATAGGGTTAGGCATATGACAGAGGAGCTAGTTGGAGAAGAACAAGGGGGATTTAGGAAGGGAAAAGGGTGTGTAGATCAGATATTTGTTCTAAGATGTTTAGTGGAGAAATATCTAGAGAAGGGAAGGAAAGTGTACGCTGCCTTCATCGACTTGGAGAAAGCTTATGACAGAATAGATAGGAAAGGTATGTGGAATGTATTAAGAATATATGGAGTGGAGGGGAAATTGTTGAGTGCTGTGAAGAGTATGTACGAGGGAGCTAGGGCTACGGTGCGAGTGGATGGTGAGCTGAGTGAGTTCTTTGATCTCAATGTGGGACTGAAACAGGGGTGTGTAATGTCTCCATGGCTGTTTAATATATATATGGATGGGGTCGTAAAGGAGGTACAAGGTAGGGCAGTGGATGTGGGGGTGGCCCTAATGAATGAGGGTGAGATTTGGAAGCTTCCGGTGTTGCTGTTTGCTGATGATACAGTATTGTTGAGTGAAGATGAATGGGAGTTGCAAGGTTTGGTGAATGAATTTGGGACAGTGTGTAGGAGGAGGGAGCTGAAAGTTAATGTAAACAAAAGTAAAGTTATGGTGTTTGAGAGGAATGAAGTCACAGAGTGTGCAGTGAGGTTGGACGGTGATGATATGGAGAATGTGAGTGCATTCAAGTACTTGGGTAGTGTGATGAGTAAGGATGGAACTTTGGGGGATGAAGTACGTGAAAGGGTACAGCAGGGAAGGAAGGTTGTTGGCACACTGAAAGCAGTGATGAGAAATAAGGAGGTGAGTATGGAAGTTAAGAAGTCACTGCATGATGGTATTGTGATCCCTACCCTGACGTATGGAAGCGAGGCGTGGACCTTGCAAGAGGGGAACAAGTCAAGAGTGAGAGCAGTGGAAATGAGTTACTTGAGAGGAGCATGTGGAGTGACATGGAGGGACAGGTTGACGAATGAAGAAGTGAAGGAAAGTTGTGGGGTAGATGTGGATGTGGTTGAAAAGATTAGGAGAAATACACTGAGGTGGTTTGGACATGTGGAGAGGATGGAGAATGAAAGACTGACTAAGAGGGTGTATGTAGGTGAGGTGGAGGGAGGGAGAGGGAGGGGCAGACCGAGGATGAGGTGGAGGGATGGAGTTGAGAGGTATATGAGGGAGGGGGGGGTGAGTTGGGGGGAGGGGAGTCAAATGGTGGGTGACAGAGTGACTTGGAGGCGTTTTGTCTGCGGCCACCCTTTGCGGGATTAGGGCGTCAGGCTATAGATAGATAGATAGATAGATAATGACAGTATTGTGATACCAACTCTAACATATGGATGTGAAGCTTGGGCCATGTTGAAGGGACACAAGTCAAGAGTGAGAGCAGTGGAAATGAGTTATTTGAGAGGAGCCTGTGGAGTTACATGGAGAGACAGACTGACACATGAGGAAGATAGATAGACAGATTGATAGACAGAGAGATAAACTGAGAGCTATAACAAAACACATGCTCAGGGTAGAGACAGATAAAAACAGAGAAAGCAAATACTATAGACTGATAAATAAACATATAAAGACACACAGACAGAAAGACAGACAGACAAGAGACAGACTGGTAGACAGACAGAGAGACAGACTGATAGATTGATAGACAGACAGACAGACAGAGACAGACTGGTAGATAGACAGAGAGACAGACTGATAGATTGATAGACAGACAGACAGAGACAGACTGAGAGAGACAGAGAGAGAGAGAGAGGTACCAAAACCCGCATCAGTGCTCACATCGTCGTATCAGCTTCTGCTCAGGGTAGGGTGGGGCACGGAAGGCCTCCTTCAGGAACCACACGAAGTTCACCGCCCACATGAATGGCAGCAACGCAAAGCCGGCTGAGGGAGAGAAAGAGAGGGGGGAGGTGAGGTGGTGGTAGTGAAGAGAGGCAGCAGAGTTTATATGATGATGATGATGATGGTGATATGATAATGTACTATTATTATTACTACCGTACTACTGCTATTACTACAACTACTACTGTTACTACTACAACTACAGTACCGGTATATAATAATAATAATAATAATAATAATACAGTAACAATAATAATAATAATAATAAGTTGCAGTAGAAGGAGAAATAGAGGAAAAAAAGACGAAGAAAAGAAGAAGAGTACAAAGTGTTATAAAAGAGGAATCATATTACAGTTAACACAATAATAATAATAATAATAATACTGTAATAATAATAATATACAGTACTGTAGCAGAAGAAATAGAAGAAAAAAATATAAAGAGTGAACACACAGTAATAAAAAAGGAATATTATTATCCACACTAGTAATAATAATCTACCTATCTATCAATTGCCAGACCCCTTCATCCTGTATGAGGTAGCCACAAACAAATCGCCCCCATGTTGCCCTGTCCCACGCCATTTCGCAGCCTTGTTCCCAGCTCACAACCCCCTCTCACATATACCTCTCCACTCCATCCCTCTAACTCATCCTCAGCCTTCCTCTCCCTCCTTCCACATAAACATAACATAAAATAAGAGGATAACCATAGTAGTGCATCTGGCCCACACTAGGCAGCTCCTACAAGAGTAACTAAACTACTTGATAAGACAAGGATAACAAACAAGAAGGGGTGTTCTCCTGCAGTTCGTCGAAAGATATTAATAATTACAAAAAGCTGTCTTATTGCACTTCCGGACAACACCTTCAATTTCTTTTCTATTCTGGAGCTACAACTTACCTCAACTTCGACCTAGATTAAAGTGAAAGTCCGAGGTTAAGTTTGGTAAGGTTAGGTTAACTTATTAATATTTAGTTTGGTTAGGTTAGGTTAGTTAATTTTTGGTCTGGTTTGGTTTAAGTTTTGGTTTGGTTTTAGGATTTTGTCTTCCAAAGAGGTGTTGTCCAAAATGGAAAATTTACCCAAAGGCCTGGTATGGCAATCTCCACATGATATAAATTCAAACATCTGTAAATACAAATATTCTATGCAAATTAAAGTTATTTCCCATAGATTTATAAATTATGAGTTGTTCATCTTTGAATAATGTGTCAAAATGTAGACCTATTACTTTTTTCTGACAATAGTTTGGTGCCCCCCCCCCACAAAAAAAAAGTAAATATATTCAACGTATGAGTCATAAGCTTGTGATACCATTTTCAGCTAAAAGTGAATCACATGAGCACAATACCGCGTCACGGAAGCCAGAGTTACTGAATTTAGACAGCAGACACCTTGTAAACCACAGACAACATAGTCACCTCTACCGTGAATAAAATCGTCTTGATGTATAACACAGTTAATTTAATTTCTATCATTTGAGGAATTTGTAAAATGTAAACATGAGTGAAACGGCCACGAATTCAGCTACTCACCCATATAATATTTGCGGCACAGCGTCAGTTTCCTCTCATTAGGCAGCTTCGCCAGGTTCATGATGGGCTTCTGGAATTAAAATAAGCCGTCCTTACACTCAGAAATAAGAGAAAACTTGAAAAAAATAAATTTCTCTCTTGGGCTATACTCCTTGACAATCAGCTGCGCCGATATGGCTCGTCTAGGAATCCGTGTGGTTTTTCCATTACTGGTAAAATGTACAACTGCACTGCTACAGTCAATTTGTTATCACCTGATAAAGATCCTTAGAAGAAACTAAACCAAGTTATGACCATACCAAAATCACAATGGTGGTTATGGACTTAAAATTATGAGCTCATTAGTATGATCTTGGGAAACCGGAGTAAAGTCAAGGAGTTATTTTATCTTTTGCACATCATTTTCTTCCCAAGCTTTTCTTTACTTCTCATATACATTTCGTTTACGCTGAGCTGAATGTTACAATATTCGAGATAGTATATTCGTCGTTTCTTTCGATGGAGACTTCGGCTTCTATAAAACAAACTACAAAGCTGAAACTGCATAGTAGATATTCTTGTTGAAAAATGGGGGGGCATACTAAGCTGTAATTTGTAAATATTAGTAAAATACAGATAATGCAGAGTGGTTCAATTGCAACTCACTATAAAAAGTTATGTAGTACTGATTAGTATATTATATAATTTAAGCGGTCCAGTGAAAGTATTTTGGTTGAGGAGTGAAAAATAAAGCAGTATACTTTTCCATTATCTCTTCCAATACCGAAATTAGAGAGTACGAATTTTCCAACAACAATGGTTCCCCTGCGCCTATTATCGGGAGGTTGGCGGCGTTTCAGCGGTGGAATATTCTCCTGTTATCCTTCTTCCTTTCTCCCGCCAGCTGCACCACGGCCCGGGAATCTAGCTGCCACCTCGGGGACCTCATATCTAGCGGTGCGTGGGCTGTCGGACTTTGAAAAGGACAAAATGGCGGGGTTCGAGGACGAGAAGAGACGGATCCTGTCAATGTCAGTGGAGGACAGACGGAAACATTACAGGTACAGTACGTTATTTGTTGAAGAGGGACGCCTTCTTGTGGTGGCATCGATCTAACCAGGCGGCTCGAATGTCTAGTTATACAAATGTCCCCCAATACCCCGAAAGGAGGATGGTGGGTTGTAGGGGGAAGGTAACTTAAGCCTGCAGTCTACTGAGTTTACATCCAGGCGAACCCAGGGCAACAGCATCTATCTGTTTATCTATTGCCAGACGCCTTAATCCCGTGAGGGGTGGCCACAAACAAATCGCCTCCATGTCGCCCTGTCCCCGGCTTTTCGCTGCCTTGCTCCCAGCTCACACCCCCCTCTCTCATATACCTCTCCACTCCATCCCTCCATCTCATCCTTGGCCTCCCCCTCCACCTCACTCACATACACTCTCCTCGTCAGTCTCTCACTCTCCATCCTCCCCACTTGGCCTCAGCATCACGTGTTGTTAAGGCCTACATAAACTTAATCAATTACAGATTAATGTCGAAGAGAGGCTGAGTATTCTGAAGCAATGGGGTAGCTGTATGTCAGGGGCTTCATATGCCTTTTTTTTTTTTTTTTTTTTTTTTTTTTTTTTTTTGTGATATTGTAATTGGTAATCCAGACTTCATTTCGTCCATATTGACTTAAATTTTGCATACCACATTAACATCCTCCTGTGTGTATTTGTGAGCGTGAGTGAGGTGGAGGGGTGCAGAGGGAGGAGCAGACTGAGGATGAGATGGCAGAATGGAGACTGAGAGATGAACGGAGAGTGTATGTGAGTGAGGTGGAGGGAGGAGAGGGAGGGGGAGGCCGAGGATGAGATGGAGGGATGGAGTGGAGAGGTATATGAGAGAGGAGAGTGTGAGCTGGGAGCAGGGCAGTGAAATGGCAGGGGACAGGACAACATGGAGGCGATTTTTTTGTGGCCACCCCTTACGGGATTGAGGTGTCTGGAAATAGATACATAGATAGATGGTTGTTTTAGGAAGGTACAGCTTATTTAGATGGAACAAAAGCATTCTGGGGCCCAAGTGCTAAACGCCTGCCAAAATATGTTGTGTATAAGTTATATTACCAACAAACCGAATCAGAAAAAGAAAGAAATAAGGGAAAAAAACGGAGTTTAGTCACTGAGTTTTACAGAAAGCGATAAAAAATGATATAGTATTTATTTCCAAGATACAGCTTATCTTAAATGTCAGGACCAACTTGCCTAGCCCTGGGTTCCTACGCTTCTCATGGGGCAACGTAGGATTGGATGGCAGATGGATGGATAGCACTAGTAATGAAGGTTTTGACTGAAGTAAGTGAATTGATAAAATGTAACTCCCAGATCTCTCATATTTTCCATTCAGATGTGGCCCCAAATTCGTCACCCTGTCCGACATGCCCAATTGTTTAAAAGATACAGTGTTTGTAATGAAGCTTTTGACTGTAGTAAGTGAATCAGCAAAACTTAACTCTTGACTCTCATTTTCTTCCCTTCAGATGTGGCCCCAAATTCGTCACCCTGTCCAATGTGCCCGCCTGGCCTGAATACTACACCAAGAACAAATTCATGGTTGACAAGTGCGCCGCCAGCAAGGACGCCATCACACGGCTGTTGTCTGGCAGTATTTATACACCCGATGCAGAGCTGAACAAAAAAGTGAGTGTCCCTTGGTGGTGCATGGTGGTGGCCATCATCCACTCACTTGATGTAGTGCTGCCTACTTCTTCCTTCACCTTTATCATTCTTTTTCTGTGTCTGTCCTCCTCTCTTCCTATTTCTCACCATCATCCACTCACTTGATGTAGTGCTGCCTACTTCTTCCTTCACCTTTATCATTCTTTTGCTGTGTCTGTCCTCCTCTCTTCCTATTTCTCAGCATCATCCACTCACTTGATGTAGTCCTGCCTACTTCTTCCTTCACCTTTATCATTCTTTTTCTGTGTCTGTCCTCCTCTCTTCCTATTTCTCACCATCATCCACTCACTTGATGTAGTGCTGCCTACTGCTTCCTTCACCTTTATCATTCTTTTTCTGTGTGTGTCCTCCTCTCTTCCTATTTCTCACCATCATCCACTCACTTGATGTAGTGCTGCCTACTTCTTCCTTCACCTTTATCATTCTTTTTCTGTGTCTGTCCTCCTCTCTTCCTATTTCTCCCATCTTTCCTGTCACTTTTTATTACTCTTCTTTCCTTTTCAGGTGGCTTTACATTGAGTGACAAGCCTAATGGTTTCCTGTAAGCCAAGAAACCATTTACAATGCTAGGTGGTAACCATAAAAACAACCCACACGTGTTCCCTACGTGTCAGCGTTGGTGGAGGTTTAGTGCCCCTCCCCATAAAACAACTAACTCAGACACCCTCACCCCCCTTACCGGATTATGGTGTCTGGATAGAGGTAGATAGATAGATAGATAGGCCTATGGTACTCTTTAGATGGCTTTTATTTTTATTTATTTATTTTTTTTTTTTTCATGCAAGGAAGAAGGAACCAAAGGCCAGGAGCCTGCAAATTGTTCATTCCAAGAAAAAACAAAAACAAGATAACAGAGAGCAAAGTTCAGAATAGACAGACTTACTGTACTCTTTAAATAGATAGATATACTGTATAGGCAGGGCTCTTGCTAACTGCTGATGGTTGCCAGCCATTTGGCTCCTAAGGTTTCAGATTTACAAGCCAAATAAATTTTTAGCAGCCAAACTGACTACGAGTCAAAATATTTTATGAGCAATAAATATAATTATTTATATATTTACATACTGTCAATTTTTAAACATTCACAGTGCCGACAAGGAAAGACTTAATAATCAATCACAACATGCCTTTTTGTTCATTTATGTGAGATTTACTTATTTTGTAGTTTACTGGGTTTTGAAGTGGATGTATTTTCTCCTGGCCAAAAGGCAACTTGCATGTAAAATTTGTTCAGCGAAGGGAAAAAATACTCGCATTTGTGAGCTGTGGCTCACCAAACAAGGCCCTGATAGGCAGACTTACAGTTCTCTTTCTTCCAGATCTCAGTATTCACTGGAGACATAACGACCCTAGAGGTGGATGCGGTGGTGAATGCGGCCAACAACAGCCTCCTGGGTGGTGGTGGCGTGGATGGTGCCATACACAGGGCAGCGGGAGGTGCCCTGTACCGCGAGTGTGTCACACTGGGCGGATGCGACACCGGCGATGCAAAAATTACGGGAGGGTAGGATTTGATGTTTGTGTTTGGGTCCCTTATCTACATCCCTTCTTTTTCCTGTTTTCTTCTCTCCTTTCTCCTTGTCTCTCCTCTTCTCTCCTCTCCCCTTCCCTCCTCTCTTCCCTTCTCCTCTCCTCTTCTTTCCTTTCCTCTCCTCATCTCTCCGCTCCTCTTCCTCTCCTCTCCTCTCCTTTAGGTTTTGCTGGTGATGTTGTGTGTCAAGCTATCCTATTTGCACTCCTTCTTTTAGTTTTCTTCTCTCCTTTCCTCCCCTCCTCTCCTCTCCTCTCCTCTCCCATAAGGGGTGGCCACAAACAAATCGCCTCCATGTTGCCCTGTCCAATACCACTTCATTGCCCTGCTCCCAGCTCACACCCCCATCTCTCATATACCTCTCCACTCCATCCCTCCACCTTATCCTTGGCCTTCCCCTCACTTGGCACTTGGTTTGCTTCCAGGCCATATGATGATGGTGATTGATGATGATGATGACAGTGGTGATGATTGATAATGATAGTGGTGGTGGTGGTGGTGATGATGGTAGTGGTGGTGGTGGTGGTGATGGTGATGATGACAACAATGTTGATGATATTGATGATGATGGCAACAACAGTGAAAATGATGATAATGATTAATGATGGTGGTGGTGATCGTAGTGATGGTGGTGATGACAATGATGATGACGATGAACAAGAATTTCAGTGCATGACAAACAGGTGTCTTTCTACAGCCATCTTTACCACACTCATGTGAGAGACTGATGAGGAGAGTGTATGTGAGTGAGGTGGAGGGGGGGGAGAGTGGGAGGGGAAGGCCAAGGATGAGATGGAGGGATGGAGTGGAGAGGTATATGAAAGAGGGGTGTGTGAGCTGGGAGCAGGGCAGTGAAATGGCGGTGAGACAGGGTGACATGGAGGCTACTTGTTTGTGGCCACCCCTTATGGGATTAAGGCGTCTGGCAATAGATAGATAGATAGACAAACAGGTCTTTCTGTGGTCATCTTCACTACACTCATGCCCTATCATTCCAGGTACGGCCTCCCAGCGCGGTACGTCATCCACACTGTCGGGCCAATGGGTGAGAAGCCGGCCCTGCTCGAATCCTGCTACAGACGCGTGATGCAGACGGCCATAGACAACAATATCCGCACCCTGGCCTTCCCCTGCATCTCCACGGGCGTCTACGGGTACCCCAACGAGGCGGCCGTGTGTGTGGTGCTGCCGGTGGTGCGGACGATGCTGGAGGCGCACCGGGACAAGTTCGATCGGGTCATCTTCTGCCTCTTCCTAAAAGTGGACATCGACATCTATCACCGCTACCTGCCGGTGTTCTTCCCTCTGCCCTGAGGTGCGTAAGGGGTTTATTGATATATCTGTCTATCTATCTATCTATCTGTCTGTCTATCTCTATCTATCTATCTATCTCTAGCCAGATGCCATAATCCGGTAAGGGATGGGGGTTTGTCTTTGAGTTAGTTGTTTTACAGGGAGGGGCACTAACCCTCCACCAACCCACTTGTTGACACGTAGGGAACACGTATGGGTTGGTTATATGGTTACCACCCAGCATTGTAAATGGTTTCCTGGCTTACAGGAAACCATTAGGCTTGTCACTCAATGTAAAGCCACCTGAAAAGGAAAGAAGAGTAATAAAAAGTGACAGGAAAGATGGGAGAAATAGGAAGAGAGGAGGACAGACACAGAAAAAGAATGATAAAAGTGAAGGAAGAAGTAGGCAGCACTACATCAAGTGAGTGGATGATGGTGAGAAACAGGAAGAGAGGAGGACAGACACAGAAAAAGAATGATAAAGGTGAAGGAAGAAGTAGGCAGCACTACATCAAGTGAGTGGATGATGGTGAGAAATAGGAAGAGAGGAGGGCAGACACAGAAAAAGAATGATAAAGGTGAAGGAAGAAGTAGGCAGCACTACATCAAGTGAGTGGATGATGGTGAGAAATAGGAAGAGAGGAGGACAGACACAGAAAAAGAATGATAAACGTGAAGGAAGAAGTAGGCAGCACCACATCAAGTGAGTGGATGGTGGTGTGATAGCATTTAAAACTACCTTATGTGACATTTAGTCCATATTCCCATTGCCTCAGGGGTGAATCTTGAACCCAGTGGACTGCAGGCTAAAATTGCCCTTCTCCTGCAGCCCACCATCCGTTCGTATGATTGGGAGAAGGAATGTTTGTATAAGTAGGTAGTGGAATTGCCCAGGTTATATCAGTGCCACCACATGAAGGCTCTCTCTCTCTCTCTCTCTATATTGCCAGATGCTTTAATCCCATAAGGAGTAGCCACAAACAAATCGCCTCCATGTCACCCTGTCCCTTGCCCTCCCTGCAGCTTACACCCCTCTCTCCTACACCTCTCCACACCATCCCTCCATCTCATCCTCAGCCTCCACCTCATTCACACACGCTCTCCTTGTTAGTCTCTCACCTCCCTCTCTCTCATATACCTCTCCACACCATCCCTCCATCTCATCCTCAGCCTCCACCTGACATACACTCTCCTTGTTAGTCTCTTACCCCCCTCTCCCATACACCTCTCCACACCATCCCATCTCATCCTCAGCCTCCACCTCATATATACTCTCCTCATTAGTCTCTCCCCCCCCTCTCTCATACACCTCTCCACCGCATCCCTCCATCTCATCCTCAGCCTCCACCTCACGTACACTCTCCTCATTAGTCTCTCACCCCCCTCTCTAATATACCTCTCCACTCCATCCCTTCATCTCATCCTCCACCTAACATACACTCTCCTCATTAGTCTCTCACCCCCCTCTCTAATATACCTCTCCACTCCATCCCTTCATCTCATCCTCCACCTAACATACACTCTCCTCATTAGTCTCTCACCCCCCTCTCTAATATACCTCTCCACTCCATCCCATCTCATCCTCATCCTCCAACTCACTCATACACTCTCCTCGTTAGTCTCTCATACACCTCTCCACCGCATCCCTCCATCTCAGCCTCCACCTCACTCACATACACACTCCTTGTTAGTCTCTCATACACCTCTCCACACCATCCCATCTCATCCTCAGCCTCCACCTCACTCACATACACACTCCTTGTCAGTCTCTCATACACCTCTCCACACCATCCCATCTCATCCTCAGCCTCCACCTCACTCACATACACACTCCTTGTCAGTCTCTCATACACCTCTCCACACCATCCCATCTCATCCTCAGCCTCCACCTCACTCACATACACACTCCTTGTTAGTCTCTCATACACCTCTCCACACCATCCCATCTCATCCTCAGCCTCCACCTCACTCACATACACACTCCTTGTCAGTCTCTCATACACCTCTCCACACCATCCCATCTCATCCTCAGCCTCCACCTCACTCACATACACACTCCTTGTTAGTCTCTCACTCCCCCTTCTCTCCACAGGTGATGTCAGTGGTCCACCTCAGAGGGAAGCATAAATTAATTCACTTTGGGACATCCGGACCGGCCAATGGGACACCACACCAGCATCGAAGACAATCAGACTAATCTTGGGACATCGGACCAGCCGTGGGGACATCACGGGACATGTTGATAACCGAACTGACCCGGTTTTTGTAATAAAGGACTGTCCATATGAGTCTCCCCTTTATTTTCACTGATTATTATTATTATTATTATTATTATTATTATCATCATTTTTATTATTATTATTATCATTATTATTATTATTATTATTATTTTTATTTATTTATTTTTTTTTTTCACTCGTCTTAAATGTCAGGACCAACTTGCCTAGCCCCAGGCTCCTACAGTCCTCATGGGGCAACGTAGGATTGGATGATGGATGGATGGATTATTATTATTTTATTATTATTATTATTATTAATTTTATTATTATTATTATTATTATTATTTACAGTTTACTCTTTTATTTTATTTTTTTTATATATTTAACAATTCATATATTTAACTATACATTTTCTTTTCAATAGTGACTCAAGGTCATACGAGGTGTGTTCATAAAGTATCAGACCTTAGGCTGTAAAAAAATAAATAGGTAACCAGTTGCGCTAGGACACTAATCCCCCTCAAAGTTGGCCCTTCTGCCTTGACACACATAGCCCAGCGTCCTGTACACGGCCTCAGACAGTTTTCACAGTTGGTTTTTGGTATCTCCTGCAGCTGCATTGTCGCGTTCATCATGATCTCTTCTCTCATCTCAAATTGGGAACTCTGCAGCAGAGTTCCGAGCATGGGGAATAACCACAAGCCACACGCAACAGAATCTAGCGAGAAGGGAGCCTGCTGCACCTGTGGGATGTTGTGCCGGGCCAAAAATTCCTGAATTAGTTGAGAGGAATGGGCCGGGCGTTGCCATGGTGTAGTTTACAACTGCCCTAATGTTTGTTGACAGTCTGACCTGGTGCATATTCGTGATGCACAACACCACGATAGTCAGAAAAAAACTGTCAACACACAAATGCATTTCACTTTGCTGCAGATGTCATGCATTGTTTGGCCGAGGCAACCCTGCATGCTTCCACTGCATGAAGTCTGGGTCGTACACCCAAGTCGCATCTCCAGTGATAACTGTCTTCAGAAAGTCTGGATTGTAATTTGCACACTCCAGCACGTCCTGAGCAACATTCATCAGAGAGAAGAGATCATGACAAATGTGATGAGGCAGCTGCAGGAGATACTGGAAACCAACTGTGAAAACTGTTTGAGGCCATGTACAGGACGCTGGGCCGTGTGTGTCATGGCAGAAGGGGCAACTTTGAGGGGGATTAGTGTCCTAGCACAATGGGTTACCTATTTATTTTTTTACAGCCTAAGATCGGATACTTTGTGAACAGACCTCATATGCATCACCCTGAAATTGGGAAGTAGCATGCATCCCCACCCTATCTCTCTCTCTCTCTTTAAGTACCTGATGATGATGAAACGCATTTGGCCTTCTTGTATGGTTGCTAACGGCATTCTGTAAAATGGGATGCAGGCTAACCCTCCCTAATAACCACAAGGTCGTTAATGTAAATGGCCTTCAGGAATTAGGGGTCTGCACGCCACTTAACGATTTAAGGTGCCAGCCAACAACCTGTACTTAATCATGTTGTGTTTGGCTGGTGTGTGAGTGGAGACACAACCAAACGCTGAATTAATGTTATGTTTTCTTTTGTTTGTTTTTTCATGTTTTACGAATTGCATAGTCTATGTACTGATCTATCTCTAGCCAGACGCCATAATCCGGTAAGGGGTGGGGGTTTGTCTTAGAGTTATTTTTTTTACAGGGAGGGGCACTAACCCTCCACCAACCCACTTGTTGACACGTAGGGAACACGTATGGGTTGGTTATATGGTTACCACCCAGCGTTGTAAATGGTTTCCTGGCTTACAGGAAACCATTAGGCTTGTCCCTCAATGTAAAGCCACCTGAAAAGGAAAGAAGAGTAATAAAAAGTGACAGAAGATGGGAGAAATAAGAAGAAAGGAGGACAGGCACAGAAAAAGAATGATAAAGGTGAAGGAAGAAGTAGGCAGCACTACATCAAGTGAGTGGATGATGGTGAGAAATAGGAAGAGAGGAGGACAGACACAGAAAAAGAATGATAAAGGTGAAGGAAGAAGTAGGCAGCACTACATCAAGTGAATGGATGATAGTGATAAATAGGAAGAGAGGAGGACAGACACAGAAAAAGAATGATAAAGGTGAAGGAAGAAGTAGGCAGCACTACATCAAGTGAGTGGATGAGGCTTGTCACCACCTACTACCATATGCAAGCAACCAATACATAACAAGGGTTTGAATTTATATATAAAAGATGCTGACTGCTGTAATTTTGTTTTTATTATTATTATTATTATTATTATTATTATCATCATGGAGTGGAGAGGTATGTGAGAGAGGAGAGGTGTGGGTTGGGGGGAGGGCAGTGTAATAGCAAGGGACAGGGCAACATGGAGGCAATTTGTTTGTGGCCACCCCTTATGGGATTGAGGCATCTGGCTATAGATGAACATTATCATTACAGTATCACTGATTAGCAGTAGTAGTAGTAGATAAGTGAATGACATTATTATTATTATTTTTATTAATATCATTATTTTTATTATTATTATTATTATTTTTACTATTATTAAACAAAATCCTCCTAGACAATAAAAGACCTAAGACCATCCAGAATATAAATAGTTTGTCAGGATTGTTAGAAGGTCGTTAGGATTGTTAGCTGTGTGTGTCTGTCTCTTAGTAACCATGATTGTCTTGTTAGTGTGTATAAATGACTATAAACAAAGGTGGGAGAAGGGTGGTGGTGGTGGTGATGATGGTGGTGGTGGTGATGATGGTGGTGGTGGTGATGATGATGGTGGTGGTGGTGATGATGATGGTGGTGGTGGTGGTGATGATGGTGGTGGTGATGATGATGATGATGATGATGATGATGGTGGTGGTGGTGGTGGTGATGAGGATGATGGTGGTGGTGATAGTGATGATGATGATGATGAGGAGGAGGAGGACTGTGGTGGTGGTAAGAATGATGAGAAAGTGGAGGAAGATAGTGGTGGTGGTGGTGGTGATGATGATGATGATGATAAGGGGGAGGAAGATAATGGTGATGATGATGATAATAATGACAATGAAAAAGAAGAGGAGGAAGATGATGATGATGATGTAGGTAGTGTTAATGATGATGGTGATGA
Organism: Coenobita brevimanus; assembly: GCF_032717465.1. Lineage (NCBI taxonomy): Eukaryota > Metazoa > Arthropoda > Malacostraca > Decapoda > Coenobitidae > Coenobita > Coenobita brevimanus. The sequence continues at coordinate 4,060,742 of NC_137006.1, read as the reverse complement.
TGATGATGATAAGGGTAACAATAATAATGATGGTGGTGACAGTGATGATGATGATGATGGTGGTGATGATGATGATGATGGTGGTGGTGGTGATGATGATGGTGACAATGGTGACGATGATGATAGTGATGATGATAATGATGGTGGTGATGATGATGGTGATGTAGGTAGTGTTAATGATGATGGTGGTGGTGATGATAGTGATGATGATAAGTATAGCTACAGGATCATCACTTCATGGATAGACCCCCTGTATAATGAACATATCAGAATCCAGTATATTAATCCATTGTTATATTGATCATTCCTTATATTCCAGTATTTAAATGACACTCCTAGTCTTTCTTGTATATATCTATCTCTCTCTATCTATCTTTATCTGTCTGCTTGTCTATCTATCTATCTATTTATCTGCCTGTCTGTCAATCTTTCTGTCTATCTATTTCTCTGTCTAATGCAGTTCAGTGATACTCCCAGTTCATGTATATCTATCAATCTGTCTATCTATATCTCTATCTATCTATCCATCTATCTATCTAATGCAATAGTTAAATGACACTCCCGGTCCTTCATGTATCCATCTATCTATCTGTCTATCTATGCAACAGTTGTAGTCACCAGCCCTTGTTACCAGACACCCTTCTCAGCGTTATAAAAATTGTCTGGCTCTAAATAGATAGATAGATAGATGGATGGATGGATGGATAGATAGACAGACACAGATAGATAGATAGGTAGGAAGGTGGATGGATGGATAGATAGATAGGTAGGTGGATGGATGGATAGATAGATAGATAGGTAGTGGATGGATGGATAGATAGATAGATAGGTAGGTGGATGGATAGATAGATAGATAGAGAGCTAGACAGATGTAGATACATAGATAGGTAGGTAGATGGATGGATAGATAGATAGAAAGATAGATGGGTTGATAGATATAGATAGACAGACAGGCAGATAGATAGCTAGACATTACTAGATAGATAGATGGATAGATAAAATTGAAGATGGCACATATAAACTTTAAAAAAAAATAATAATAATAATAATAAACCAGTTGTAGAAAGCTGTTACACCCACGCAGAGAAGACATCCTAGTAAATTACTGTACTACCCTTCCCCTGCCATCACCAGCTGTACTAAATTACAGTACAGTACTCCCCTTGCTCCCTAACACCTGTTCATTAGTGATTTATTTTTGGATATGGCTGGTTAGTATTCTTGTGTACATTATTTTTGCAGAGTATGGCGATATTGGAAGGATTTATAATATACAGAAAAGGGTAATAAGGTGTAATAAGCAAAATAAATCAGTTAGGGAAAGGTGTTAGGGATTTATATAACATGGAAAAGGGTAATAAGGTGTAATAAGCAAAATAAATCAGGGAAAGGTTTTAGGGATTTATTGAACAGAAAAAGGCAACAGGATGTAATAAGCTAAGTAAATCACTTAGGAAAAGGTGTTAGGGATTTATATAACACAGAAAAGGGTAACAAGGTCTAATAAGCAAAATGAATCACTTAGGGAAAGGTGTTAGGGATTTATATAACACAGAAAAGGGCAACAAGGTGTAATAAGCAAAATGAATCACTTAGGGAAAGGTGTTAGGGATTTATATAACACAAAAAAGGGCAACAAGGTGTAATAACCTAAATAAATCAGTTAGGAAAAGGTTTTTGGGATTTATAGAACATGGAAAAGGGTAATATGGTGTAATAAAAAAAATAAATCACTTAGGGAAAGGTGTTAGGGAGCTCTCATCCAACAGTAATAAGGGGGAGTTGGATTAAGTAACAACCTGGTGCTATCTTTTGTGTTGGGATGGCTCAGTCTGCTGGTGTGGGCATGAGTGTTGGGGAGCAGGAAATAGTGAGGATGGCCACTGATAATGCCAGAGCCGTCCCAGAAGCACACGAACAATCACCCAGCTGAGTACACGAGGGGCATTACATTTGTGCCCCTCTGTGCTGTACTAAATATAGAGTAGTGTACATTTTTTCCCTCTGCCTGTCTCTCTCTCTCTCTCTCTCTCTCTCTCTCTCGACTGTGCACTTATTTAGAATTAATATAATAATCTCTCTCTCTCTTTTGGCTGTGCGCTTGTTTAAAATTAATGTAATAATGTATATAATAAAATACAGAATAGTAAAGGACTTTTGGCTTTATTATCCTCATTGAAAGTGGAGAGGCATATGAGAGGGAGTATGAGCTGGGGGGAGGGCAACGAAATGGCAGGGGACAGGGCGACATGGAGGTGATTTATTTGTGGCCACCCCTTACAAGATTAAGGCATCTGGCAACAGATAGATAACATAAAAATAATAATAATAAGTGGTAGGAGGGGGTGCTCACCATCCATTCACTCAATGTAGTGGATTTATTCTCACTAGATGGAGCTGAGCCACATACACAGCTTGAATACTAAGTTGTGATTGCATGAAATACAATGTGCCTCAGCTGTGACATAGGGACAAGTCTCCTTGGTTATTAGCCAAATCAACCCTTCAGTTTGACTACACTTAGCCAACAACTCAGCTGAAAAGGGTAAGGGATATTTGTCAATAAGTTATCTACCTCTGTCCAGATGCCATAATCCAGTAAGGGGTGGGAGTTTGTCTCAAGAGTCAAGTTGTTTTATGCCAGCTCACTTGTTCACATGTAGGGAACACGTATGGGTTGGTTATATGGTTACCACCCAGCATTGTAAATGGTTTCTTGGCTTACAGGAAACCATTAAGCTTGTGACTCAGTGTAAAGCCACCTGAGAAAGAAAGAAGAGTAATAAAAAGTGACAGGAAAGATGGGAGAAATAACAACAGAGGAAAACAGACACAGAAAAAGAAGGAAAAAGTAGGCAGCACTACATCAAGTGAGTGGGTGATGGAGAGAAACAGGAAGAGAGAAAGGCAGACACAGAATGAGAATGGTGATGGAAGAAGTAGGGAGCACTGCATCAAGTGAGTGGATGATGGTTAGAAATAGGAAGAGAGGAAGGCAGACACAGAATAAGAATGGTGAAGGAAGAAGTAGGCAGTACTACATCAAGTGAGTGGAGGATGGTGAGAAGTAAGAGAAAAGGGCAGACACAGAAAAACAATGGTGAAGGAAGAAGTAGGGAGCACTACATCAAGTGAGTGGATGATGGAGAGAAACAGGAAGAGAGGAGGGCAGACACAAAGCAAATGATAAAGGTGAAGCATTAAGTATGCACCACTACATCAAGTGAATGGATGATGGTCGGCACCACCCACCATCATTTTTGAGATGTGTAATAATTTTTGTAACAATGTGAGAGTGTCAGCTTGGCCTTCAACTCTATTGGGGTCTTTCCTTGCGTACATTTGAGTATGTTTGATACACTGAGGCATCCAGTCGGAGCGATGGTTGGTAAACAATGTCAATAGCGAGTTCGGGATACGCCTTTGACTCGGCTCCCTCTTTTCGCATTTGCAGATTTTATGCTTATTGTGCCTTTTCAATTATTTGTTTTCTTTTTATCCATGGTTATTTAAGTAGCCTTTCTGACAGCTATTTTTTTCCGTGTTGGAGACTTCGGAGGTAAACACACTGGCGCAGGGGACCTAGTGGCTTCCTTTTATACCCCAAAATAGGTATATTTTGCTTTTTTCCAATCACTTCTTGCAGTCAGAATTCAACAGCTAACTACCTGTGTTGCATATGTACCAAAATCACTTTCCTTGATGTCGTGAGTTTGCCATAATAGAGATGAAATCGCCGCTCGTTTTTTGGAGTTACATTTTCTGAATTGTAATATTGGTCAGTGGAGAAAGATGCTGGAATGGTGTAAACCAGGACTGTGAGGGAGAAATATCTAAATAAGACTATGTAGTAATTTTCGGTGTTCCAAATTTGTCTCTTGAAAATTGTCACACAAAAAATATATTTATGGAAGGAAATACGTGTGATTTGGGTTAGCCTGTCAGCTGATATTACTTAAAACTCATTCTTCCTACTGCCAGGCCATTTCATTTAGCATAGATGTGGAGGCAGGGTTAATTTGCAAAAGAACTGTCACAGAAGAAAGTTATGCAAATTTTGATAAACTGGTAACTTAAAAAAAAGTTATAAGACCACTCACATGTTTTTTTGTTTAGATTTTATATTCCCAGTGGGTTTTTGTGTGATTAGTTTGAGTTTGTCTGTTTTGTATTGCATGGGGCACCTAAATAAATTAAAAGTTCTGAAATCAGATTCTGAATAAAGGTTGTGTTACCATCATCCACTCACTTGATGTAGTGCTGGCTACTTCTTCCTTCACCTTTATCATTCTTTTTCTGTGTCTGTCCTCCTCTCTTCCTATTTCTCACCATCATCCACTCACTTGATGTAGTGCTGCCTACTTCTTCCTTCACCTTTATCATTCTTTTTCTGTGTCTGTCCTCCTCTCTTCCTATTTCTCACCATCATCCACTCACTTGATGTAGTGCTAGCTACTTCTTCCTTCACCTTTATCATTCTTTTTCTGTGTCTGTCCTCCTCTCTTCCTATTTCTCACCATCATCCACTCACTTGATGTAGTGCTGCCTACTTCTTCCTTCACCTTTATCATTCTTTTTCTGTGTCTGTCCTCCTCTCTTCCTATTTCTCACCATCATCCATTCACTTGATGTAGTGCTGCCTACTTCTTCCTTCACCTTTATCATTCTTTTTCTGTCTGTCCTCCTCTTCCTATTTCTCACCATCATCCACTCACTTGATGTAGTGCAGCGTACTTCTTCTTTCACCTTTATCATTCTTTTTCTGTGTCTGTCCGCCTCTCTTCCTATTTCTCCCATCTTTTCTGTCACTTTTTATTACTCTTCTTTCCTTTTCAGGTGGCTTTACATTGAGTGACAAGCCTAATGGTTTCCTGTAAGCCAGGAAACCATTTACAACGCTGGGTGGTAACCATATAACCAACCCATACGTGTTCCCTACGTGTCAGCAAGTGGGTTGGTGGAGGGTTAGTGCCCCTCCCCGTAAAACAACTAACTCAAAGACAAACCCCCACCCCTTACCGGATTATGGCGTCTGGCTAGAGATAGATGGATACTGGTAGTTTCAGATGTGTTCCTGAAGTATTCCCCTCTTGTTTCAGATGTCATTCTGAAATCTAACCCTAAGTACAGGTCATGTTCCTGAAATCAGATCCTGAATACTGCAGTGTGACGAAATACCGAATCAGCATATTGGTTCATATACACTAAAAGATCTTAAATCCAGAAAAAAATTTGTGCTTAATATAACTGTTTATAAAAAACTCAGATTTTAGAGCTAAAACGTGTTAAAGTTAGCTGATACTTTCCCTTCAGATCATCAGCACGCCTTGACAGACATCTGTTTTGCATAAATATTGATTTAAAGCACAAGTAAATGCATCTGTATTGTAAATCAATATCTATACAAAACAGATGTTTGTCAGGGTGAGTTCTTGAGCTAGAGGTGAAACGCTTCCATTAACTTTAGCCAATTTTCACTTAAAATCCTTATTTTTTAAAAATAAACAAATTTTTATCAGATTTCATATAATTAGGCGTGTAAAAATCTATATGATGATAAAAATTGTAATATTTTCCAATTAAATATGCCAATTCAGTATTATGTTGCACCGCTGACTACCGCTGTTGTTGCAGGTGCAGCCCTGAAGTGTGGACAAGTGGGGGGCAGGAGAAGACCAGTTGGTGTGGCAGAGGACCACATAGCTACTGGCAAGTCTACACCCGTCCCTGGGCAAACGTCTTTAGGAAACGGTGGCATGCGCAAGTCACCTCCATGTCAACCAGCCCTTCGTCATCATGCCGCCCTCTCTCCTGCTCACACCACCCAGATTTGAGCAGTATGTATGGCAGGCGGCAAGTCCTCTGTCCTTCATAGCCAGACACTTCAATACCTCCACTCCATCCTGCCCTTCGTATTCAGGCTGCCCTCTCTCCATCCCACTCCATCGTTTTATACCTCCATCCTGTCCTTCGTATTCAGGCTGCCCTCTCTCCAGCTCACACCATCCTGTTTCTCTCCATCCTCTCCATCATCATAAAGCTGCCTTCTCTCCAGTTCACTTCATCCTGTTTCCTATACCTCCATCCTGGCCTTTGTCATCAGGCTGTCCTCTCCCCCGTGTACTCCATTCTGTATATCTGAGCTTAATAAATCATGTGGAGATAGTAATAATATAGGAAAACATAAAGGAAGATAATCATTGGCAGTTAATAATAATAATGATATGGAAGTTGCAATAATGTAATGAAGATGATAATAATAATAATAATAATAATGATATGGAAGTTGCAGTAATTTAATGTAAATGATGATGATTATGATATGATAATGATGATGATGATGATAATAATAATAATAATAATTATACAGAATGAAGATGAGGATAGTAAAGCAAGAAGACTCTCCCCTGCCCACCAGACCCTCCAGCTCGTCAGTGGGAAAAAGTGAGAAAGGAAGCCAGCAGGAAGAAGTGAGAAAGTGAGTCAGCAGCAGGAAAAAGTGAGAGAGAGTCAGCAGGAAAAAGTGAGAAAGTAAGAGTTGGCAGGAAAAAGTAAGAAGGACCACAATGTAGAAAAGTCGTTGCAATGTCTGCCGTCAAGGAAGAACTTGGAGTTGCCCTCGAGGCTGGGGTTGTGAAGCCCCTCAAGGTCATCATCAAGGAGGAGGTGGAGGATAAGGGTGAGCGAAAAGGTGGCGCTTGGGGAGAGAGAGTTGCAGTGGAGAAGGAGAGTGAAGATGGGGTAAGAGTTGTGATGGAGAAGGAGAGCGAAGGTGGGGTAAGGCATGGTGGTGTGAGAGCCAGCTGTGATGTCGAGGAAGAGGTGGATCTCGAGGATGTGGGGAAGGAAGCCAAAATTTTGACAGAGAAAGTGATGAAAAGTGCCGAAAGGGATGATGGTTTGAAAGCAAGAATTGATGCAGTGGAAGAGTCTGACGTAGACGCGAAGGACAGTGCAAAGAAAACGAGGACTGGAGGAAAGGGTGGTGCTATAAACACCAGAACTGATCTTAGGAGTGCTAGATTTGATCCTGTAAATGCTAGATCTGATCCTATAAAAGCCAGAAGAGTTGAAGGAGTGGAAGAGATTGATAAAGACACGAAGGACAGTGCAAAGAAGATGAGAATTGCAGAAAAGGGTGGTGCTATAAATGCCAGAACTGATCTTAGGAGTGCTAGATTTGATCCTATAAATGCCAGAACCGATCCTATACAAGCCAGAACAGATCTTATAAATGCCAGAAGTAATGTGAAAGAAGAGGATGTCATAGATGTGAAGGACAGCGTGAAAGGAGTGAAAGTTTTAATTGAGAAAGGGAAGACAGTTGCAAAAAAGGAAAGTGCTGTAAGTGCCAGAAATGATCCTATAAACCCCAGAATTGATCCTATAAATGCCAGAATTGATCCTATAAATGCCAGAAATGATCCTATAAATGCCAGAACTGATGTGAAAGAAGAGATTGCCGTAGACAAGAAGGATAACGTGAAAAAAGCGAGGTTTGAGTGTGAATATTGCGGCCGGCAGTTCATGTACAGAAGCCAGCTGATGGGACACACGGTTATCCACACACAGGAGAAGATCTTTGAGTGTGCCGAGTGTGGGAAGCGCTTCTCGAGGATGAACGCCTTGAACCAACACCAGCTGACACACCTTGGGGTTAAGTTCAAGTGTACCAAGTGTAATAAACAGTTTAGCAAGAAGTGCGACCTACTCTCACACAAACTCACACACACACACGCAGAGGTCAAGAGTTTCGTATGCGGTGTTTGCAAAAAGACGTTTACAAGAGAGAGCACCCTGAGGTACCACTCGGTGATCCACACGGGCAAGAAGGACTTTGAGTGTGATCAGTGTGGCAGAAAGTTCCACTGGAAACGCAGTCTGACGGAACATTCTGTCGTCCACACCGGGGCGCGGAAATTCAAGTGTGACGTGTGTGGTGCTGCGTTCTTCTTTAAGAGTGACATTAGGAAACACATTGAAAGGTGCCATAATAAATAAGTAAATGGATAACAATACTCTGTCCATAGCCAGATGCCATAATCCTGTATGGGGTGGCAGTTTGACTCTGAGATGTTTTATGGGGAGGGGCACTAACCCTTCGCCAACCCACTTGTTGACACATAGGAAACACAGACCTAATAATAATAATAATAATAATAATAATAACAATAACAGTAACAGTACTATTACTACCGGTACTAACAACTTCATTGAAGTCTTCCCACCCAGAGATGAAGGGAAGCAGTGTAGTAGAGTAACCCTGGTCTGTCTGGCCAAGCAGACCCATCAATTGCAAGCAAGCAATTGTCCCTGCAGTACCATCCTAAGCAGTGAGCAATGTTTCTTTGTGGTGGACAGCACCTTGCCATAGTGTGGTGGAGGGTTGAGGATAGAAATCTAATAGTAGGCTGCACATCACCCTTTTATTTTGTTGTACAGTTACCACCCAGTGTTGTAGATGGTTTACTGGGTTACAGGAAACTACTAGCTTGTCCCTTAGTGTAAAGTCACCTTAGGAAGAAGCACGCAGTACTACATCAAGTGAGTGGATGATGGTCATCACAGCCTACCATGAATAGGGTCGAGTAAGAAGAGAGAAAAGCCTGATAGAGGGAGAGCCAAGCAGTGTGTGGTGTGTAACAGGCCACACAGATGCCTTGAATGACAGTGAGATATTGTAACCATCATGTGCCTTTGTTTATAGTGATTTATACCAATACCTACATCACCATTGGAGAGGGATGCCTTCATGTGGTGGCACTGATACAACCAGGCAGCTCCACTGACTTGGTTATGTGTCTCTCACCTCCCAAGCCCCTGATGGGAGGATGGTGGACAGCAGAAGGGAGTTTAAGCCAGCAGTCCACCAGGTGCACATTCAGATGAGCCTGGGACCATAATAACTACTGGGCATGCTAGAAATGGGCTTCCACATCACCATATAGAGGTGGATATATAGAAACATAAGTAAATAAATGTATAAAAAATTAAAGTAAGAGTATGTAAATAAACAGATGTATTGTCAAATACTTAAGAGTTTTATTAATCCTTTCACAGCTGGATATATACTGTAGAAACATAAGTAAATAAATATATAAAAAAATAAAGTAATATTCTATCTATCTATCTATTGCCAGATGTCATAATCCCGAAAGGGGTGGCCATATGTCTGAGTTATTTGTTTTAAGGGGAGGGGCACTAACCCTCCGCCAACCCACTTGTTGACACGTAGGCAACACATATGGGTTGGTTATATGGTTACCACCCAGCGCTGTAAATGGTTTCCTGGCTTACAGGAAACCATTAGGCTTGTCACTCAATGTAAAGCCACCTGAAAAGGAAAGAAGAGTAATAAAAAGTGACAGGAAAGATGGGAGAAATAGGAAGAGAGGAGGACAGACACAGAAAAAGAATGATGAAGGTGAAGGAAGAAGTAGGCAGCACTACATCAAGTGAGTGGATGATGGTGAGAAACAGGAAGAAAGGAGGACAGGCACAGAAAAAGAATGATAAGGTGAAGGAAGAAGTAGGCAGCACTACATCAAGTGAGTGGATGATGGTGAGAAATAGGAAGAGAGGAGGACAGACACTGCAAAAGAATGATAATGACGAAAGGAGATGTAGGCAACACTACATCGAGTGGATGATGGTGAGAAACAGGAAGAGAAGAGGGCAGACAGAAAGAGAATGATAAAGGTGAAGGAAGAAGCAGGCAGCACTACATCAGGTGAGTGGATGATGTCACCACCACCTAAGCTGAAAAAGGGGTTGACATCCCTGCTTTGCAGGTTTCATATCTTCCTTGGTTATTCCATTTTCCATATTACACCTCAGTACTTCATATATGGTCATGTGGAGAGGTCGGAGAATAAGAGACTGACTAGGAGAGTGTGTGAGTGAGGTGGAGGGATAGACCATGGATGAGATGGAGGGATGAAGTGTGGAAAATGAAACTGACTAGAAGAGTAGATAAGTGAGGCGGATGGGAAGAGGGAGAGACCAAGGTGATTTGTTTGTAGTCGTCCCTTACGATTTTAATGCACTAGGAATACGTAGGTAGTGTTTGTATGGTAATGAGACACTGCGTATATTAAAACATGACATTCAATTGAATAATAATGAGTAGTTTGCAGATTAAATTGTTACGGAAGAGGTTCTAAGAATCTTCCAATGCTAACTCGAACATGGCCCTTAACCCTTTCATTGCTGTGAATGTACTTTATGGTCTTGGTCTTGGTGTTGATTGAAGGGCTGGACCCGACGTGTAGTCAGATGTAGCCCTAACGGTGGTTCAGGTGTAGCAGAACTCTTTAATCACAGGCGGCGAAGTTGCCCCGATCTGCGAAGGAAGACACAAACATGGCGTATAACTGAGTGACGTAGGTGCCGATCTAGGCCCACCCCACCAAGAAGGATGGGGAGGGTGAAGTCCAGGATACCAAGGGTTGCAAGGCGCTCCCTCAGGGTGGTGCGGATGGAGTAGAAGCGTGGGCAATGCAGCAGAAAGTGGGCCACAGTTTCCTCTTGATTCACACACCACTGGCAGTAGGGGTCTGGGTGCAGTCGCAGCCGATGCAGATGTGATGCCAGTCCAATATGTCCAATACGCAGGCGGGTGATAGCGACGTCCAGGATCCGGGAGACAGAGCGTACCCAAGGTTGGTCCGATGAGTCGGAGCGATATAAGCCCAGCGCTGTTGTGGGGAGGGAGGCGTACAGATCAGCATTCCATGCCTGACTACACCTCGTGGCTAAGAGGCGACGGTGAGTAAAGGCTGGCAAGGGTAGGGCTCCACATCAGGAAAAGTCAAGGCCATCCGAGCTGCTGCATCCACCACATCATTGCCCCTGATGCCCACATGGGAGGGAATCCATTGCAGACGTACCTTCCAGCCTCCCTGCAGCAGCTGAGCAAGGTCATCTTGGATTTCATAAACCAGATGACGTATGGAGCAGGGTTTAGAAGAAGCGATGAGATGAAGGGCCGCTCTGCAGTCAGTGTATATGACCACCGGCCGAGGAGAGGAATGAGACATCAAAAAACGCAGGGCCCTCAAGACTGCGAAGAGTTCAGCAGTGACTACATCATGGGCATCCCCTAAGCGCCATGTCTGGCAGATGGAGTAGTCCTCTACGAAGATGGCAGCTGCAGTTGCTGCAGGGGTGGAGGAGCGGGAGCCGTCGGTAAGATAGCCATGAACCCTAGATAGGTGGAGCCAGCCATCTGCAGGAAAATGCGAGGGGCCAGGTGGCCATCCTGTGATTTACAAAAGGGCTCTGGGAGGTCTAAGGACACAGGTGAGGACAGGTCCCTCCACGGGGGCACAGGAGATACTGATCGGACAGGGTGGCGAGCTGGTGGAGGAAGTCCCAGAGTGTGGTAAGCGTGGAGAGCACGCACCAAGAGGGGCCGTCGAGACCTGATGGGCCACGATGGATGAGATGTCGAGACCCCTGCCGTCGTAAAGAGCTCCGGGAGTGGGTGGTCATCGGGCAAGCGCTGGATAGTAAAGTAGCGGCGACAAGTCAACTTCATCCTGGTATGATGGAGGGGGGGAACACCTGCCTCAGCCTGTAGAGACAATGTGGGTGAGGAGCAGAAAGCACCCAGCGCAATCCGGAGAGCGGTCGTCTGAATGGTGTCCAGCCGTTGTAGTTGTGTAGGAGATGCTGAGCCATATACCGAACAGCCATAGTTGATCTTCCCAAGATGGCGGATCGATAGTACGTCAACAAAGGTCCCTGCTTGCCCTTTTGGCGTGGATCCAGCAATACTCTTCATGATGTCAAGTCGTTTTGCACAAGATGGCCGTGTAAGTAGTCTATGTGACTGCGCCAAGTGAGGATGGGCCCATCCAACCGGAGACCAAGCAGCACATGCTCCCGAACAACAGGGACTGAGGTTGAGTCCAGAGAAATTGCTGGAGATGATGGTAAACGGCGTAGAGTGAAGGGGCATCACTGCGCTCTTGTCAGCATTGATGGCAAGGCCCCAGTTCCGGGCCCAAGCCAAAAAAGTGGATGCCGCTGACTGCAGAAACTGCTGCGCCTCCACAAAGGAAGGGCTCTGGGACACGATGGTGATGTCATCTGCGTACACCAGGAGAGTAGCATTACGTATCTGAGGCAGGCTGGACAGCAAGACGTTGAATAAGAGTGGGCTGAGCACAGACCCTTGCGGAACCCCGATGAACAGGATGGGGATCCGACAAGGCCCCACCCACCGACACCACAAAGCTGCGGCCAGCAAGATAATTCGACATCCAAGCCAGGGGTGGGCCCAAGACTCCCAGGCACGACAGGCGGTATAGAATGCCATCGTGTGGGGCTGAATCGAAGGCCCCTTCAGATCTATAAAGAGGGCAAGCATGTAGAGCCGCTGTCTATAGGTGTCATGTACCATGTGTTCCAGTTGACATAGGGACGTCCAAAGCTCCCTGGCCCGGCCGGAAACCACACTGAACCCTGGAGAGCAGGCCACGAGACTCCAGCCACCAAGAGAGCCGACGAGCCACCAGTTTTTCTAGCAGCTTCCCCACACAGGACAGAAGAACGATAGGCCGATAAGACGACGCGATGGTGGGGTCTCTGCCTGGCTTTGGGAAAGGCAGCAGCACTGACTCCTTCCATACCTCAGGGAATGTGCCGGTCTGCCAGCTGTTGTTATAAATTGACAGCAAGTGACTGTGTAGGCTGGGCGGCAGATGAAGGAGGAAGTCATTAGCCACCATGTCAGGGCCAACCGCCCTCCTCGGGTGTAGAGAAGCAACGGCATCCCGGAGTTCAATGGCCGTGAACGGGCAATGGAGGTCACTGGCAGGGGGAGTTGAGATGCCCCTGTGGATGGCAGAAATAAACTCGGGAGCTGTATGTAAAGTTGGTGGAACACCCAGCTGTGACGCAAAGAAGGACGCCAAGAGTTCGGCCTTGGAGAGGTCATCCAGGAGATCCGCTCCATCACGACACAGGGGATATGAATATGTTGTCGGGCCACCCTTCATGGCCTTCAAAAACCTCCAGGTGCGGGAGCATGTGGTGGAAAAGGAGAGGCTGGAACAAAAAGAGGACCATGCCTTCTGCTTGGCTACCTTGATGGTGCGCTTACATACTGCATCCAGGCGTCGGTAATGATCCCCAAGGGCCCGTGTGGGGTAACGACTCCAGGCACGCCAGGCCTGGCGGCGGGCTTGCACAGCCGAGGCACAAGCAGCCGACCACCATGGCACCCCTGATCGGCCTATGCTGCGGCGGGCTGACTGACCGAACACCCTATGTCCAGCCTGCACCAGCATCTGTGAAAAATCCTCAGCCGAGAGGCCCCAGTGACCAGGGAAGCTAGCAGACACTGCCTCCTGGAAGGCCGTCCATCTATCGTCATGAAGCTGCCAGCGAGGACGACTCGCTCGTGATATTCTTGGAGACAATGTCAGGTAGTCACAAAAGACGGGAAGATGGTCACTGCCCATGTACGGTCCCACATGGACCATCGGATGATGGAATACTGCGTCACCCAAACCGAGATCCAGTACAGATGCCTGTCCACTGTGAGGAGCAAACCGGGTATGGAGACCTGGAGGCGTAGAAGGCTGAACCTGTGAGACTCAAGGAGCACCTGGAAGAGAGAGGAACCTGTGGTATTGGGGGCTCCAGCCAAGGCGGGGTCCCAGTGGTGGTGACGGGCGTTGAAATCCCCCATGATGAAGGCAGGGGCTGGCAACTGGTCAAAGTAGTGGAGGAGCTCCTCTCTGGACACATCCTGGCAGGGGTTGTAACAAAGGAGGGTTGAAGCCCAGCCATCCGTGAGGGCCACCCTGACAGCCAGGACCTCCAATCGTCCCCCAGGATACGAGGTGAGGGCGAGACGCACACTCTGGGTGTCCTCCCGCACTGCCAACAACAGGCCCCCGCCCCTTCCCTGAGGACGGTCACACCTGAATGTCAAAAAAAACCCCAGTTGGAGCCGCAGGTGAGGGTGCAGCCAGGTCTCACATACCCCCACAACACAAGGCTTCGAATCATGTAAGAGTACTTTAAAATCCTGTGACTTCCGAACAAGGGATCTCGCGTTCCAAAACATAATGCTGAGATGTTTCAGGCCTGGCATGAATAGGACAAGAGTAGGGACAATACCTTGGGCCAGAGGCGGGAACAGATGTCAAGGAATGGTAGTCCGTGGCGATAAAGTTGTAGGGCCTCAGAGACAAGATCAAAAAAGCCTTGACCAGGTCCTGAGGGAGGAGGACAGTCCGAGGAGGGTGAACAATTGCTGTAGGTGGGGTTAGATACTCGCACTGGATGGGCACGCACTGAAGGGGCTGTAGGTCGATCACACTGTCGTAGACGTGGGTCAGGAGAGCTAGGCAGGGCAGGAACATCCCCGACATCCTCAGCAAGGACCTCATCCAGTCCAGAAGGAGCACTAGGTGGGGGGCGGTGAGGGGCACGGGGGTGGAGGCGGCCCGGACGTGAAGGACGGGCCTCATGGATTATAACAGCAGCAGGGGAGGCAGGGTTGGTCGACACCTCCACTGACGATACATCCTGGCGGGAACAGTCATCACTCAAGTCCTCCAGCACAGCAAAGCGGTTGCGGCCAACAACACTGTCTGCAAAACTCACACCCTTCCTCACCTGAGAGACCTTGGGAGACGACTTGGGCAATGCTGAAGGGGGACGAACCAAGGGCTGGAGAGCACGCAACCGTCTATTGACCTCCTGGGCCGGCGTCACACCCTGGCGGAGTTCTTCATGGATCTTGAAGGCCTTCTGATATACAGGGCAAAGCTTAGACACCACCCTGTGATCTCCACCACACATGTAGCACCTGGGGCTGCGGTCACAGGGCTGCCCCTCACTGGGTCTGAAAGGGTGGTATCCACTGCACATCGAGCACCTGGTCTTGTTGCGGCAAGTGATCCGTGTGTGTCCATACTGAAGGCAGTTATAGCAACGCAACAAAGTAGGAGTATACATACCTACATTGTAGTAGATGTATCCATACAGCACCTTGGATGGGAGAGGGCCCCGATACACAAGGCGCACCCACTGGGAAAACCGAGGAGCATCTGGGGCAGGAAAACGTACAGGGATCCTAGAAGCCTCTAATAAGACAGACGACTCGTTGTCAAAAGGCCGGAGGCCGTCTACCAAATCCTCTATATCAACATCCAGGGAGATTGGCCCAATCTTCCCATAGCTGAGGCTGCTGCATCACCAGAGGACCGGGCCCTGCGGCACGTGACCTCCCACTCACCGAAGGTAGTCATGGTCTCCATTGGGCTGGTCAGCTTTGCCAGATCACAGTGGCGGAGATGAAGAGATAGGGAAGACCCATCACCCAGTGGTTTAGTACCACCCTCTACACAATACTTGGCAAAGGGGGATGAGTTGATGGCGTCAGACAGCCGCCGGGGATTGTTAAAAATCCTGGACCCCTGCACAGACCTAATGATAAAGCAGGCCAATCCAGACTCACCCGCATCCTGGACACCCATATTGACAGCTGTGGATGGTGTTGGTTCACCCCTACTAGGGACCACTCTGGTAACAGCTGCTGCTGGCACTGACTCACCGGCACCTTCGGCACTCTGTCGTGCAGCCGCATCCTCACCCAGGACAATCTGCGATGCAGCTGTGGGTGGTGACGACACCCTAAGGGACTTGCCAGAGGTCACCTTATCCTCTTCCGGGGCAGCCTCGCCTATGGGGCGCTTTCCCGGTGTCCTGAAAGGGTCTGCCTCCGCTACATCCATGGCCGACACCACAGTATCCATAGAAATGGGCTGTGTCATACTCCACCTCGCAGCAAGAGGAAGCACTAGCTGCCGAGGAAGAGCTATACACTTCACTGACAATCACTCCGGGCACCTAGGAGAGAAGCACGTCTGCTCGGTACAACAGGCAGCACCGGAATCCGAATGTACTTTATTGCAGTCTTGTGGTACTTTTTTGAGTCTGGCGCCAGTCACAAACATTATAGACGAATGAATCTACTACCCGCGTATTGACAAAAGAGCATCACTGAGCCAGATAATTTACTCCAATCTAACTTACGATTGCTTCATGTACTGTACTGACAATTAGAGAGAGAAAAAACAAAAACACTGACCGAACGTATCTAAAGCTTTCCTAACCTAACGTGACATCCTAATTTAACCCTGATTAGCCTAATCTAATGTCACAGAAAAAATGAAATCAAATTCTCTACGTCATACCGATGCTCATTTGTGTCCTTAAAATGTTATGATAACAAAGATTCATTCGTCTATTTGTCATAAAGGTCGCGGGAAATGCTGGGTTGTTGTTTACCTTTTGGCCTTTAACCCTGAAGAAGGGCGATGAAGTACAAACATCGCCACAACTACAAAATACTCACAAGAACGCTAGAAATTAGAATGAATGGTGAGCTACTTCTGGTTGTCCTTAAATTTTACTTTCTTCCCCCGTACTGCCAGGTGATTTATATGCAGTGATTTTGAACTAGCCTAATACCATCCCATTTTCATTTATATTTAATAATTATGAGGGTAAATTCATATGAACATGAGATATTTTTCTGGAGGCGTAATTTTCCAGAATTTTATGTAGTTGTTGACAAATTGCGCCAGACAGACTTCTCGCCAAACCAGAAGACCCTTCCATAAACCCATGTTTTGTCAGCTGTCATGTTTACAATTTATTCTCCAGATTAGAAATTAATATTTTAGGTGAAAAAATAGTGGTAGGCTGTGGCAACTATCATCCACTCACCTGATGTAGTGTTGCCTACCTATTCCTTCACCTTTATCATTCTTTTCTTGTGTTGTCCTCCTCTCTTCCTATTTCTCACCATCATCCACTCACTTGATGTAGTGCTGCCTACTTCTTCCTTCACCTTTATCATTCTTTTTCTGTGTCTGTCCTCTTCTCTTCCTGTTGCTCACCATCATCCACTCACTTGATGTAGTGCTGCCTACTTCTTGCTTCACCTTTATCATCCTTTTTCTGTGTCTGTCCTCCTCTTTTCCTATTTCTCACCATCATCCACTCACTTGATGTAGTGCTGTCTACTTCTTTCACCTTTATCATTCTTTTTCTGTATTTGTCCTCCTCTCTTCCTATTTCTCACCATCATCCACTCACCTGATGTAGTGCTGCCTACTTCTTCCTTCACCTTTATCATTCTTTTTCTGTGTCTGTCCTCCTCTCTTCCTATTTCTTCCATCTTTCCTGTCACATTTTATTACTCTTCTTTCCATTTCAGGTGACTTTACACTGAGTGACAAGCCTAATGGTTTCCTGTAAGCCAGGAAAGAACATGTGTACATGAAGAACATACGTACTGCACATGAAGAATGTGTACACAAAGAACATACCGATGCATACATACATGAAGAACATAATACAGTATTCGTGACAGAGAGAAGCTGATCATCGAGTGTGGTGGGTGGCAAACCATTCTTCAGTAGGGGTGGCCACAAAATTGCCTCCATGTCACTCAATCCTCTGCCATCTGGTTGCCCTTCCTCCAACCCACACCATCCTCAC
Source organism: Coenobita brevimanus (assembly GCF_032717465.1). Taxonomy (NCBI): domain Eukaryota; kingdom Metazoa; phylum Arthropoda; class Malacostraca; order Decapoda; family Coenobitidae; genus Coenobita; species Coenobita brevimanus. Next base: position 4,043,213 of record NC_137006.1, on the reverse strand, counting down.
TCATACCCCTCTCTAACCCACTCCTTCAACCCACACCATCCTCACTCATACCCCTCTCTAACCCACTCCTTCAACCCACACCATCCTCACTCATACCCCTCTATCCCATCCCTCCAACCCACACCATCCTCACTCGTACCCCTCTCTACCCCATCCCTCCTCATCATCCTTGAAGGGCATAAAATAAAGATGTTCTCAGGCTGGAAGGGTTATTGTTGTTGTTGATCAGTCACAGTGTGCTTAGCTGAGCAGACCCATTAACTGCTGGCAAGTGAAACTACTAAAATCCTTAATTAACCCTCTACTGCAAAAATTTAGTCCTGAAAAAGTAAATAAAAGAAAATTGTGTGTGAAAAAAAGTGTGTATTTGCTGAGGGTAAAGGAGTATCAGTGAAATATTTGCCATGTCTGCCGTTAAGGAAGAAACAAGCGATGGACTTGATGGATGGGACAGCCTGCCTCTCAAGATTAAGGAGGAGAAGGAGGACGAGGAAGAGGATAATGCTGTGCAAAAAAATGGTGTTGATAAAGCCAGAGTTGTGACAGATAAAGATAGTGAGAGTGGTGTAAGGGATGCTGACAGGAGGGCGAGGTTGGAGGATGAGGTTGACCAAGATCTCAAGGGTGATGTGAGGAAAGACAAAGATGCGATGGAGAAAGAGATGAAAATTGCCATAAAGGATGAAAGAACGGCCATGGTGGAGGAGGTGGACATGGATGGTAGGGGAAATGTGAAGGGCGTGACGGTTTTTGTCATAGAGAATGGGACGAAGGACTCTGTGAAGGACGGAGCCGGGAAGGGTAAGGCTGATGCAGAAGACTTGAAAAAAGCCAAGTTTGAATGTGACTGTCTGAAGGATGGTGCTGGGAAGGGTAAGGTTGACGCGAAAGACGTTGATTCAGCCACGAAAAAAGACAAGTTTGAGTGTGACTATCTGAAAGACGGTGTTGGGAAGGATAAGGTTGATGTGAAAGACATCAATTCAGGCGCAAAAAAAGACAGGTTTGAGTGTGCTTATCTGAAGGACAGTGCTGGGAAGGGTAAGGTTGATGCGGAAGTTGATCCAGGCGCGAAAAAAGCCAGGTTTGAGTGCGACTATTGCGGCAAACAGTTCAGGTACCGATGCCGACTGACTCAGCACTTGTACACCCACACAGAGAAGGAAGACATCGATCGAGGCGTGAAAAGAGGCAGGTTTGAATGCGAGTATTGTCACAAACGGTTCATGTACAAAAGCAAACTGACTCAACATATCGCCGTGCACACCAAGGAGAAGAACTTGCAGTGTGCTGAGTGTGGGAAGCGATACTCTCGGATACACACGTTAAATATACACCAACTAACGCACCTCAGGGCAAGAAAGAAGTTTTGAGTGCAACGGATGTGATAAATAGCAAAAAGCGTGAGCTGTACCACACACACACACACACACAGAGGCAAAGAAGTGAAGAGCTTTGAGTGCGATATTTGTAAGATGATACACACACACACACACAAACACACAGACGCAGAAGTGAAGAGCTTTGAGTGCGAAGTTTGCAAGAACACACGTATGAGAGAGAGAGCCATCTGAAGTGCCACTCGATGATCACATGGGCAAGAAAGACTGAGGGAGCGGCTTGAGGTGCCACTTGACGATCCACACGGGCAAGAAGGACTTTAAACATGAACGCTGTGGCAAAAAGTTCCACCGGCAACACAGAGTGACGGAACAGTGTCTTGTCCATGCTGGAGTGCAGGTGTTCGAGTGTGACGTTTGTGGTGCTGTGTTCATTAGAGAGAGAGAGAAAGAGAAAGAGAAAAAGAGAGAGAGAGACCCATAATGAGATGATGTTGAGTACAGTAATTTAAGCTTTATGATGCCCCAATGAAATGTACAGTATTGCATGAATGTAATTATGCAATATGTAGTTGTTCCTTATGAGAGAGATGAAGACCCATATGGTAATGAGATGATGTTGCAAAGGACACTAGTGGTACAATAATATTAGCTTTATGTTGCACCGATGAAATGTACAATGTTGCTGAAGCTCCCTAACACCTCTTCCTTAGTGATTTATTTCGGGATGAGGATGTAGCTGGTTACTATGAATATTAAGGCTGGTATTCTCATCAGGTATGGAAGCTCCCTAATACCTCTTCCTTATTGATTTATTTTGGGATGAGGATGTAGCTGGTTACTTTGAATATTAAGGCTGGTATTCTCATCAGTTAAGGAAGCTCCCTAACACCTCTTTCATAAGTGATTTATTTTGCGATGTCAGTTAATATAAATACTAAGGTATTCTTGTCAGTAAAGAAAGCTCCCTAATGCCTCTTCCTTAGTGATTTGTTTTGGATGTAGCTGACTGTGGTGGTATCAGAATAATTTAAATGACACAGAAGAGGATAGTACTGGGTAATAAGCAGACTAAATAGCTTAAGATAAGGCATTAGGGAGCTTTCTTAACTGACAAGGACATAATAGAGTTGGGAACAAAAATTTGCCTACTGTTCCACTGTCTCCCCGTAACACATTTCCCTGAGCAACTTATTTTTGGACATGGCTGGTTAATATCCTTTTGTACGTTACTTATGCAGGGTATGGCAATATTAGGAGGATTTATATAACATGGAAAAGGGTAATAAGATGTAGTAAGAAGAATAAATCAGCTAGGAAAAGGTGTTAGGGAGCCTCCTCATGTGATTGGCCTCGAAATATTAGCCAGCAGAGGTGTGTGTGTGTGTGTGTGTGTGTGTGTGTGTGTGTGTGTGTGTGTGTGTGTGTGTGTTCTTACCTAATTGTTTCTTTACAGGAATGAGTCAAGCTCGTACTGTCCCGTGCCTTAAACCATATTTATCGTACAGATCCTTAAATTTGTGAATTGTTTTGGCACACACTATTTCATTCGGTAGTGCATTCCATTGATCAATTGCTCTCTTTGGGAAACTGAATTTCCTTACGTCTTTATCACCTCTCTTCTTATGCAGTTTTTTGCAGTGTCCTCTTGCTGATGCTTCTCCATATGTTAAGTAATCATTTATATCTATTTTCTCCTTCCCTGATATGCACTTATATAGCATTATCATGTCACCTCTTTTCCTTCTCTCCTGTATTGTTGGTAGATTCAGTTTATTTAGTCTTTCTTCGTAGCTTAGGTCCCTTAAGCTTGGTATCCATCTTGTAGCGGCCCTTTGAACTTTTTCAATCTTGTCTATGTGCTTTTTGAGATGAGGACTCCAGACTACTGATGCATATTCCAGGGTTGGTCTAATGAATGATATTATTATCCTTCTTAGCATGTCTTCATTTATGTATGTGAATGCTATTCTCATATTTGCAAGCAGTGTATACATGTTCCGTACCTTCTCGCTGATGTGGTCAGCCGGAGATAGTCTGTTACTGATAATCACACTTAGGTCTTTCTTTCTTTCTGATGTGTATAGGGTTTTATTTCCTAACTTATAATCCCAATCAGGTCTTTTTCCACTTTAACCAAACTTGATTACATGACACTTGTCCACATTGAATTCCATTTGCCATGTACTACTCCATTCATGAAGTTTATTTAATTCTTCTTGTAGCTCCCTACAAGAGTCTGTGCTAGTAATTCTCCTTTGTATTTTTGCATCATCTGCAAACATATTCAGATAGCTGTCATTTCCAGTGTTACTGTTTATATCATTTATATACACTGAAAACATGATTGGTGCCAGCACTGAACCCTGTGGTACTCCGCTAGTCACTTCTTTCCATGATGAGTAGTTTCCTCTTAGTACTGTTCTCATTTCTCTTTTTACGAAAAAGTCTTGCATCCAACAAAACAGTTTGCCTCTAATTCCTCCTTGTTGGTACAGTTTCCATAAAAGTCTTTGGTGTGGTACTGTGTCAAAAGCTCTCTTGAAATCTAAATAGATACTGTCCACCCATCCTTTCCTTTCCTGTATTGTGTTTGTTACTGTGTCATAGTAGCTCAACAGATTAGTAACACATGATTTTCCTTTTCTGAAACCAAACTGTCTTTCTGTTATCATACTGTGTTCTTCTAGATGATTTACCCAAGCTTTTCTTATAAGCTTTTCTAATACCTTGCTTACAACACTGGTCAGTGATACTGGTCGGTAGTTGAGTGGATTTTGTCTATTTCCTTTCTTGAATAAGGGGACAATATTTGCTTTTTTCCAAATATCAGGTAGTTTACCTTGATTCAAGGATTTCTTGAAAATTAAAAATATTGGTTTACTTAACTCCTTTGCACATTCTTGTAACACCCAACATGAAATTTCATCAGGACCACTTGCTTTTCCTCTGTCTAATCTACTTAACTCCTCCTGTATTACTTTTTCTGCTATTTGTATATCTGGTAGTATGTGTGGACATGCATGTTCCACATAGTGCCTCTCAAAATTTTTTTCTTCTGTAAAAACTACAGTACTGTAATTGGAAATTCTTATTTAGTGCTTCACAAATATCTTTCTCTTGTGTATAAGTGATTCCCTCGTGCATAATTGATTGTATTATATCTTTTACTTTGGTTTTGCTTCTGATATAGCTGTAAAACAGCTTTGGTTGATCACTACTTTTATTTATTATATCCTCCTCAAACTGTTTTTGGGCTTCCCTCCTTATTCTTGTGTAATCGTTTCTTGCCTGTTTGTAATTATTATACGCCCTTTCACTATTATGTCTTCTGTATCTATTCCACAACAAATCTCTTTTCTTTTGATTTTTTACATTCTGTATTGAACCATTTCTGTATTTTCCTATCTGCTTCTTTGTGCTGTGGGATGTACTTCTGGACTCCTATTTCATAAAATTCACAGAATTTTTTATATACAGCATTTAAATCTTGTCCTCTAAGCTCATTTTCCCAATCAACTTCTAAGAAATACTTCTTTAGGTCTTGATAATTTCCCTTTTTATAGTTTAGGCTCTTTTTGTAACTGTCATTGCTGTTTACTATGTCATATGCTATCCTGAAGTTATAATTTAGTGCTGCATGATCGCTTTTGCCGAGTGGGGGGTGATATATTAAACTGTCAGTATCATTTTCTTGCCTAGTAAATATTAGATCTAGCACTGAAGGTACATTAAGTCCTCTTTTTTGGTGGTTTCTCTCACATGTTGCGTTAGGAAGAACTCTTGTACGAGATCCAGGAGCTTTTGGTCCCAACAGCTTTCTTGGCTAATTATATCTAGTGTATTCCAATTTATATTAGTATTGAAGTCCCCAGTTAGTATAATTCTTTCTGATTTCTCTTCCATTTTATATAGTAATGATCTTAAACTCTGAATTGTACTCTCTGCCAGGTCCTTATATTCATCTCTTTCCCATGTGTTTGATCTGGGTGGCATGTACAAATTGGCTACAATTACTTTACTTTCAGATGTGTTGATCTCTACTGCAATCAGTTCTACTTGTGATGGTATATCTAGTTTTATTTCCTTGACTTTTAGATTTTTCTTAGTTAATATTATAATTCCTCCTCCTTTTTTTAAATTTCTGTCTCTTCTCCATATATTGTATTCCTCTAAGTTTAGTATGTCAGTGGATATCCTTGGTGTTAATTTTGTTTCAGTTAGGCATATTATTTGTGGTTCATTTTCTCTGACATAATCATTCAGCTCTAGTAATTTAGATACCATTCCATCCACATTTGAGTACATGATCTTTATCATCTTGTTTATATACTTGTCATGACATGGTTCTACTACCTTCCTCCTTTTTATTCCATCCTGTTTGTGTACCACTTTCGTACCTGCAATCCTATTACTTTGTAAAAAAATTTCTTCTTGTCCTCTTCTGATCTTCCCTCATTTTTTGTTTTTGCTTCCTTCCTTTTCTCTTTCAGTAATTCCAGTTCCTCTTGTGTTAGGCATCTTTTTATCCATACATTTTTGAACTCCTCTTTTTCCATAAGATTCTTTGCATTTTTTAGTATCTCTTCCACAGTGTTTACACTTTGGAAAGTCACCTTTAGAGGTCTTGTCTTGCTTTTCTCATATTTCCCTAACCTTTTGTGTTCCTCTATGTCTTTACTACAGATTTCCTCTGATACTTCTTTCAGTAAGCTCATTACATTTGCCATCTCCTTTTTGTCTTGTGATCGTGTTTTTTACTTCTTCCTCTTCTATACCAGTGATTACTATAGATTTGTTTATATCTACTGAATCTCTGACTAACTTCGGATTGTTTTGGATTATTCTTTTCACTTCCTTTTTAATGCTTTTTTCCTCCACCCGTGTTTCTAAGTCTCTGTGTGTGTATTTATGTATGTATGTACAGTATGTGTGTGTGTGTGTGTATTTATGTATGTATGTACAGTGTGTGTGTGTGTGTGTGTGTATGTATTCATGTATGTGTGTGTCTCTGTATGCCTGGTGGTGCAGTGGGTGTGGTGCATAAGTGACTACATCCCAGGCATAATTTTAAGAGTTAATTGCTCACATAATGCCACTCAGGGGTTAACCTTGCTGTAAATGTCAGGATTAGGTTGCCTAGCTTCAGGGCCCTACCTCCATGTTTATTTCGGGTAAAAAGCAATTGGGTTGATAGATAGATAGATACTGTAGATGGATAGATAGATACAGATAGATAGAACATTCCTCTAACAGTGTGCCTTGTTTTATAGTGACAGATCCTAATTGATGTTGATAGATAGATAGATAGACAGATAAATAGATAGATAGATTGTACCTCTAACAGTGTGCCTTATGGTATATAAACATTGTAATTGATACTGATGGATAGATAGATAAATAGAATATACCTCAGCCTATGTGCCTTGTGATAGACCATAATTGACGTGGATAGATAGATATATAGATAGATAGAATGTACCTCTGACAATGTGCCTTGTGTTAGACCATAATTGATGTGGATAGATAGATACAGTAGATAGATAGAATGTACCTCTGACTATGTACCCCGTGTTACACCATAATTGACGTGGATTAGATAGATAGATAGGTAGATAGATAGTTTTATTGAGGCACATCCCTGATGATTTTGGCTGGTGAGACGTCAAACAGAAGAGATATAAATAGATATAGAGATAGATATAAATTGATAGAATGTACCTCCGATTGACAGTGTGGCTTGTTTTATAGTGACAGAGATCGTGATAGATGTTGATTGATAGGACGGGATGATCAGCACTTGATTCTCTGTGTAAACGTCTTTGTATACTGGCGGTGTTATGTTTTGGTTGCGATATATTTGTGTAATAAAACGACATAGAAGTGTGTTTTTTTGTTTTTGTCTGGGTTCTTGACATCTGTCTGTGGTGATGTATTAACCTTTGTATGCTTCATCATTATCATTAGTATTATCATTACCATCATCATCATCACCACCACCTACATGTCAACAAGTGGGTTGGCAGAGGGCTAGAGCCCCTCCCCATAAAAGTTAAATAAAAGACAAACGACCACCCCTTACCAAATTATGGCGGTCAATTTTTACACGTTGCCTTCATCCGATTTTCGACTTTTCGTTAACATTTTCTAGTAGAACTGGTCATTCTAAGAATCTTTTCTTCTATGACATTTCTCTCGCAAATTGATAATAAACGAGTTACACGCGATTTACTTCCGCCAATCACAATCACAGACGAGCGCGCGCTCTGTTCGCTCACCCGCTCACATTTGAAAGTTTGTCCCGGAAGACCAAACTTTAAACGTACTCCTCATTTTTACACGTTGCCCTCATCCGATTTTTTCATCCAACCTGAGTGTTTCCTGTTGTTTTTTGGTGTGATTCGATCAATATTGACCTTCATTTCTATCGCAAGTCGCTAGTTTTTGTTGAACGCCACTAGCGACTTCCGGTGGAAAGGACCGGTCCAAATCAACAAAAATCACACTAAAAACAACAGAAAACACTCAGGTTGGATGCCTGTTATCACGTGAAACGTATTTTTTTGCGGTTCTTCCCCTTCCCCCCAAGAATACTGAGGGACCTGTGGGAAACCGGGGTGTTGGGTGGGGGAAAAACGCAAAAGCGAGTGATTTCCTACTGGAACTGTTATCAAAAACGAAAAACACTAAAATCCTTCGGAAGAAAATAATTTTAAGCTTCTTAGGGAGTTCGTGTTTCCTAAATGGGGGGGGGGACTTCGCCCTCCAGACCCCCCAACCCTGGCCGTGCTTCCTAACTGGGGGGCTTCGCCCCGCAGACCCTCCATGACATTAACCAAACCTCATCTAACCTAACCTAACCGGGTGTAAATAAGAAATAATGCATTTACCTAGCAGTTTACAGTTCCTCGTCTGCATCTGAAGAGTCGTCTGTAGCTGTAACGGCAACTGGTGACGGGCGGCAGTGCAACACTTTCTGATCCTCACGTAAAATGAGACTTTTGCCTTGATTTGGGTACTTTGTTCCTGTTGAAGGTAAAACACCATGCGATCGCACAAAGGCTACAGTTTTATTTTCTTGCAGGTAGAACAGTGAAATACCAGTGAAGTAATAAATTTTGCAGGCTTCCCAGTCCATGGTTGGAGACAAACTGACTTTCAAATCTTGCGGGCCCTAACGTAGGGTATTTGAAATTCTACTTTGTGATTGGCTGATTCATGTGCTACGCATGCGCTTTATCCACCCACACAATGACACGCACCAACGAACACACACAACTGTCCGACCACGGCAGGGAAAATCTCTCTCCCATAGAAAATAATAAGTGTAATAAATTGCATAACTCATCAACGGTTGATTTAAGACGGAAGTGTCATAGAAGAAAAAATGCTTAATATTGCGTAAAGTGTAAGGTGAGTTAGCCACTTTTGTTGTCAGTGAGTTGGGTGTAAGTACGAAAAAATACCAATCTGTGATTGTGATTGGAGGAAGTATATCGCGTGTAACTCGTTTATTATCAATTTGCGAGAGAAATGCCATAGAAGAAAAGATTCTTAGAATGACCAATTCTACCAGAAAATATTAAAGAAAAGTCGAAAATCGGATGAGGGCAACGTGTAAAATTTGACCATTATGGCATCTGACAATGGATAGACAGATAGATGGTGATAAAGTCAAGAACATTCTTTTTGTTTTGAAGATTGCAGGTTATTCAGTCTTTAAATATTTGACTGAAATGTTTACATGTGCTGTCTACTACACAAGGTGGTGGGTCTGGCCACACACCTTCAGCAAAACAGTTAAAGTTGGTGGTTATGGTACTAATTTGTGCATACCAGCAGTGTTAAAAAAGCTGGGTCTTGCCCCACACACCTTCAGCAAATAGAGGAGCAATAACATACATTTGGTAGACACAGTATATATGGTACAAAATGTAAAGGAATTGATATATCACATGTAGATTGGAAAAGTAACATGAGTAGTATAGAAGTATAAACTCGGCAGCATCTGCCATAGCCTGAGATGGTGACATCACACTGCCATATCACTGGGTCGTATGGGGTCAGCGAGTGATGACTAACTTGGTAAAGAAAATGAGATACCAGTTAGTTATTACTTCAGACTCACTGATGGCATGTTATGGAATCTAATCCCTCTGGGTACACTCATAAGCTAAGCAGATAGAGATATTGGAAACGGGTTTTATTGCAGTTTTGGACAGTCACACCCTTCACTTAGGCTAGTTAGGTTAGGCTATCTGTTAGGATAGGTCAGAGTCAGATTAGAAGTAAAATCAGAATACCCTCGACTGTCCAAAAATGCAAATTTACTTGGAAAAGATGGTGGAGCAGAGATGGCCAAAGATTGCTATGTGTTACTCGACATGGCGTGCTGAGCAATCGTACTTAAGTACTGAACAAGACACAGTGTTGTGTAGTACACGACATGGCATGCGGGTCAAGCGACATCGTGCTTGCTATATGTTGAACAAGGCAAGAGGGCTGGCGAATGTGGCCCCTGGCAGTGGCTTCGGCTTCATGTCCGCAGTTCAGCGAACTTGTTTGGGAGGGCATTCTACCAGACGGTCCCTCCCTGATGCTTTAATTATTTTTCAGTTCATAACTTGGTCTTTCAATATTATTACTTTTCCGAAAACTGTAAATCAGTTCCTTAACATTTTCTTTATCGTCACTTCCAAACAAGTCCACAATGTAAACAACATTCCTGGGCAGCAGTCTTGCCAGAACCCATGTTAGACTTCAGAAATATTTTGCAACTTCCAGGCTGTTGTGGCTGCAGCTGATCAATATGGAAATAGATTTAAGTTTGATTGACATGGATGCGACGTTACTTAGTAAAGTGTACTTGCAGTTAAATGAACGTTAATTCGCAAGATGATCAACAGATGACAGTGGGATCTGGCAATATTTCCCTGTCAACCCCGAGGAGCAGAAAATCATGGACTCTCTAGATTTTAGCCTCTCACCTGTTAATAAGAAGGTCAGGGATTAGGAATCACGTTCATCAGTAAATATGATTATCGTAAACCTTATGGGGTGTTGATAATGAGCTTGCTTGGTAGTGTTATAGTTGTGGCCATGTGGCAAGTTTTAAGTTTTTGACTTTTCGGGTATTGCTTACAGTATATACCGTATGTAGAAGAATATTTGATTTAGTTGCACAGCCTTATTTATGGATATTCAGATGCAAAACCTAATAAGACCTGACAACTATTGAAGCTTCATATTTATTTTGGAGCAAGCACCCCATGGGGAAGGGAGGGAAGAACGCATCCCCAGTGTGTCTGTCTTCCTCTCTTCCTATTTCTCCCATCTCTCCTGTCACTTTTTATTACTCTTCTTCCCATTTCAGGTGATGTTACATTGAGTGACAAGCCTAATGGTTTCATGTAAGCCAGAATCTATGTACTGTACAACACTGGGTAGTAACCCTATAACCAAACCATATGTCCCTTACTTGTCAGCAGGTGGGTTAGCGGAGGGTTAATGCCCCTCCCTGAAAAGCGACTAATTCTAATGGCCACCCTTTATGGGATTATTGTGTCTGACTAGAGATAAATAAATAGAATTGTAATCCATCATCTGATTTTTACTTTACCTGTCATGTATGGCTAATGTACTATCACGATCCAAAGTTTCTTTACCCCCCTGAGTGGAGGAAGGTCGAAGCCAAGGTTGAAGAAATGACGGGCCACCGAACACAGGCCAGTTCATGATGGAGGGGTTCACTAACCTGAAGCTTAGGATAATAAGAATCACCCGGATGAAACACACGCACCTATTTATGAATCACGGTATCATGAACCATTATTAGTCTTGTATACTGGCAGTGTCCAATCATCTGGTCTTGCTACAACCTTGGCTTCGACCTTCCTCCACTCAGGGGGGTAAAGAAACTTCGGATCGTGATAGTACATTGGTTGATTACTTTATGAAGGAAGCAAGGGGTGGAGCCTAATTAGTAACCAGTATTTTTACAAGAAATGAAAAATATATGGAGAGATTCAAGGTAAAGCAGATAAAACACATACCTGTCTATCTATCTTCTATAGCCAGGCGCCATAATCTGTTTAGGGGCGGCTGTTTGAGTTGTTTTATGGGGAGGGGCACTAACCCTCCACCAATCCACCTGTTGATATGTAGGGAACATGGGTTGGTTATATGGTTACCACCCAGCGTTGTAAATGGTGGTTGTAATAATGATGCTGATGATGATACTCATGATTGTGAAGATGATGATGATGACAGTAAAATGGTGATGATGATGGTGATAGTGATAAGGATGATATTGATGATTGTGGTGGTAATAATAATAATGATGAGGTAGTGATGATGATGATGGTGATAGTGATGATGGTGATATTGATGATAGTGGTGGTAATAATGATGGGGTAGTAATAATGATGATGATAGTAGCAGTAATAATAATGGTGATGGTAATAACGATGTCAGTGATGCTAATGATGATGATGAGTGATGCTGACGATAATGATGATGATGATGGTAATAGCGATGAGTGATGCTAATGGTGATAATGATGACAGTGATGCTAACAATGCTGATGATGATGATGATGATGACAGTGATGCTAACGATGTTGATGGTAATAGCGATGAGTGATGCTAATGATGATAATGATGACAGTGATGCTAACAATGCTGATGATAATGATGATGATGATGATGACAGTGATGCAAACGATGATGATGATGCCGATAGTGATGATGATGATGATGACCTTTTTGCCCACAGTCGTCGCCACGCAAGGGTCGAAGGTCGGGCATGGGGGACCTCTTGTCGAGTACGGATGATTATGGTGCACCAGCCACTCCCAAGTCTCTCCCTAGCTCCCCTGAGGTTAGTAGATGCCCCTGTGTGGTCATGTATCTATCTGTCTATCTATCTCTGTCTTTCTGTCTGTCTGTCTGTCTGATGTAATGGTTAAGTGATACTCCCAGTCTTTCATATCTATCTATTTATCTATCTATCTCTATCTATCTGTCTCAATCTACTGTCTATCTGTCTATCTGTCTATCTATCTGTCAGTCTGTTTATCTGTCTATCTATCTGTTAGTCTGTTTATCTGTCTATCTATCTATCTATCCATTTAACTGTCTGTCTGTCTGTTTGTTTATCTGTCCATCTATCTGTCTATTGCCGGATGCCTTAATCGCGTAAGGGGTGGCCACAAACAAATCACCTCCATGTCGCCCTATCCCCTGCCATTTCACTGCCCTCCCCCAGCTCACCCTCCCATCTCATATACCTCTCCCCTCCATCGCTCCATCTCATCCTCGGCCTCCCCTTCCTCACTCACATACACTCTCCTTGTTAGTCTCTCTCTGTTTCATTGTCTTTTATGGTACTAGTCATGAAGAAGTGCTATGGGAATGATGTAGAGCCATAGCATTGTCTTTTTCATGGTTCTAGACATGAAGAAGTGCTATGCAAAAGGATGTAGAGCCATAGCATTGTGTTTACTAATTTACTAGTCATGAAGAAGTGCTATGGAAAGGATGTAGAGCCATAGCATTGTCTTTGATGCAAGTCATGAAGAAGTGCTGTGGAGAGGAAGTAGAGTCATAGTATTTTCTTTATTAATTTACTAGTCATGAAGAAGTGCTATGGAAAGGATGTAGAGCCATAGTATTGTCTTTGATGCTAGTCACGAAGAAGTGCTATGGAGAGGATGTACTCGTAGAACCATAGTATTGTCTTTGATGCTAGTCATAAAGAAGTGCTATGGAAAGGATGTAGAGCCATAGCATTGTCTTTGATGCTAGTCATGAAGAAGTGCTATGGAAAGGATGTATAGCCATGGTATTGTCTTTGATGTTAGTCACGAAGGAGTGCTATGGAAAGGATGTAGAGCCATAGCATTGTCTGTGATGCTAGTCATGAAGAAGTGCTATGGAGAGGATGTAGAGCCATAGCATTGTTTTTATTAAGGTGCTAGTCATGAAGAAGTGCTATGGAAAGGATGTAGAGCCATAGCATTGTCTTTTTTATGGTACTAGTCATGAAGAAGTGCTGTGGGAAGGATGTAGAGCCGTAGCATTGTCTTTTTCTGCCACTGAGCTACATGAAATAAGCTGCAAAAGGACGAAAATCTGGGCCAAGTTAAGGTGAAAGGAGTATAGTTATTTCTTGCCACATTATTTTTTATTTAATTTAGTAATGAGAGTAATTAGTGGGTTAATGATCCATCTAATTATAAAATCATAATATTAGGTTAATTAAATTTTCTAGAGATATTTTTGATGGTGGTGGTGGTGATGATGATGATCATGATCATGATCATGATGAGGAGGAGGAGGAAGAGGAAGATGGTGATGATAATGGTAGTGGTGGTGGTGGTGGTGATGATGATGATGATGATGATGATGATGATGATGATGGCAAGAGTGAAACAAAAACAACCCCACTGGTTAGGCTGGGTTAAGTTGCTCGTTGGTGTGTGTTTACCTGCTATACCCCCCCCCCAGGATGGTGTGTCCTCGGTCCCACCAGGGGGAAGGCGAGCGGGCGGTTGGGCGAACTCAGCGAAGACTGGGTGGGTGTTGGCACGGATAATACACACACACACACACACACATATAAAGTCACACATGCACATACAAATATACATTCACACACACACACACACACAGACTCTTGTAAAGAGCTACAAGAAGAATTAAATAAACTTCATGAATGGAGTAGTACATGGCAAATGGAATTCAATGTGGACAAGTGTCATGTGATCAAGTTTGGTAAAAGTGGAAAAAGACCTGATTGGGATTATAAGTTAGGAAATAAAACCCTATACACATCAGAAAGAGAGAAAGACCTAGGTGTGATTATCAATAACAGACTATCTCCGGCTGACCACATCAGCGAGAAGGTACGGAACATGTATACACTGCTTGCAAATATGAGAATAGCATTCACATACATAAATGAAGACATGCTAAGAGGGATAATAACATCATTCATTAGACCAACCCTGGAATATGCATCAATAGTCTGGAGTCCTCATCTCAAAAAGCATATAAACAAGATTGAAAAAGTTCAAAGGGCCGCTACAAGATGGATACCAAGCTTAAGGGACCTAAGCTACGAAGAAAGACTAAATAAACTGAATCTACCAACACTACAGGAGAGAAGGAAAAGAGGTGACATGATAATGCTATATAAGTGCATATCAGGAAAGGAGAAAATAGACATAAATGATTACTTAACATATGGAGAAGCATCAGCAAGAGGACACTGCAAAAAACTGCATAAGAAGAGAGATGATAAAGACGTAAGGAAATTCAGTTTCCCAAACAGAGCAATTGATCAATGGAATGCACTACCGAATGAAATAGTGTGTGCCAAAACAATTCTCAAATTTAAGGATATGTACGATAAATATGGTTTAAGACACGGGACAGTACGAGCTTGATTCATTCCTGTAAAGATACAATTAGGTAAGAACACACACACACATATTATAATATTAATGCTTTGACCCATACAGTATCATCATCTATTACACTGCCATTCCTATACTCTTTTCACTCTAACTTGGCTCAAAATTGCCATCCATTCATCTTGAATGCTGAGTTGTAACAAGGGATTAATGCTAGAATATGATGCTAGTCACGAAGAAGTGCTGTGGAAATCTGGGCCAAGTTAGGGTAGAAAGAGTATAGTAACCAAAAGATAAATTGCTGTATAATATGATGATGGTGATGGTGATGGTGGTGGTGGTGATGATGGTGGTGATGGTGGTGGTGATGATGACTGTGATGATGATGATGATAATGATGATGATGAGGAGGAGGGGGAGGACAGTTATGATGATTGGTGATGGATGATGATGATGATTGATGGTGATGAATGATGATGGTGGTGATGTTGATGGTTATGATGATTATGATGATGGTAGTGATGATGATGATGATGAGGAAGAGGACAACAATGATGACCATAATGATTGATAATTGATAATGATAGTGATAGTGATGATTGATAATGATGATGATGATGATGAAGTGGAGGAGAAGGAGGAGGACAATGATGACTATGATGTTGATGATTGTTAATGATGGTGATAATGATGATGATGATTGATAATGATGATGAGGAGGATGACAACGATGATGATGATGATGCTGGTGATGGTGGTAATGATGATGATGATGATTTTTTTTCGTTTCTTTCTCCAGGGATTTCCGTCAGTCATTCGAAGACAAACGCCTGCAAAGAGACTCCGATTCTGACACAGGTAAGAGACAAGGATAGCCCAGAGACTTTGATTTATCTGTCATGTTTATCTATCTGTCTGTCAATATCTATCTATCTATCTATCTCTAGCCAGACGCCATAATCCGGTAAGGGGTGGGGGTTTGTCTTTGAGTTATTTGTTTTATGGGGAGGGGCACTAACCCTCCACCAACCCACTCGTTGACACATAGGGAGCACGTATGGGTTGGTTATATGGTTACCACCCAGCACTGTAAATGGTTTCCTGGCTTACAGGAAACCATTAGGCTTGTCACTCAGTGTAAAGCCACCTGAAAAGGAAAGAAGAGTAATAAAAAGTGACAGGAAAGATGGGAGAAATAGGAAGAGAGGAGGACAGACACAGAAAAAGAATGATGAAGGTGAAGGAAGAAGTAGGCAGCACTACATCAAGTGAGTGGATGATGGTGAGAAATAGGAAGAGAGGAGGGCAGACACAGAAAAAGAATGATAAAGGTGAAGGAAGAAGTAGGCAGCACTACATGAAGTGAGTGGATGATGGTGAGAAATAGGAAGAGAGGAGGACAGACACAGAAAAAGAATGATAAAGGTGAAGGAAGAAGTAGGCAGCACTACATCAAGTGAGTGGATGATGGTGAGAAATAGGAAGAGAGGGGGATAGACACAGAAAAAGAATGATAAAGGTGAAGGAAGAAGTAGGCAGCACTACATCAAGTGAGTGGATGATGGTGAGAAATAGGAAGAGAGGAGGACAGACACAGAAAAAGAATGATAAAGGTGAAGGAAGAAGTAGGCAGCACTACATCAAGTGAGTGGATGATGGTGAGAAATAGGAAGAGAGGGGGACAGACACAGAAAAAGAATAATAAAGGTGAAGGAAGAAGTAGGCAGCACTACATCAAGTGAGTGGATGATGGTGAGAAATAGGAAGAGGAGGACAGACACAGAAAAAAGAATGATAAAGGTGAAGGAAGAAGTAGGCAGCACTACATCAAGTGAGTGGATGATGGTCGCCACCACTTGAATGAGCACTAATGTATTACTCGTACATCTCTGACCACTAATACTCTCTCTCTCTCTCTCTCTAGCCACTCATATACTTACTCATACTCTCTCTCTGTCTCTCCCCCAGAAATTCCGATGATCCCTGACTTGGATGAGGTGGTGGAAGAGGATTTCTCACAACAGGTGGCCAATGCCCCAAGGTGACCACATGGCTTTGTTTACATTGATCAGCTGATGTTTGTTGACGTTATATCAGCTGTGTTTGTGTTGACGTTATATCAGCTGTGTTTGTGTTGACGTTATATCAGCTGTGTTTGTGTTGACGTTATATCAGCTGTGTTTGTGTTGACGTTATATCAGCTGTGTTTGTGTTGACGTTATATCAGCTGATGTTTGTTGACGTTATATCAGCTGGTGTTTGTGTTGACATTATATCAGCTGATGTTTGTGTTGACGTTATATCAGCTGATGTTTGTCTATCTATCTATCTGTCTATTGCCAGACGCCTCAATCCCGTTTGGGGTGGCCACAAACAAATTGCCTCCAAGTCGCCCTGTCCCCCGCCATTTCACTCCCCTGCTCCCAACTCACATCCCCCTCTCTCATATACTTCTCCACCCCATCTCTCCATCTCATCCTCGGCCTCCCCCTCCCTCTTTCCCCCTCCACCTCACTCACATACACTCTCTTCGTCAGTCTTTCACCCTCCATCCTCTCCACATGTCCAAACCACCTCAGTGTGTTCCTCATAACGCTTCCTATCACATCCACATCAGCACCACAACGCTTCTTTATATCCTCATTCGTCAGCCTGTCTCTCCATGTGACTCCACAGGCTCCTCTTAAATAACTCATTTCCACGGCTCTCACTCTTGACTTGTGTCCTTCCAACAACGTCCAAGCCTCACTTCCGTACGTTAGAGTTGGTATCACAATACTGTCATGTAGTAACTTTTTCACTTCCATGCTCACTTCCCTGTTTCTTATCACTGCTTTCAAAGAACCAGCAACCTTTCTTCCCTGCTGTACCCTTTCAAGCACTTCACCCTCCAAACCTCCATCCTTACTCATCACACTACCCAAGTACTTAAACGTACTCACATTTTCCAATTCCTGATGTTTGTGTTGACGTTATATCAGCTGTGTTTTTGTTTTTGTTGATCAGCTGATTTTTGTTTACCCTGATCAGCTGTTTTTTGTTTTGTTTACTGATTTGGTGTTTATGTTATGGTATTTGTTTTTCTTTTAGTTGAGTAGTTTTTTTGTTTGTGTTGATTAGCTGTTTGTTTTTGTTTTGTGTACACTGATCAGCTGTTTGTTACTTTTTTAAATTGATTATTATTTTTTTTTTTGTACAGTACTTTGACTTTTTTTCTGATCCGCTGTTTGTGTTACCTGTTTTTGTTGCATATTATTATTTTTATTATTGGCATATGTTAACCCTTTTTTTAGTGATCAGCTCTTAATATTGCCTTTATTATTATTATTATTAGTAGTAGTAGTAGTAGTAGTAGCAGTAACTGTTTTTTTTTTTTATGCTGATTTGCTCCTCTGTGTTGACGATTTTATTTATTTTATTTCTTTCTTTATTTTTTGATCAACTAGTCCTTGCCAATGATGTTCAGGTATAATTTCTTTACAGTGTTCATGTGTAATGTGTTCATATTTACCTTTTGGACATTTGAACTTGTGTATAATCTGTTCACTTCACCAGACCAAGCCACACCCACTCACACTTCACCTCACCTTACCTCATCTCATCTTATCTCCCCTCCCTTCCCCCTCCCCTCCCCTCACCTCACCTCACCTCACCTCACCTCACCTCACCTCACCTTACCTCACCTTACCTCACCTCACCTCACCTCACCTCACCTCCCCTCCCCTCATCTCACTTCAACTCAACTCATCCCTCCCCTCCCCTCCCCTCTCCTCTCCTCTCCTCTCCTCTCCTCTCCTCTCCTCTCCCTTCCTCTCCTCATCTTTCTCTCTTGCAGTGTTGCGGTAAATCGAGTAGCGACGTACAAAGAGTTGGATTCCGATCTCCTCCGACACGCGGCCTTCTCCACCCTTGACGACATCGACCTTAGGCTGCTGATGGCCGCACTGGCGAACGAGGCCGACGTGCGAGAGGTGAGGGAGAGAGAGAGTCTGTCAGTGTAAGAGAAAGAAAGTTTGTCAGTTTAAGAGAGAGAGCGAGAGAGAGAGAGGGATAAAGTCTGTCAGTGTATGAGAGAGAGGGAGAGAGAAAGTCTGTCAGTGTATGAGAGAGAGGGAGAGAGAGTCTGTCAGTGTAAGAGAGAGAGTGTCTGCCAGTGTAAGAGAAAGAGAGAAAGTTTGTCAGTGTGAGAGAGAGAGAGGGAGAGAGAGTCTGTCATTGTAAGAAAAAGAGAGAGAAAACGTTTGTCTATAAAAGAGAGAGAGAGAGAGTCTATCAGTAAGAGAGAGGGAGGGAGAGTTAGTTTGTCAGTGTAAGAGAGAGAGAGAGAGAGGGATAAAGTCTGTCAGTGTAAGAGAAAGAGTAAGTCTGTGTAAGAGAGAGAGAAAAAAAGTTTGTCAGTCTGTGTGTGTGAGAGAGAGAGAGAGAGAAGGTTTGTCAGTGTAAGAGAGAGAGAGAGAGAGAGAGAGAAAGTGTGTCAGTGTAAGAGAGAGAAAATTTGTCAGTGTAAGTGAGAGGGAGAGAGAGGGTCTGTCAGTATGAGAGAGAGGGAGAGAGAGAAAGTCTGTCATTGTAAGAGGAAGAGAGAAAGTCTGTCAGTGTAAGGGAGAGAGAGAGAGAGAGAGGGGGAGAGAGAGTCTGCCAGTGTAAGAGAGAAGGAGAGAGAGAAAGTCTGTCAGTGTAAGGGAGAGAGAGAAGTTTATGAATTAATATTGTGAAGAGAATGTGTGTGTAATTCAGCGGGTCGGTCAGGATCACTTGATGGTCGTGATCGTCAGCTTTTACCCTCCCGAAAGG
Organism: Coenobita brevimanus; assembly: GCF_032717465.1. Classification (NCBI taxonomy): domain Eukaryota; kingdom Metazoa; phylum Arthropoda; class Malacostraca; order Decapoda; family Coenobitidae; genus Coenobita; species Coenobita brevimanus. Next base: position 4,023,665 of record NC_137006.1, on the reverse strand, counting down.
AAGCTGAGAGCTCATATAGTCCAATCTAAGGGCAAGGCTGTGACCTTCACACACGCACACACCCGTCCCCTTGCTCAAGGGGGACAGTAACCACCCACTTCGTCAGTGAAACTTTTCGCAACCTGAGCGAGGCGCGAACTCCCGTCCACCAGTTGGCAAGCGAGAGCGTTACCACTGGACCAGCGAGCGGTGTGTGTGTGTGTGATCTGTAATTTGTGTTAATGTTGCACTTATACTGTAATTCATTTTCAGTAATCACTCTATCTTCCCTTCCCTTCCCCTCCTTCTCTCCCTCTCTCACCTCTCAAACTCCTTCCCTCTCCTCTCCACACCTCCCAAACTCTCCCTCCCTCCTCTCCACACCTCTCAAACTCTCCCTTCCTTCTCTCCACACCTCCCAAACTCTCCCTCCCTCCTCTCCACACCTCCCAAACTCTCCCTCTCCCCTCTCTCACCAATCTCACTCCCTCCCGCAGCCTGACATCGCGTGGCGGTGGGACCTGCTGTTTACAGAGGTGGCGTCAGAGCTGAGGAACGAGTGGGACCCCTCCGATGATGGCAGCGAGCGAGAGTTAACGCCCTAAAGATTTCCACAACTCTTGTTAGGTCGGCTTTATTTTTATTTAGTTATCGGTTTATTTATTTTGTATTTGTTGGCTTATCTCCCTTTTTGGTTTATGTTTTGCGTGTGTGTGTGTGTGTGTGTATGTGTGTGTGTGTGTGTGTGTGTGTGTTCATTTCATATTAATTGAAGGGGGTGGTTACCATCCACTCACTCAGTGTGTGTCTGCCCTTTCCTCTTGTCCTTCCTTCTTCTTCTGTCTTTCTTTCCTTCATTCTTTCCTCTTCCTTCTGCCTGTGGGTGACTTTACACTCCCTCTTCTGTCTTTCTTTCCTTCATTCTTTCCTCTTCCTTCTGCCTATGGGTGACTTTACACTCCCTCTTCTGTCTTTCTTTCCTTCATTCTTTCCTCTTCCTTCTGCCTGTGGGTGACTTTACACTCCCTCTTCTGTCTTTCTTTCCTTCATTCTTTCCTCTTCCTTCTGCCTATGGGTGACTTTACACTCCCTCTTCTGTCTTTCTTTCCTTCATTCTTTCCTCTTCCTTCTGCCTGTGGGTGACTTTACACTCCCTCTTCTGTCTTTCTTTCCTTTATTCTTTCCTCTTCCTTCTGCCTACAGGTGACTTTACACTCCCTCTTCTGTCTGTCTTTCCTTCATTCTTTCCTCTTCCTTCTACCTACAGGTGACTTTACACTCCCTCTTCTGTCTTTCTTTCCTTCATTCTTTCCTCTTCCTTCTGCCTGTGGGTGACTTTACACTCCCTCTTCTGTCTGTCTTTCCTTCGTTCTTTCCTCTTCCTTCTGCCTGTGGGTAACTCTACACTGAGTGACAAGCCAAATGGTTTCTTGTACACCAGGAAACCATTTACTATGCTGGGTGGTAACCATATAACCAAATGATGGCGCCTGGTGGTTTAGTGGGTAATTATTGCGCTCCAGTCGGATTTAGCCGGTGAAGGTTTATATCCAAGGGATGGTTGGGGTTTATTGCTCATGTAATGCCACTCAGGGATGAGTGAGGCTGGTCACTCTCATCTTAAATGTCAGGACCAACTTGCCTAGCCCTGGGTTCCTACACTCCTCATGGGACAACACAGAAGTAGATGATGAATGAATGAATGATTTACTGTTATTATTATTATTATTATTATCACCCCTATATTATTATTATTAATTATTATTATTATTATCATCCCTGTTATTATTATTATTAGTATTAGTATTTTGTCCTTAATAGAAAAGTGTTCATTTTAACTAGAGGGATTTTCATTCTTTCTATTATTATTATTTTTATTATTATTATTTTTATTTTTTTCATAGCTCAGTGACAGAAGAGGACAATGCTATGGCTCTACGTCCTTCCCATAGCACTTCTTCGTGACTAGCGCCATATTCTATTGTTAATCAGAATTAATGAAATATATATATGTGTGTTTAGGAAGTATATTTATCTATCTTACATCTATCCATCCATCTGTCTATCTATCTGTTTATCCATATATATATCTATCTGTCTGTTGATCTATCTATCCATCCCTCTATCTCTGTCTCTCTGTCCTTTCATCTATGCATCCATCCATCTATTAGTCTTTGTCCATCCTTCCTTCCTTCTTTCCTTCCTTCCAAATATTCATCTATCCATCCACCGTTCCTTCCTTCCTTCTTCCCTAATATCTATCCATCCATCTTTCCTTCCTTCCTTCCTTCCTTGTGAATATTAATCCATCCATCCATCCATCGTTCCTTCTTTCCGAATATCTGTCCATCCATCCTTCCTTCCTTCATTTCATGCTTCCTTCCATCCTTCCCTCTTTCTGAATATTCATCCATCCATCCGTCCATCCATCCTTCCGTCCATCCATCCATCCATCCGTCCATCCATCCTGAGTTTATAGGACTAAAAAAAGGCTATAGAGAAATGCCTGCCTTTACTGTACAATAATTCTAGTCTTGTATTATTATTGTATTATTATTATTATTATTATTATTATTATTATTGTATTTTTATTATATTATTGTATTAGTATTGTATTGTTGTATTATTAACCATTATTCTAACTGACAATACAGTAGGGGTAGTGTAGTGACTCTTAGCATTGTATTCTTGGTGGTTCGGGTAGATTTTGTAACGCCTTTCCCTTAGTGATTTGTTTTGCATGTCCTAGTTCATTGTCCTTGTGTATGTTTCTCAGTGGTTCGGGTAGATTCTGTAACGCCTTTCCCTTAGTGGTTTATTCTGCATGTCCTAATTCATTGCCTTTGTGTATGTTATTGATGTTATTATCCTTTTGTATATTATGCAGAGTATGGTTATGGTGAGAGTCCCTAACACCTTTTCCTTTGTGATTTATTTTTGGATATGGCTGGTTAATATCCTTGTGTACATTATTTAAGCAGAGTATGGTACAGTACTTGTGATATTCCTTAACACCTTTTCCTTAGTGATTTGTTTTTGGATATGGCTGGTTAATATCCTCTTGTATATCTATTCAGAGTATGACAATATTAGAGTGATTTTACTAACACAGTGGAAGGTGTAATAAGCAGAATAAATCACTGAGGGAAGGGTGTTAGGTGTAATAAGCAGAATAAATCACTGAGGGAAGGGTGTTAGGTGTAATAAGCAGAATAAATCACTGAGGGAAGGGTGTTAGGTGTAATAAGCAGAATAAATCTCTGAGGGAAGGGTGTTAGGTGTAATAAGCAGAATAAATCCCTGAGGGAAGGGTGTTAGGTGTAATAAGCAGAATAAATCACTGAGGGAAGGGTGTTAGGTGTAATAAGCAGAATAAATCACTTAGGGAAGGGTGTTAGGGAGCTTCCTTTACTATCCCTCTTACTGAAGGCCTTATGGAGGAAATAAAACCCCATTTTTAATAGTAAATAATAATAATAATAATAGTAAATAATAATGTAAATAATAATAATAATGATAATAATAATAATAATACTTAGACCTAACCCTTACCATTTGAGACCCACAAATAGTAGAAGTGTTGTATCTGCTATCTACTAACCACTCCTCCTCTGATAGATAGATAGATGGATGGATAGATGCACAGATGGATGGATAGATAGATAGATAGATGGATGGATGGATAGTTAGACAGATAGATAGATGGATGGATGGATAGTTGGGTTAATCCAGTACTGTTGTAGATAGACAAAAGTGTTCCCAATAGATAGATTCCTTTACCTCTCTCTCTCACTCTCTCTCTCTCTCTCTCGCTCCAAGGGTCATGGTAGAGGATGGTGTGGGGTTAAGGCCGTGAGAGAGAGAGAGAGAGGGAGGGAGGGAGAGAGAGAGAGAGAGAGAGAGAGAGGGAGGGAGGGAGGGAGAGAGAGAGAGAGAGAGAGAGAGAGAGAGGGAGGGATAAAGTCAAACGTGTGGTGTTTTAATCTGTTTTAATTCCATTGTTTCCACCCACACTGTTGCCATGCCTACGATAGATAGATAGATAGATAGATGGATGGATGGAGAGATAGGTAGATAAATAGATGGATGGATAGATATTATGAATAGATGGATGGGTGGATAGATAGATGGAGAGATAGAGGGCTGGATAGATGGATGGGTGGATAGATAGATGGATGGATAGATTGATGGATAGATGGATGGATGGATAATTAGGTAGATAAATAGATAGATTGATAGATAGGTGGGTGGATGGATGGATAGGTACACTCGCTCCAGAATGTATTGTTAAATGTTATGCCCCACGGAACACAGGCATCTCAGGCGATAGGTGACAGCCATATCAGATACCTCTTGTGTCCATAACAAGTACAGAATGGCCGTCAATGTTAATATATACAGGTGTTAACGGGCTGTCACTGCCACATGGTCGAATCGTCCCGGATGCCATGGGACCCACAGTACACCAATACTTTCTGGAGCGAGTGTACATGGATGGATAGATAAGTAAAATGAATTGATGAATTACTGATAATAATAGTAATGATGATAATAACAATAATAATAATAACCATAAAAATAACAATAATAATGATTATGATACTACTGCTACTACTACTAACCATAATAACGATAGTAATAATAATAATAGATAGATACATGTGTGTGTGTGTGTGTGTGTGTGTGTGTGTGAGAGAGAGAGAGAGAGTTTCGTCAATTTAGCCAATAAACGATAATCTCTCTCTCTCTCTCTCTCTCTCTCTCTCTCTCTCTCTCTCTCTCTCTCTCTCTCAGAAACTTTAGCTGATGGAACTGGATCACTACTGTAACTTCAATGCTAACCCCTAACACCTGTTCCTAAGCGATTTATTTTAGGATGTGGCTGGTTAATATCCTTTTGCACTACATTTACGCAGAGGATGGTGATACTTGAAGGATTTATATAACACAGGGCAGTATGGTATAATTAGCAAAATAAATCGCTTAGGAAAAGGTGTTAGGGAGGCAATAGCTAGTAACGATGAAGTGCTAGGGAAATGATGAGGGAGGAATTTTGAGCGAGAGAGAGAGAGAGAGAAAAGTACACACACACACACACACACACACACACACACACACGCCCCCATACACACAGCGTCAGTCAAGTATGTCAGTGTATGAATATGCGTATATGCTGAGGGTATGCGGGGAGAGAGAGAGACAGACAGACAGACAGACAGAGGGGGATGTTGGGAGAGAGAGAGAGTGGGTAGATATAAAGTAGACAGAAAAAGAGACAGACAGTGGGATGTTGGGAGAGATAGAGACAGACAGACAGAGGGATGTTGGGAGAGAGAGAGAGAGGCAGACAGACAGACAGACAGAGACCGAGAGAGGGATGTTGGGAGAGAGAGGCAGACAGACAGACAGAGACCGAGAGAGGGATGTTGGGAGAGAGAGGCAGACAGACAGAGACAGAGAGAGGGATGTTGGGAGAGAGAGACAGACAGACAGACAGAGACCGAGAGAGGGATGTTGGGAGAGAGAGGCAGACAGACAGAGACCGAGAGAGGGATGTTGGGAGAGAGAGACAGACAGAGACCGAGAGAGGGATGTTGGGAGAGAGAGACAGACAGAGACCGAGAGAGGGATGTTGGGAGAGAGAGGCAGACAGACAGACAGAGGGATGTTGGGAGAGAGAGGCAGACAGACAGAGGGATGTTGGGAGAGAGAGACAGGCAGACAGACAGAGGGATGTTGGGAGAGAGAGGCAGACAGACAGAGGGATGTTGGGAGAGAGAGAGGCAGACAGACAGAGGGATGTTGGGAGAGAGAGACAGGCAGACAGACAGAGGGATGTTGGGAGAGAGAGACAGGCAGACAGACAGAGGGATGTTGGGAGAGAGAGACAGGCAGACAGACAGAGGGATGTTGGGAGAGAGAGGCAGACAGACAGACAGAGGGATGTTGGGAGAGAGAGGCAGACAGACAGACAGACAGAGGGATGTTGGGAGAGAGAGGCAGACAGACAGAGGGATGTTGGGAGAGAGAGGCAGACAGACAGAGGGATGTTGGGAGAGAGAGGCAGACAGACAGAGGGATGTTGGGAGAGAGAGGCAGACAGACAGAGGGATGTTGGGGGAGAGAGAGAGAGACTGACAGAGAGAGGGATGTTGGGGGAGAGACAGACTGACAGACAGACAGAGA
>NC_137006.1:4000000-4007500 GCF_032717465.1 Coenobita brevimanus | reverse complement strand
AATGAAAAAAGAAGCAGGAGAGGAGTGCTGGTGGGACCTGAAGGAGATGGCAAGAGACAAATATTGGTGGAGAGAGTTCATTGAGGCCCTATGCATCCCGTGGGGTGCCACAGGAAATGATTGATTGAATATCATTACTGTTATTGCTTGCCGTTATTATTATTATTATTATTATTATTGCATGCCGTTATTATTATTATTATTATCATTACTGTTATTGCTTGCCGTTATTATTATTGTTTTATTATTATTATTATTATCACCATCATTATTAGTGTTATTTCAAAACTGTTGATGTGAAAGACTGACGAGGAGAGTATGTGAGTGAGGTGGAGGGGGGAAGAGGGAGGGGGAGGCCGAGGATGAGATGGAGGGATTGGGTGGAGAGGTATATGAGAGAGGGGGGTGTGAGTTGGGAGCAGGGCAGTGAAATGGCGGGGGACAGGGCGACGTGGAGGCGATTTGTTTGTGGCCACCCCGAATGGGATTGAGGCGTCTGGCAATAGATAAATAGATAGAATGTTAATATTGCCTCCCAGCCACTCAGGAATCAGTATCGAGGAATAGAATGATGTGTTTCCCCTGTATTTCCTGTATTTCCCCTGTATTTCCTGTATATCCCCTGTATTTCCTGTATTTCCCCAGTATTTCCTGTATATCCCCTGTATTTCCTGTATTTCCCCTGTATTTCCTGTATTTCCCCTGTATTTCCTGTGGTTTGTGTATTTCCTGTATTTTAAAACAGTTCCCCATTGGCCCAAGCTAGTGCCCCGTTTTCTTTACACTCGTTTCCCGCCAAAAGATGTATTTCCTCATTGCTACGGCTATTTCCTGATTTTCGGAATCTATTTCCTCATTGTTACGAATATTCCAAATTTCGTAAGACCGTGTCCCCGTTACGAATATGTCACAAGATTATTTCCACGTTGTTTACGATTTCCGGACTTTTTTTTTTTTTTATGCAGGGAAGAAGGAACCTAAGGCCAGGAGTCCGCAAATTGTAATATGATTTCTCCAATATAAATCCCGAGAGAATGAGACCTCTCTCTCTCTCTTTCTCTCTCTCTCCTCTCCTTCAACTCTCTTTACTCCTTCAACTCTCTCTCTCTCTCTCTCTCTCTCTCTCTCTCTCTCTCTCCTCTCCTTCAACTCTCTTTACTCCTTCAACTCTCTCTCTCTCTCTCTCTCTCTCTCTCCTCTCCTTCAACTCTCTCTCTCTTTCTTTCTCTCTCTCTCTCTCTCTCTCTCTCTCTCTCCTCTCCTTCAACTCTCTCTCTCTCTCTCTCTCTCTCTCTCTCTCTCTCTCTCTCTCTCTCTCTCTCTCTCTCTCTCTCTCTCTCTCTAGCGGATCGAGTTGGTATGGCAGGGTGGCGCCAGTAATTTTTCCCGGTTTTCGTGGTGGTGCTGGGGTGCGTCGGTCATGTCCCCTCCCCTCCGTATTTTGCGATTATTTTCCAGTCTATAGGAGGGGCAGCGTGAATGAGCCGAGATTGGTGGCCGCCTGAGCTCACCGAGACAAGGCGGGCGTGATGATCAAAGAGTTAAGATCAAAAATAAAAAAAGATATGAAAGGTTTTAGGGAGGCGCCGCTGTTGCTCTCCCTCCCTCGTCCGAGATTTGAATTTTTTCCCGCGCCTTGTGGTGTTTGTGTCACCCTCGCTTATTTTTGTTTTTTTTCCTCTTTCTCACTTGTAATTATTGATATTTGGATCTTCATTTGCGATTTTTTATTATTTTTGAATGCGTGTTATTAATTTTGTCTCTTTATGCTATGCAAACTTCCCTCCGCATCATTTTTTTTGGCGCCATGTTTACCCGCGCGTTTTGATGGTTGTGATTAGTCTCTCTCTCTCTCTCTCTCTCTCTCTCTCTCTCTCTCTCTCTCTCTCATTTTTTTTTATGTATTATCTTTTTCTGTTTGTCATCGCTCTGTCGTATTTTTTTCTGCTTTTTCTTCACCTACTACTACTACTATTACTGCTGCTGCTGCTGCTGCTGTTGGTGCTGCTACTACTACTACTACTACTGCTACTACTACTACCACTGCTGCTACTACTACTACTGCCGCTGCTACTACTGCCACTGCTACTACTACTACTACTGCTACTGCTACTACTACTACTGCTATGCTGTTACTACGACTACTACTACTACCACTACTACTACTACTACTGCTGCTATTATTATTATTATTATTATCATTAAAACGGATTGAACAGGTTAAATCTGGTAATTAATTCCCGTAGAAGCCTCGGACAAGGACTGACCAAACGTTGACCACCCAGGACCGGACAAAGGACTTGGTAATGTGTACATGGAATGTAAGAGGAGCGAATGATGAGGTGAAAGAGAGAGAGATTGTCCAGGTGCTTGAGGATGCGAAAGTGGATGTATGTGGAATAACTGAAACAAAATGGAGAGGAGAAAGTGTGAGAGAATGGGAGTATGGATGGGGTATATGTGCAGGAGTAGATGAGAATGAGAGGGCAAAGGAAGGAGTGTGTATAGTTGTGAGTAAAAGATGGAAGAAGAGCATAAGACAGTATGGATCAGTTGGGTCAAGGATTGTGTGGGTAAAGTTGAAAGTTGGAATACAAATGTGGGCGATTGTGTGTGTGTATGCGCCAACGCAAGATCGTGCTAGAAGAGTGAGAGAAGAGTTCTGGACAAATGTGGAAGTGTGCATGGAAAAGTTTGGAAGGAATGAGAGAGTGTTTTTGATCGGTGATATGAATGGTAAAGTTGGTAATGTGAAGGTGGATGGAATAGTTGGTGAGTGGGGTGTGCCTGCTGAGATAGATGAGAATGGGAGTGCGTTAGTGGACATCTGTGCTGGGAGGGGGTTGGTAATAGCCAATACCCTCTTCAGGCATAAAATGATCCACAGGTATACATGGCGAGTGATGAGAAGGGTGGGTGGTGAACTGAATGAAAGGAAGGCAATGATTGATTATGTGTGTGTGGATGAAAGGATGCGAAGATGTATATTGGATGCAAGAGTTTATAGAGGTTGGGGGAGTGGCCTTTCTGACCACTACTTGGTGGTGGCCAGAATTAGGATGCAAGTAAGATGGAGGAATAGAAGAAGGGAAAGACGAGAGGAAGGAGTAGTTGCAAGGAGAGTGGAAAGGTTACAAGAGGATGAGAAAAAGGCAGAGTATAAGAGAGAAGTGGAGGAACGATTGGGCAAATATGAATTGGAGCAGATGGGAGACGTGGAAGGTGTGTGTAAGATATTTACAGAAGAAATATGTGCAGCATGTGATGTGGTGTGTGGAAGGAAGAGAAGACGGAGGGGGTGCAAGGAACAGCGTGGTGGACTGAAGAGGTGAAACAGGCTGTGGCACAAAAGAAGAAAGCATACAATGAATGGATGAGAAATAGGGGCGTGGAAGAAGTTGAGAGGCAGAAGAGAGAGTTATATGTGGAAAGGAAGAGAGAGGTGAAAAGATTAGTAAGAGAGAGTAAGAAGAGAGTGGATCAGGAATTTGGAAGGAATTTGAGTGTAAAGTGGAGGGACTGTAAGAAAATGTTCTGGAGAGAAGTGAAAAGAGTAAGACAGGGTGGAAGTGAAGTTAGCAGGGGAGTGAAAGATAAACATGGTAGATTACTAGTGGAGAAGGGAGAAAAAGTGAGCAGATGGAGAGAACACTTTAAGGAATTGTTGAACGTAGAGGATGGAAGTAATGCGAGTATAAGTGGCTGGGGAATGGCTGGGAGAAGGAGGGAGGTGAGAAGACAGGTAGAAATCAGTAGGATAGAGGTTGTGGAAGCAATGAAGAAAGTTAAATCGGGGAAAGCCCCAGGAATTGATGGAGTGTGTGGTGAGATGCTGAAGCATGGGGAGAGATAGTAGTAGAATGGATGTGGAAGATGTGCAGATTGGCCTGGGAGGAAGGTAGAGTCCCGGAGGATTGGAAGTCAGGTATAATTATTCCCTTGTACAAAGGAAAAGGGGAAAAAGAAGTGTGTGGTAATCATAGGGGCATTTGTCTTCTTAGTATAATAGGAAAAGTGTATGGTAGGATACTTATAGACAGAGTTAGAGAAAGAACAGAGAAATTAGTTGGAGAAGAACAGGGAGGCTTTAGGAAGGGAAGAGGTTGTGTAGATCAGATATTCATTCTTAGATCTTTAGTGGAAAAGTTTCTAGAGAAGGGAAAGAAGTTGTATGCGGCTTTCATGGATTTGGAGAAAGCATATGACAGGGTGGATAGACAAGGATTGTGGAAAGTGTTAAGAATATATGGAGTAGATGGGAAGTTGTTGAATGCTGTGAAGAGTATGTATGATGGTGCTAAGGCTGCAGTGCGTGTGGATGGTGAACTAAGTGAATTTTTCTCTTTGAAAGTTGGTTTGAAACAGGGATGTGTCATGTCTCCATGGTTGTTCAATCTGTACATGGATGGGGTAATAAAAGAGGTACAAGGTAGGGTAGTGGATGTTGGAGTGGCCCTGGTGAGAGAGGATAGTGTTTGGAAACTCCCTGTACTTTTGTTTGCAGATGATACTGTGTTGTTGAGTGAAGATGAAGGGGAGCTGCAAGGCTTGGTGGATGAGTTTGAGAGAGTGTGTAAGAAACGGAACCTAAAGGTGAATGTAGGGAAGAGTAAAGTGATGGTCTTTGAGAGAGGTGAAGTCAGTGAATGTATAGCGAGGTTGGATGGTGAGGAATTGGAAAATGTGAGTACGTTTAAGTATTTGGGTAGTGTGATGAGTAAGGATGGAGGTTTGGAGGGTGAAGTGCTTGAAAGGGTACAGCAGGGAAGAAAGGTTGCTGGTTCCTTGAAAGCAGTGATAAGAAACAGGGAAGTGAGCATGGAAGTAAAAAAGTTACTACATGACAGTATTGTGATACCAACTCTAACGTACGGAAGTGAAGCTTGGACGTTGTTGGAAGGACACAAGTCAAGAGTGAGAGCAGTGGAAATGAGTTATTTAAGAGGAGCTTGTGGAGTCACGTGGAGAGACAGGCTGACGAATGAGGATATAAAGGAGCGTTGTGGTGTTGATGTGGATGTGATAGGAAGCGTTGTGAGGAACACACTGAGGTGGTTTGGCCATGTGGAGAGGATGGAGGGTGAAAGACTGACGAAGAGAGTGTATGTGAGCGAGGTGGAGGGTGGAAGAGGGAGGGGGAGACCGAGGATGAGATGGAGGGATGGGGTGGAGAGGTATATGAGAGAGGGGGGTGTGAGTTGGGAGCAGGGTAGTGAAATGGCGGGGGACAGGGCGACTTGGAGGCGATTTGTTTGTGGCCACCCCAAACGGGATTGAGGCGTCTGGCAATAGATAGATAGATAGATAGATATTCCCAAGTCCATTTCAACTCTCTCTCTCTCTCTCTCTCTCTCTCTCTCTCTCTCGTTACGAAATTCCCGCCATTTTTCTCCTTAGCGATGCTCTCTTGTCTTCATGTTTATTTGTGTTGCCCAGTTTATAGCCGTTACCTCGTCTACTTCATTTCGCAACACCATTTCCTTTGCGAATTATTCCAGTTTTTTTTTTGTTTTTTTGCGTATTTTCCGTTTTTTTTTTTTTTTAAGTTAATGTAGATGTGGGAGATTCCTTAACCCCTTTTCTTGAGCGATTTATTTATTTATTTATTGATGTCACCAGTTTTGAAAAGAAAGAATTTTGATTTGGGAGACTCCGTAACCCCTTTTCGTGAGCGATTTAATTTGCTTATTACACATCTATACATCCGTTTTTTTATGTTGCCAATCAATTTATATCAATATTAGAAAGGCATAGAAAACGTATAGAGAAAATTATTGATGAAATAAGCAGAATGAGTCACCAAAGAGGATGAAATAAGGTCTAAATTAAGGGTAAAATACGGATAAAATAAGATGAAATAAGGATGAAATGAGATTAACTAAGGATGAAATGATCTTTGTGGTAGGTGGGGGCGCTCATCATCCACTCACTCGATGTAGTGCTGCTCTCGGGTGTCTGCCCTTTCCCCTCCTCCATCCTTCTTTCCTTCCATCCTCTTCTGTCTTTCTTTCCTTCATTCTTTCCTCTTCCTTCTGCCTGTGGGTGACTTTACACTCCCTCTTCTGTCTTTCTTTCCTTCATTCTTTCCTCTTCCTTCTGCCTGTGGGTGACTTTACACTCCCTCTTCTGTCTTTCTTTCCTTCATTCTTTCCTCTTCCTTGTGCCTGTGGGTGACTTTACACTCCCTCTTCTGTCTTTCTTTCCTTCATTCTTTCCTCTTCCTTCTGCCTGTGGGTGACTTTACACTCCCTCTTCTGTCTTTCTTTCCTTCATTCTTTCCTCTTCCTTCTGCCTGTGGGTGACTTTACACTCCCTCTTCTGTCTTTCTTTCCTTCATTCTTTCCTCTTCCTTCTGCCTGTGGGTAACTTTACACTCCCTCTTCTGTCTTTCTTTCCTTCATTCTTTCCTCTTCCTTCTGCCTGTGGGTGACTTTACACTCCCTCTTCTGTCTGTCTTTCCTTCATTCTTTCCTCTTCCTTCTGCCTGTGGGTGACTTTACACTCCCTCTTCTGTCTTTCTTTCCTTCATTCTTTCCTCTTCCTTCTGCCTGTGGGTGACTTTACACTCCCTCTTCTGTCTGTCTTTCCTTCATTCTTTCCTCTTCCTTCTGCCTGTGGGTGACTTTACACTCCCTCTTCTGTCTTTCTTTCCTTCATTCTTTCCTCTTCCTTCTGCCTGTGGGTGACTTTACACTCCCTCTTCTGTCTGTCTTTCCTTCATTCTTTCCTCTTCCTTCTGCCTGTGGGTGACTTTACACTCCCTCTTCTGTCTTTCTTTCCTTCGTTCTTTCCTCTTCCTTCTGCCTGTGGGTAACTCTACACTGAGTGACAAGCCAAATGGTTTCCTGTTCACCAGGAAACCACTTACTACGCTGGTTTTTTTTTTTTTTTTTTTTTTTTTTTTTTTTTTTTTTGTGTCCGACTCTAGGCAAAGGCTTCAGGGCCTATATCTCGGGGGCAGTAGCCTATCCCAAGGCCCAGTAGTCCTCCTACACCTCCATATGTCACCACTTCGGCGCTAACACCCACCGTCCACATTGAATACATGCTAGGGCTGTCTCATACAGGACTGGTGTATTGGTATTAGCGGGGGTACTTTTATGACATGTCGGCGGGTCATCTGGTAGATCAGGATGGTAACCATATAACCAAATTTTGGCGCCTGGTGGCTTAGTGGGTAATTACTGCGCATCAATCGGATTGAGCCGGTGCAGGTTTATATCCAAGGGATGGTTGGGGTTTATTGCTCATGTAATGCCACTCAGGGATTAGTAAGGCTGGTCACATCTTAAATGTCAGGACTAACTTGCCTAGCCCCGGGCTCCTACGCTTATGGGGCAACGTAGGATGGGATGGTGAATGAATGAAATGAGAATGAAGTACGGTTAAAATAAGATGGAATACGCAGAATGAGTCGCCAAGGAAGAGCTGCCACGTCAGAGTGCCGGTGCCAGAAAGACCTAAGATGAATTAAGGCTGAAATAAGGATGAAAGAAGATG
>NC_137006.1:3917500-3997500 GCF_032717465.1 Coenobita brevimanus | reverse complement strand
AGACTGACTAGGAGAGTATGTGAGTGGGGTGGAGGGGCAGACCGAGGATGAGGTGGGGTTAGGAAGTTACCTTAGGATAAGTTAGTAGTAGGACCGAGGTAGCGTAGATTAGGTTATGAGGGTAGAATTGTGGTAGATGGTAGATAGTGATGGGGTATTGTGGTAGGTGGTAGATAATGGTGGGGTATTGTGGTAGATGAGTAGATAGTGGTGGTGTGTTGTGGTAGATGGTAGATAATGTGTATTGTGGTAGATAGTGGTGGGGTATTGTGGTAGGTGGTAGATAATGATGGTGTATTGTGGTAGATAATGATGGGGTATTGTGGTAGGTGGTAGATAATGTGGGGTATTGTGGTAGGTGGTAGATAATGGGTATTGTGGTAGGTGGTAGATAATGTGGGGTATTGTGGTAGGTGGTAGATAATGGGTATTGTGGTAGGTGGTAGATAATGTGGGGTATTGTGGTAGGTGGTAGATAATGGGTATTGTGGTAGGTGGTAGATAATGTGGGTTATTGTGGTAGGTGGTAGATAATGTGGGGCATTGTGGTAGGTGGTAGATAGTGATAGGGTATTGTGGTAGGTGGTAGATATGATGGGGTATTGTGGTAGGTGGTAGATAGTGATGGTGTATTGTGGTAGGTGGTAGATAATGGTGGTGTATTGTGGTAGGTGGTAGATAATGGTGGTGTATTGTGGTAGGTGGTAGATAGTGCTGGGGTATTGTGGTAGGTGGTAGATAATGTGGGTCATTGTGGTAGGTGGTAGATAATGGTGGGGTATTGTGGTAGGTGGTAGATAATAATGGTGTAGTGGGGTAGGTGGTAGGTAGTGGTGGTGCCAGTCGTGGTGCCGTCTTGTCTGGTGGTGTGGTCAATGCTGCACCTGTACAACACAACCTTCAACGCCTTAATTGGTCCACCGCCACTACACTCACGCCTCTGTGTGGGTGGGGGGGGGTGGAGGGGAGGGGGCGTAGTAACTAATTATGAATAGTAACTAATCATTTACCCTTACAAGTTGTGCAACATATGTATGTAGGCTATGTATGTATGTATGTGGTCTGTGTGCGCTCAGCGCGCGCGCGCGCACACAGACATAGACATACACACACACACATACACACACACACACGCGGAGATATCTCTCTCTCTCTCTCTCTCTCTCTCTCTCTCTCTATATATATATATATATATATACCGGTATACATATATATAATTTATATATATATATATATACCGGTATACATATATATAATTTATATATATATATATATAGATATATATATATATATATATATACTGTATATATATAAGAGAGAGAGAGAGAGAGAGTTAAGCCCACTTAACTGTCTACCACCTCCTCCCTTCTTACCCGCATCTCTCTCTCTCTCTCTCTCTCTCTATTCCTGCTTCATCGACACGATTTTATTTAGTTATTTATTTATTCGTTAGGACTGTTGCTTGAAGTCCCCCTCTCCTGCCCGCCATCCTCCTTTCATGGGATAGGCACCCGTATTATTATAGGAAAGATATATAAATTGAAATTATATCAGTAAGTGTACTAATATATCTAAAGGTCCATAGAGGGAATTAGTGTTTTTATACACATTCATAAATACATTTATACTTGCACGTGTTTGTGTATTGTCGTATAGAAGAGAGAGAGAGAGGGAGGGAGAGAGAGAGAGAGAGCCTAAGTGAAGGGCTCCATCATCCTCTTCATAACTTTCTTTTTTTTTTTACACACTCTCTCTCTCTCTCTCTCTCTCTCTCTCTCTCTCTCTCTCTCTCTCTCTCTCTCTCTCTCTCTCTCTCTCTCACACACACACACACACACACACACACACACACACACAGATCGGCCTTGGTCACCTAATGACGGCTCTCCACACTGCTTGATCTCTGGCAGCCTCCCTGTTCAATCCTTTATCCCTAAGGTCACACACAATGACCTCGTCCCAGGTCTTTTTAGGTCTGCCTCTCACATCCCCACCCCCGACGTTCACACCCCTCACCCTCCACATCCAACTGCCATCCCCCATCCTCTCCACATGCCCAAACCATCTCAGTCTACCCCTCCTCATCACAACACCAATACACTCCAGTCCCGTCCTTCCTCCCAAACCATCTCAGTCAACCCCTGCTCATCACAACACCAATACACTCCAGTCCCATCCTTCCTCCCAAACCATCTCAATCTACCCCTCCTCATCACAACACCAATACACTCCAGTCCCATCCTTCCTCCCAAACCATCTCAATCTACCCCTCCTCATCACAACACCAATACACTCCAGTCCCATCCTTCCTCCCAAACCATCTCAGTCTACCCCTCCTCATCACAACACCAATACACTCCAGTCCCATCCTTCCTCCCAAACCATCTCAGTCACACCCTCCTCATCACAACACCAATACACTCCAGTCCCATCCTTCCTCCCAAACCATCTCAATCTACCCCTCCTCATCACAACACCAATACACTCCAGTCCCATCCTTCCTCCCAAACCATCTCAATCTACCCCTCCTCATCACAACACCAATACACTCCAGTCCCATCCTTCCTCCCAAACCATCTCAGTCTACCCCTCCTCATCACAACACCAATACACTCCAGTCCCATCCTTCCTCCCAAACCATCTCAATCTACCCCTCCTCATCACAACACCAATACACTCCAGTCCCATCCTTCCTCTCAACTCTTCCATCGTAAACCCAACCCCCCCAGTCCTTGCACGCAGGAACGCACTACACATCCACCTAATCACTGTCATTTCTGTGCGTTTGAGCCTGTGAATATCCTCTTCC
Organism: Coenobita brevimanus; assembly: GCF_032717465.1. Classification (NCBI taxonomy): domain Eukaryota; kingdom Metazoa; phylum Arthropoda; class Malacostraca; order Decapoda; family Coenobitidae; genus Coenobita; species Coenobita brevimanus. The sequence continues at coordinate 3,994,691 of NC_137006.1, read as the reverse complement.
TTTACTACCCAGGTCTCACTACCATACAGCATTACACTGCTAACACACACACACACACACACACACACACACACACACACACACACACACACACACACACAAAACCATACAGCATTACACTCCTAACACATGCTGCACACTATAACACACTCTTCCACACACTATAACACACTCTTCCACACACTATAACACACTCTTCCACACACACTATAACACACTCTTCCACACACTATAACACACTCTTCCACACACACTATAACACACTCTTCCACACACACTATAACAAGCTCTTCCACACACTCAAGAGACACACCAGCAAGTTCAATCCCTTAACGCCTGACAGTCTCCACCTGCTCTCCCTTACGCACCACACCCACGTATATTCAGCATTATCCCTCAGTCTACCTCTAATACCACTACGTCTCTTATGCACCCACTTATCGCAAACACCGCACAAGATGGCATTACTACCCACGCCCTTGTGACTGTGTGTGTGTGTGTGTGTGTGTGTGTGTGTGTGTGTGTGTGTGTGTGTTTTAGGACAGGCTGCGGTGAACAGAGTGTATCATTGAGAGTAACACAACCATTCTCTCTCTCTCTCTCTCGTGTCGGAAAACCCGTGCAAAATTTCCCTGCCACTTAGAGAGAGAGAGAGAGAGGCAGACAGTTGAAGTGGAGGAATGAGAGAGAGAGGGGGAAGGAAAGAAGAGAGACAGACAGACAGTGGAAGGAGGGAGGGAGGGAGGGAAGGGGAGAGAGAGAGGGAGGGAGTGGAGGGAGGGAGGTAATCTTAGGTGAGTGTCTGAAGTGTGGAGGGATAATATAAACAGTCTTAGGGTAGTCACAACTCTATGGCCTCCCTAACACCTTTTCCTGTGCGATTTATTTTGCTCATTACACCGTACTCTCCTCCTCTGTGTTGCATAAATCCTTCCAATCATAAATATCCTCAACACCTTTTCCTGTGCGATTTATTTTGCTTATTACACCTTACTGTCCTCTTCTGTGTTACATAAATTCCTCCAGTATCGCCATACTCTGCATAAATCTCCCTAACAACTTTTCCTGTGCGATTTATTCTGCTTATTACACCTTACTGGCCTCTTCCGTTACATAAATCCATCCAATATCGCCATACTCTGCATAAAGCTCCCTAAAACCTTTTCCTGTGCGATTTATTTTGCTTATTACACCTTACTGTCCTCCTCTGTTACATAAATCCTTCCAATATCGCCATACTCTGCATAAATCTCCCTAACAACTTCTAAGCGATTTGTTTTGCTTATTACACCTTACTGTCCTCCTCTGTTACATAAATCCCTTCAATATCGCCATGCTCTTCATAAATCTCCCTAACACCTTTTCCTGCAAGATTTATTTTGCTTATTACACTTTACTGTCCTCTTCAGTGTTGCATAAATCCTTCCAATCATAAATCTCCCCATCACCTTCTCTTAAGCGATTTATTTTGCTTATTACACCTTACTGGCCTCTTCTGTGTTTCATAAATCCTTCCAGTATCGCCATACTCTGCATAAATCTCCCCAACACCTTTTCCTGTGCGATTTATTTTGCTTATTAGACCTTACTGTCCTCTTCTGTTACATAAATCCTTCCAATATCGCCATACTCTGCATAAATAACGTACAAAAGGATATTAACCAGCCATATCCAAAAATAAATCGCTAAGGAAGAGGTGTTAGGGAGCTTCCTTAACCGACTAGAATACGAGGCAAGAACAGTAGTGTTTTCATCAGTGGTAGTAGTTGTAGTAGTAGTAGAAGTAGTAGTAGCAGCAGTAGTAGTAGTTGTAGTAGTAGTAGAAGTAGTAGTAATAGCAGCAGTAGTAGTAGTTGTTATTGTAGTAGTAGTAGAAGTAGTAGTAGCAGTAGTAGTAATAGTAATAGTTGCAGTAGTAATAATAGTTGTAACAGTAGTAGTAGTAGTAGTAGTAGAGGTAATAGTAGTAGTAGTAGAAATGGTAGTAGTAGTACAGTAATAATAGCAATAGTGGTAATAGTAGTAGTATAAGTGGTAGTAGTAGTAGTAGTATAAGTGGTGGTAGTAGTAGTAGTAGTAATCATGAGCAGTAGCAGCAGCAGCAGAAATAATAATAATAATAATAATAATAATAATAATGATATAATAATAATAATAATAATAATAATATACAGAATTATCAGAACAGGAAAATGCAGAGAAAAATAATGTGGATTTTCTTCCTATTGATTATATCTCTATCCTGTATAGTCTCTCTCTCTCTCTCTCTCTCTCTCTCTCTCTCTCTCACTCACTCACAGCGGAAATTCCCCCAGGTAAGGTAACACAATCCCGCTGTTTACCTTACCTGAAGAGTGCTAAGAAGTGCTCAAGCGGTACATTATTTCTTTGTAATGTGGTGTAATGGTTCATCTGTACACTATGTCAGTACTGCTGATATCATCCATCCATCATCCAATCCTACGTTGCCCCATAAGCGTAGGAGCCCGGGGCTAGGCAAGATGGTCCTGACATTTAAGATGAGAGTGACCAGCCTCACTCATCCCTGAGTGGCATTACATGAGCAATAAACCCCAACCATCCCTTGGATATAAACCTTCACCGGCTCAATCCCATTGGAGCACAATAATTACCCACTAAACCACCAGGCGCCATAATTTAGTTATATGGTTACCACCCAGCGTAGTAAATGGTTTCCTGGTGTACAGGAAACCATTTGGCTTGTCACTCAGTGTAGAGTCACCCACAGGCAGAAGAAAGAGGAAAGAATGAAGGAAAGACAGAAGAGGATGGAAGGAAAGAAGGATGGAGGAGAGGAAAGGGCAGACACCCGAGAGCAGCACAACATCGAGTGAGTGGATGGTGAGCGCCCCCACCTACCACAAATTACTACTTATATTCTTTCATAATTACTGGTACTATTAATGCTGTTACTGCTACTATTACTACCTCTACTACTACTACTACTACTGCTATTGCTGATACTACTACTACTGCTGCTATTACTGTTACTACTATAATTACTATTACAACTGCTACTGCTGTTGCTGATACTACTACTACTACTAACATTGCAACGGCATTATTATTAGTAGTAGTAGCAGTAGTAGTAGTGGAAGTAGTAGTAGTAGCCTTGTAGTAGCAGTAGTAGTGGAAGTAGTAGTAGTAGCCTTGTAGTAGCAGTAGTAGTAGTAGCAATTATTGTTATTATTATTATTATTATTATTATTATTATCATCATCATCATTATCACTTATTATTATTATTATTATTATTAATTTATTGCCCCCATATGGACGCCACGACCTAAATGTCACCCCCATATGTCACCATGGGGTCTCTCTCTCTCTCTCTCTCTCTCACACACACACACACACACACACACACACACACACACACACACACACACATCTTTGCTTCCTTACTTCTCTCCATTCTTCCTTCCCACCTTCCTTCCTCCCTTCTTTCTTTCCTTCCTTCCTCCCTTCTTTCTTTCCTTCCTTCCTTCCCTCCCTCCCTCCCTCCTTCCTTCCTTCCTTCCCTCCCTTCTTCCTTCCTTCCTTCCTTCCTTCCCTCCCTTCTTCCTTCCTTCCTTCCTTCCCTCCTTCCCTCCTTCCTTCTTTCCCTCTTTCCTTCCCTCCTTTCCTTCCTTCCTTCCTCTCTACACTTATCAGAGTGGCTTTCATATTTCCTCCTCCTCCTCCTCCTCCTCCTCCTCCTTCTTCTTCTTCTTCTCCTTCTCCTCCTCTGTTAAATCCTCATGTTGGTTTCCTTCCTTCCTCCCTTTTTTCATTCTCATTTTCCTCCTCCTCCTCCTTCCCTCTCCTTTCGTTCTTCATTTTCTTCCTCTTTCCTCCATGTCTCTCTCTTTCCTCCATGTCTCTCTTTCCATGTCCCTTTCTTTCCTCCATGTCTCTCTTTCCATGTCCCTTTCTTTCCTCAATATCTCCCTCTTTCCTTCATGTCTTCCTCTTTCCTCAGTGTCTCCCTCTTTCCTTCATGTCTTCCTCTTTCCTCAATGTCCTCTTTCCTCAATGTCTCCGTCTTTCCTCCATGTCTCTCTCTTTCCTACATGTCTCCCTCATTCCTCCATGTCTCCCTCATTCCTCAATGTCTGTCTCTATTTCCTCAGTGTCTTGCTCTTTCCTCCTCTCGTGTCGCCACTCACGTCGTCTCCAGAACCACTCCACTCAAACGGTTCTGGGAAATCCACACACTTTGAATATAATTTTGCAATTAGACACACGCCTCTCGTTTCCCTCTAAGTTTCCACCCATCAAACTTGCCAAAATTCACCCCCCATCATCCAAAATACCCAGAACCCTCCAATTGCCTTTGATATGGAGGAAAAATGACTTGATAACCACCCGTTGGTAGGATGGGGGAGGCGGAGGAATGGGGGGGTTCGGGGGAGGGGCCAGGGCGACGGGTATATATAGGGGGGCGAAGGTGCAGGAGGAGTCAGAGTTGAGCTTGCATTGGTGGCCTACGGAACTCCTCACTAACACATCTCCTCACAGTTCTAGCATCATGGCCGCCCACAGAACGGTAAGTTAATATTTCTACAGTAGCGTCATCTTAAATTGGCAAATATTTTTCATCCTTTAGCGGCACCTTCATAGAATAAGGCACTGTTGGCTTTATATCCTTTCCCCAGCATTTCTTCATGACTAGCATTCATGTTAATTACTCCTCTTTGTAACTCATTTTCCCTGCTGCTCAATTTCCCTTCCATAGCACTTCTTCGTGACTAGCATTTAGTTCATCCAATCTGTTCCATAACACTTCTTCGTGACTAGCATCATGTAGCAGAATTGGAACACAGACTGTACATCCTTTCCATAGCACTTCTTTGTGACTAGCATATTCTGACCATACAAATATACCCACTCCTTTGAGCTCAGTTGATGGCCAGGGTGGATTTGACTAGTAACCAAGGAGACTCTACCAAATATTCCTACCCCCTTATGGCTCAGTTTATGGCCATGTATAGTGCGATTGGAGGGTTGGTTTGACTAGTAACCAAGGAGACTCCTAACCCAGTAATAGTAACCAAGGAGACTCCTAACCCAGTAATAGTAACCAAGGAGATTCATTCCTACCTCAAAGATCCCTAACCCCTTGCTGCTCAGGTGATGGCCAGGTGTAGTCAGAATAGAGGGTTAATTTGACTAGTAACCAAGGAGACTCATTCCCACCCAGTAATAGTAACCAAGGAGACTCATTCCTAACCCAGTAATAGTAACCAAGGAGACTCATTCCTAACCCAGTAATAGTAACCAAGGAGACTCATTCCTAACCCAGTAATAGTAACCAAGGAGACTCATTCCTACCCAGTAATAGTAACCAAGGAGACTCATTCCTAACCCAGTAATAGTAACCAAGGAGACTCATTCCTACCCAGTAATAGTAACCAAGGAGACTCATTCTTACCCAGTCAGTAGTAACCAAGGAGACATTCCTAACCCAGTAATAGTAACCAAGGAGACTCATTCCTAACCCAGTAATAGTAACCAAGGAGACTCATTTCTAACCCCTAGTAACCAAGGAGACTCATTCCTAACCCAGTAATAGTAACCAAGGAGACTCATTTCTAACCCAGTAATAGTAACCAAGGAGACTCATTCCTAACCCCTAGTAACCAAGGAGACTCATTCCTAACCCCTAGTAACCAAGGAGACTCATTCCTAACCCCTAGTAACCAAGGAGACTCATTCCCACCCAGTAATAGTAACCAAGGAGACTCATTCCTAACCCCTAGTAACCAAGGAGACTCATTCCTACCCAGTAATAGTAACCAAGGAGACTCATTCCTAACTCATTACCGGTTCATTTTCCTTTCAAATATAAATATATCAAGTGACAAACATTCACAGCTCCCTAACACCTTTTCCTAAGCGATTTATTTTGTTTATTACACCTTATTGTCCTCTTGTGTTGTATAAATCCTTCCAGTATCGCCACATTCTGCATAAATCTCCCCAACACCTTTTCCTAAGCGATTTGTTTTGCTTGTTACACCATACTCTCCTATTCAGTGTTACATAAATCCTTCCAATGTCGCCATACTCTGCATAAATCTCCCCAACACCTTTTCCTAAGCGATTTGTTTTGCTTATTACACCTTACTCTCCTATTCTGTGTTACATAAATCCTTCCAATATCGCCATACTCTGCATAAATAACGTACAAAACTATAATAACCAGCCATATCCAAAAATAAATCGCAAGGGAAGAGGTGTTAGGGGAGAATTCGGACTGATAAGGATAGATAATAGGCTTCATTAACCCTTTCAGTGTTTTGAATTATTATATCGGTGTAAGAGGAGGGTATAGTGTAATCTCTAAAATAAATCGCTAAGGAAGAGGTGTTAGGGGAGAATTCGGACTGATGGGGATAGATAATAGGCTTCATTAACTCTAGTATTGTGGCAGTGAAACTCGGTGGAGGTATAATTTCTAGAATAAATCGCTAAGGAAGAGGTGTTAGGGGAGAATTCGGATTGATAGGGAGAGGTTTATGTCGTGAACCCAGTGCACTGCAGGTTGAAGTTACCCTCCTCCTGCAGTCCAGCATCCTCTCTCTCTCTCTCCCTCTCTCTCTCTCTCTCTCTCTCTCTCTCTCTCTCTCTCTCTCTCAACAGATGGAAAAGCAAGTGAGAGAGAGAATACACAACAAATCAATCAGTTGTGTCAGCTTTCTTTACTGAGAGAGAGAGAGAGAGAAATACCCTCACTCTCACTTCATAACTTTCTCTCTCTCTCTCTCTCTCTCTCTCTTTCTCTCTCTCTCTCTCCCTAACTTGGCCTAAAATTGCCATCTCTCCATCTTGAATCGTGAAATATGATGCTAGTCACGAAGAAGTGCTGTGGAAAGGATGTAGACCCATGGAGATCACTGAGAAAATGCTACGGCTCTACATCCATTCCATAGCACTTCTTCGTGACTAGCATCGTATTGTTAATCTCGTGTTACATTTCAGCATTCAAGATGGAGATGGTAATTTTAGGTCAGATTATTATTATTATTATTATTATTATTGTTATTATTATTATTACTACTACTACTACTACTTTAACGCTAGTACTACTACTACTTCTATTATTATTATTATTATTACTACTACTACTACTACTACTACTTTAATGCTGCTTCTACTACTACTACTACTTTAATGCTGCTACTACTGCTACTACTACTACAACTACTTTAATGCTGCTACTACTGCTACTACTACTACAACTACTTTAATGCTGCTACTACTGCTACTACTATTATTATTATTATTATTATTATTATTATTATTACCACTTCGTTATTAGCACCATATTGTATCATCGCCAGTAGTAGACGATGGTACGGCTCTACGGTACATCCTCACCATACTGCACTTCTTCGTGACTAGCAAAACGGATATGGATTTTGAATAACTGGTGGGGCTTCTTTCGCTGCTGTTGCAATATGGAGAGAAGCCTGTGTGTGTGTGTGTGTGTGTGTGTGTGTGTGTGTGTGTGTGTGTGAGAGAGAGTCACCGGAACATGTTTTGAACCATATTTCCTGTTTTTTTAAATTTGGAGAGAGAGAGAGAAAGAGAGAGCCAAGGAGGGAGGGGGAGAAAGTGAGGCTGGAACATTTTGATTTTATCCATATTTTACTACTACTACTACTATACTACGAGGACCTAGTTGTAGTGGTGGTAACAGTAGTAGTAGTAGTAGTAATGGTAGTGGTGGTGGTAGTAGTAGTAGTAGTAATTTTCTTTTAACGTTCTCCCTTCATTATTTTCTTATTTCTCTCTCTCTCTCTCTCTCTCTCTCTCTCTCTCTCTCTCTCTCTCTCTCTCTCTCTCTCTCTCTCTCTCTCGTGTAATACAAGTTTTCTTTCATTTTATTATACTGTTGCCTATTTTCCCCTGCCAACAGTTGCGCTCCCTGGTGGCAGTGTTGGTAATGGTGGCGGTGGTCCAAGATGGCTGCCGGGTGGAGTCACGTTCAGTTGACGGTTTGGGGCGCCTGGAGAAGCTTTTGTCTGCCTTCTCCCCGGCCCAGGACACCGCCATGGTCTCTGGGGGGCGTGGTGCTCTCTCCCTCCTGCCTGAGCACACTATGGACAAGAGGCAGGCGTTTGACAGGTCAGTTATGCACCTAAATTCAGATCCCAAGAGACGGTTGGAGCCAAAAGTTCAAATTCCAGGTCATAGTTTGAATTTAAAGTCGAGTTTGCCAAAATTCAAATCCCAAGAGACGGTTGGAGCCAAAAGTTCAAATTTCATGTCAGTTTTGAATTTAAAGTCGAATTTGATAGGTCAGTTACACTCCTAAAGTCGAATCTCAAGAGACGGTTGGAGGCATAAGGTCAAAATTCATGTCATAGGTTTGAATTTAAAGTCAAGTTCAAATTCTCAACGGTGACTTCCAATCCTCTGTCCTTTGTAAATACTCCAAATCGGTCGTACTCGAACTCGTACTACGTGCCACCTCGCCCTCCAGGTCGTGCAAGGGTGTATACGACCGTGACCTCCTGCAGAAGTTGGAGCGTGTGTGTGACGACTGCTACAACCTCTACCGCAAACCTTACGTCGCTGTGGGATGCAAGTGAGTGCGCTTTGCCTTAGTCTGCCCACACACATTTTCAGTTTACCTTAGTCTACCTTTTCTCCTACCCTCTCACATTTTCTTTCATCTCGTTTTCTGTTGTGTACCTTGGTCTACCCTCCTACACGTTAGTCTACCTCCTCACGTTTTCTGTGTTTATTGTACCCTAGTCTACCCTCCTACACGTTAGTCTACCCTCTCACGTTTTCTTTTATCTTATTTTCTGTTGTCTTTTACCTTCGTCTACCTTTTCGTATTATCACTTTGAATTATTATTACCATTATTATTATTTTTTTTACCTTTGTTTACCTTTCAGTGCTTTTCTTAGTTTTATTTAGGGAGATTTATTTACCATAGTCTATCCCTCAACGTATCTTTATTTTTGATTTATTTTACCTTAGTCTACTCTCCATTATTATTCTATTAGGTATTTTTATGAGTCAGTTTACCTTAGTACACCCTTAACTTTATTATTATTATTATTATTATTATTATTATTTTCTTGTGTCCATCTTGCCTTCGTGTTCTCTTCAGTGTTTCTCTCTCTCTCTCTCTCGTTATAGTCCATTTTCTCTTCAGTCCGTTGCGACCACTTTTCCCCCTCCATTTTAACCGATTTTCCCTCCATTCTAACCGATTTTCTCTCCAGTATAGCCAGTTTCCCCTCATTTCTAACCGATTTTCTCTCCACTATAGCCAGTATAACCAATTTTCCTTCCATTTTAACCGATTTTCTCTCCCCTACAGCCAGTTTTCCTTCCGTTCTAACCGATTTTCCCCTCATTCTAACCGATTTTCTCTCCACTACAGCCAGTTTCCCTCCGTTTTAACCGATTTTCTCCACTACAGCCAGTTTTCCCTCCGTTTTTAACCGATTTTCCCTCCATTTTAACCGATTTTCTCCCCCATCTTAACCGATTTTCTCTCCACCCCGACCCACGTATTCCCCGCAGAGAGGACTGTTTCCGTTCCAAGTGGTTCCGTGCCTGCGTCCCCGGCCTGGCACTCGATTTTGACCACTATATGAACCTGGCCAAGCTTGTGCAGGGCGATTGAGGGGGAGGCTGAAGAAATTGTGGTGGTGGTGGTGGTGGTGGTGGTGGTGCTTGTGTGGTGGTGTGGTGGTGATGGTAATTCTGGTTTTATTTACCTTTTACTAATTTTGTCTTGGCCTTTTTTGAGATAGCTTTTCTTTCACTCTGCTTGCATTTTTGAGAGTAATATATACTTTTTAAATTTTATATAAACAGGTATGTTAATCTGACGGCATTTTAGAGCTTGGTTTTTGACTCTGCTTATGTTTTTATAATTGGTAACTTTAACATGGAGCACAGAAGCAAAAAAAAAAAAAAAAAAAGTCGCTGCATGACAGTATCGTGAGTGCGGTTAAGTAATTGGGTAGTGTGTAAGAAACGGAACCTAAAGGTGAATGTAGGGAAGAGTAAAGTGATGGTCTTTGAGAGAGGTGAAGTCAGTGAATGTACAGCGAGGTTGGATGGTGAGGAATTGGAAAATGTGAGTACGTTTAAGTACTTGGGTAGTGTAATGAGTAAGGATGGAGGTTTGGAGGGTGAAGTGCTTGAAAGGGTACAGCAGGGAAGAAAGGTTGCTGGTTCCTTGAAAGCAGCGATAAGAAACAGGGAAGTGAGCAATGAAGTGAAAGTTACTACATGACAGTATTGTGATACCAACTCTAACGTACGGAAGTGAAGCTTGGACGTTGTTGGAAGGACACAAGTCAAGAGTGAGAGCAGTGGAAATGAGTTATTTAAGAGGAGCCTGTGGAGTCACATGGAGAGACAGGCTGACGAATGAGGATATAAAGGAGCGTTGTGGTGTGGATGTTGATGTGATAGGAAGCGTTATGAGGAATACACTGAGGTGGTTTGGCCATGTGGAGAGAATGGAGGGTGAAAGACTGACGAAGAGAGTGTATGTGAGTGAGGTGGAGGGGGGAAGAGGGAGGGAGAGGCCGAGGATGAGATGGAGGGATGTGGTGGAGAGGTATATGAGAGAGGGGGGGTGTGAGTTGGGAGCAGGGCAGTGAAATGGCTGGGGACAGGGCGACTTGGAGGCGATTTGTTTGTGACCACCCCTTACGGGATTAAGGCGTCTGGCAGTAGATAGATAGGACTTTAACACTGGGCCATTCTCTTTTCCATACAATACTGCATTGTTCTTGTTTTTTATCTATCAACAGAGGACTTAGAGAGAGAGAGAGTGTGTGTGTGTGAGTGAGAGAGAGAGAGAGAGAGAGGAGATTTTGTCTACTAATCCTAATTCTTTGCTTACATTTAACCACATTTTCTTTTGCTCTTGCGATGACTAAGCTAAAAATCTTATGTTTGCTTACCTTATGTTTGCTCTTACGATATCCTGCTTCCCTGTTAGCTAGGAAGCCATTTACAGCGCTGGGTGGTAGCCATATAACCAACTCAATTCCCGCATTTCACCTCGCTAATCCGGACTAATCCATCGCTAATCCAGAATGTTCTCTTGCAGATCACCGCTCGCCCGCTAACCGATCCTCTCCCTTCCAGAGCACCGTAATAATTTTCAAAATACTGCTCGTAATTCGCATGTCTTTATAGCCACATCTTTCCCTTGAATTCCCTTTGATTTTCGCTCATACTAATTTTGAAGGTAAGTTACAAAATATCACTAGTGTGTGTGTATATATATATATATATATATATATATATATATATATATATATATATATAATTCTCTCTTAGTGATATATATATATATATATATATATATATATATATATATATATATATATATATATATATATATAATCTCTCTCATATATATATATATATATATATATATATATATATATATATAATCTCTCAGTTTTATATATATATATATATAATCTTTCTCAGTGATATATATATAAAATCTCTCTCAGTGATATCTCTATGACCAATGCTAAGCTTAGTAATATTGTAAGCTGATTGAGAATGCTTTATTCAGGACGAGCCCCATCAACATTACTAAGCTTATTAATATTCTAAGCTGACTGGGAATGTGAGAATATGCCTTTTTAAAAACTTGTAAGGAATAACACCATCTTTTTCTAATGTTAAGCTTATTATTAATCTAAGCTGACTGATAGTGTCCTTTTAACCATCTTGTTCTACTGTTAAGCTCGTTATTAATTTTCTAAGGTGATTGAGAATGTGTCTTTTAACCACTTTTTTCTCTACTGTTAAGCTTATTACTAATCTAAGCTTACTGATAGTGTCTTTTTAACCATCTTATTCCATTACTAAGCTTATTAATATTCTGTGCTGATTGAGAATGTGTTTTATATATTACGAATGCCATCCTATTCCATTACTAAGCTTATTAATATTCTAAGCTGACTGAGAATGCTTTATTTAGGACGAACACCATCTAATTCCATTTTTAAGCTTATTAATACTCTAAGCTGACTGAGGATGTGTGAGAATAAGCCTTTAATCTAAGCTGACTGGGAATATGCCTCATTTTATAATACTAAGCTTATTAATATTCTAAGCTGACTGAGAATGTGTGAAAATATGCCTTAAGCTGACTGGGAATGTGATATGCCGTTAATCTAAGCTGACTGGGAATATGCTTCGTTTTATAACAGTAAGCCTATTAATATTCTAAGCTGACAGTGTACCTTTTTAACCATCTTTTTCTAATATTAAGCTTGTTACTGATCTAAGCTGAGGATGTTGAGAGTATTCCCTTAAGCTGACCAGGAATGGGTGGAAATAAACTAAGCTTATTATTATTCTAAGCTGACTGAGAATGGAGATATTGAGCATGAAATGTTAATCCGGGAAGCTCCCTAACACCTTTTCCTAAGCGATTTATCTTGCTTATTACACCTTACTGTCAAGTGTTACATAAATCCTTCCAATAGCGTCATATCCTGCATAAAACTCCCAAACACCTTTTCCCAAGCGATTTATCTTGCTCATTACACCTTACTGTCCTTTCCCGTGTTACATGAATCCTTCCAATATCGCCAAACTCTGCATAGATTACGTACAAAAGGATATTAACCAGCCATATCCTGAAATAAATCGCTAAGGAAGAGGTGTTAGGGATATAAAGGAATTATATATATTATTATTACTATTACTGTCATTACTACTACTACTGTTATTATTATTATTATTTTTTTATTTGTAGATCGTTTCCCTTATCAGAATTCAAAATATTTCGAAAAACGTTAACGGTCACTGATTTTTGAGTCACTGCATCATTTGAAAATTTAAACTGTCATCCACTCCACCTTCCTTCACCATCCTAACTCCACATTACTCCACGCCTCTCCGCCAACTCCACATCACCTCCCTAACTCCGCTTCACCTTCCTCCACATCACACCACCTCCCTAACTCCACTCCACCGTCCTAACTTCACATAAATTCACTCCACTTTCATAACATCACCCGTCCACTCTCCCTAATTCCACTTGTCCCCACACCTCTTCCCCAACTCCACATCACCTCCCTAACTCCCCTCCACCTTCCCTCACCATCCTAAATCCACATCACTCTACACCTCTTCCCCAACTCCACATCACCTCCCTAACTCCTCTCCACCTTCCCTCACCATCCTAAATCCACATCACTCTACACCTCCCCCCCAACTCCACATCACCCCTCCACTCTCCCTAACTCCATTTCACCATCACATCACTCCACCCTCCTAACCCCTTTCCCACTTCACCTTCCACCACATCACACCACCCTTTCCACCCTCCTAACCCCTTTCCCAACCTCTCCCGCCACAGGTCCAACTGCTACGCCAACCAGATCTTCCGGCAATGCATCACCGACCTCCTTCTTGAAGACGTGGTGGAGGAGTATGCCAGGGCGGTGCAGATGGTGGGCAAGAAGTAGATAAAAATAGATGCCAGACGATTTGGAGGCTGGGTGGACGGTTGAGAGGACGATTTGAAAGGCGTCGGAGCGGTTGAAAATGGACTGACGTGACGGTTGGGCTGTTTAAAAATAACGGTTTAGCAGTTTAAAATTTCAAAAAAAAAATTACGGTTGGGAGGTTTTGAAATGACGGTTTGAAAGACTGGGGGGTTTAAAAAATAACGGTTGGGCAGTTTGATGTCTGAGTGGTTATGGCGGTAGGGAGTGTTTGAAAGTGCGTGAGATGAATGATTAATCAGGGGAGTGGATGGCTGGATGAGTGATTGAACGATTGAAAGAACAGTTGGGTGTCTGGAAGGATGATTTGATTGTTGGGTAGCGAGTCTGCAAAATTTGAACAAAATCCGTTAAATTTGAAAGTCCTTAAATTACTGGCATAAACTGGAGGTCATAGGCAAAGGGAAAGATGTATTTAGTTATTTTTATTGGCTGTGTAAGTCGAGAATAAGTAGGAAATAACTGAAATAAGATAAATTGACAAGAAAAATTATCTGTGAGGTAAAGTATTTATTTTAAAGATGTGATCAGGAAAAAGTTAAAAGAGGCAGGAAAATCTAAAATAAAGGAAGGACAGATGGATGGTTGGAAGGCAAGGGGGATGAGAAGGGTTAGGAGATGGTTAGGTGGATGAGTGAATGATTCAGTGGATGAGTGGATGGTTCAGGGGATGGATGGACGCATGACCACATTTATCAACCACTTGATTGCCTAAAGGATGAGAGAATTTTGAAATGTAACCGTTAGAAATGAAGCTTTTGAATTCTAACGAACAACCTGATAACAATGAACTCTGTAATATTATCTAGTCATTAGTTTTTATCTTTAAGTTATTCAAAGTCTTCTCCCATATTGTTAAGTTCCTCTGTTGTTACTGTAGTTTGTATTTTTAAGCGAGTTTGTGATTTTAAAAGCGAGTCTAGATTGTACTGGCTTGAATTTTAAACTAACGGTGCCTAATGTCGCTGATTCATTCCTGCTGTGATTTAGCCAAAGACTCTTTTAAATGTAAGCGACGCCAAGGCCTAAAATTTTCCAAAGAAGTGAGCTGTGATGGATAGTTTTAAAAATAATTGATGAACCTGATTTCTAGAATTATTTTGATCACTGAATTCAATATACGATTTCAAATGACAAAGATATGGTGGATTTGTGAAGTAACTGTTGATCTCTTTACCTTCCGTGATCAGTGCTTGCCTTAGTGTGTGCGTGGAGGTAGAGAAAAATAGAGTAGAAGGTTTTAAAAGAAGGAAGCTGAGTGTTGCAACCGATCGAGTAGGTTTTGAATATTTGAAAAACCCGCGCCTGTTTGGAAGCTTGTTGGAGTTGCCAGACACCACCGCCTCCCACAACGATACTTCTAGTCACTATTTATCACTTAACAATCCATCTATTTATTGTCATTATTACCATCATTATCATTATTATTATTAGAGACAACTGTTCACTCCTTATGTACTGAGGTATAATTTGTTGATATGTATGACGGAAGATATGATGCCAAATATATATTATAATATTTATTCTTTGAAAATATATTAATGAATTTGATATGGTATTCTTTTTATCCACGTTTGGCATATCGTTGGGTGGTAACCATAAACGGAAGCCTGGTGGTCTAGGTTAAGGCGTCCTAAGTTGTGTCTAAGGGAAGAATGGGGTTTCTTGGTAATTATCGGATCGATTTAGCCTCGCCACGGGACCCCACTCGCCAAAATAAATATACAGTAGTTGTAGCAGTAATTGTAGTAGCAGTGGTTACTGCTACAATACGGCTGCAGGACAACATTTTCTCTGGAAGGCTCTTGTCAGAAAACGCACTACCAGCACCAACTTGCAAACTTTGACTACTGAAGAAAGAAATTAATTGGTCGCTTTTATCCACTCGTCCTGGGAGCAGGGTGGCTTAGTGGTAGAGCGCCTGACTCGAGACCGAAGAGTCGCGAGTTCGCGCCCAGCCCGGGTAGCTGCCCTGCTGGGAGAGGTAGTGCTCTCCCATCACCTAGCGGGGCTATATGATGATCTATCAAGGTCTAGGTCGGGGTTTCCCCATTTAAAAGATTCCAAAATTCATCCACTCACCCGATGTAGTGGTGCCTTCACATAACCCTACACTGACAGACTGTAGGCATAACACAATACTATATATAACTACAGTATGCAGTAATATAGCCATAGGTAACAATATGTAAAACAGGAAGTTATGTCGGAGTTCTCCAGGAAGACTTACACAACACATCCCCTGCCTAAACGAATCAAGGATGTCAAACACCTCTGATCATGTGTCGGAAACGTGACAGACAGACACAGACGTATGCACACACTCTTTAGCCGGAAGGTAGAGGGAGATATAAGTCCGCTATCACACGCAGGGAAGTTAGAAGGACAGGAACAAGAGACAGACAAGGAGAGGGCGACAGGGAGCAGGAGAGTGAGAGTAAAGTAGGAGGACAGCAGCTGCACAAACCGCTACTTACCATAGGCTACACGGGTCACGCCAAACTCTTTACATTTATTCAAGTAACTGTTTCACAATAACCTCCGTCGACCCAAATCTGTCTGTTTCATCATCCCACTTAAAATACGGAGAGAATAACGGAAGAGAAAAGGCCTACATTGCTATCTCCTACACGCCTCACCATTACTCCCTCCTGGTGTCCCTCTCTTCAAGATAACCTACTCTACAGAATTACACCCCTCGGCTACGTCTACTTACAAGATAAGCCAAATGGTTTACTTTAACTCAGGAAACCATTTACTACGTTGGGTGGTGACCATACAACCAACTGATGCCTGGTGGTTCAGTGGGGTCAAGGCGCTTCAACCGGATGGGGTCTGTAAGAGATAGCGTTTGAGGAAAGGTTGGGGTTATTGGTCAAATAATGCCACTCAGGGGCGGGTGAGGCTGGCCACCTTCGCCTTAAATATGACTGAGTTGCCTAGCCCCGGGCCCCTACGTTCCTTGTGGAGATAGGGAGAGAGATTTACAGGTAGATAAGAGATTTACTGGTGCATGTGTGTGTGTGTGTGTGTGTGTGTGTGTGTGTGTGTGTGTGTGCGCGTAAGAGAGAGAGAGAGAGAGGACGAGTGTTTGGGCGGCCCGTGTCCAGGTGTGGCATTTCCCACAGCTGGCTAAAACACCCACTGCAGCACCTGTACAGTCAGCCACCAGTATAGCCTGCTGAGTCATCGGTAAGTCAGCCTCCAGATGGTGATTGCAGTCAGCGCAACGCCAGGCTGCGGGATGTCACTAGGGATCCACTCAGCAGTGCAGGACCTGTCCTGGACACTCCAGTGGGTCGAGCAGCGTCTGCAGCAACAGGAGGACTGCTTCGTTGGGTCTAACAGGAAGCGGGAAGTCTGCAGATGCGTGCGACGCGTCTGAGGCTTCAGGTCCTCCTGGTCGTGGCGGCGGAGAGGAGCCTGTGGGTGGACAACAGTCGCAGAGGGGCTCGCGTAAGGGGACAAACCAGGACAGCTTCCGGCGCCCGGGTTGAAAAGTCCGTTCAAGGGGCTCGTTGACGTGCACCAAGACCCGGTGGGAGCGTCAGAGAAGCTGGGACAATCTGGAGCAGGGTTGGGGCAGTTAATTAGGCATGGGAGGGGGGTGGATCAATTAATGAATACAGTGAAGTCCAATGGTTGGCTGCATTTGTAGCCTAAACGGCTGACGGACCCGCTTCACTGACCCACACTCATACGTTACAGTACATCCACCAGACTCGGTCGATTGCAGGAGGTAGGCCGTCATGTGCCCCACCTGAGAGGGTACAGTTGCTCTATAACTCATTACACTGAGACAAATTCCACAAACGCCCTGTATTTGTACCAAAGTTCTACAAAGCCCTACACTTACTACATGTATAGCTGTACACACAAATACTTGCTACTCTACACGTCTCGACGCCATTCACTGTTACTATTAAACACATTTTGCTGGTATATTTCCATCATAACCGCTGAGCCTACGTCTTCCACAACCTAGCCATAGACGCTGACAGATGTACCACCCAAGGCATTGTAAAAGTAAACACTGGTGTGTAGGCCTACCACTGCAGGACTTGTGTAAGACAATTCAATAAGCAAAAAGGGGTGAAGATGAGAGCGAGCGAGCGAGGAGAGGGTGTTGTTGTGTTTTGCTCATCACTTCCCGACCCCACACGACCTGCTGATTAAGGCGGTGCAGTGTCATCTTAGGCGGTGGCAGATGATGCAATGTTGTACATCTATACGACTCTGGTACTGCTTCTCACTCCCGTATATCATCAAACATACCATAGCTGATATTTGCCACAGGGCGTGCGGCTACACCCACGATTTTAACATCCACTGACTGTATAAAACTCTTTGCTGAAAGAGGTGTTTGGCATTAACCATCACCTTTTGTTGTATAAGTACTCTATACCTTACAACAATAAATATATAAAGCACTTCGATGTTCCTGCAGACACGACGTTTGATATTAAAAAAATAAATAAATAAATAAAAAGCACTTCGATTTCCATATAGGCAGGTCGTTATCTATGAGGGGAAGCTTCCACACTTGTCAAGGCGTCTATTTTTATCTGTTCTATCTAACTGCGCCTTAGGGAGAAGAGGCGATGGAGGAAAAAAAAGAAAAGAAAAAAAGAAATGTAAGCAGCAACTGGCATCTCTCTGCATGTTATCGTCTGCCTCCGCCACCGTCTGCGCTTCAGTGCCTCCTCAACATTCGTGAGGTAGAGACGCACTCCAATTCGCTCCCGGGCATCCCAAATTATCTCCCAAAACGCAAGCTCCACCAACTCATATACTTACATAATTCGTCATATACAGTCTCAAAATTTTTATATATCAAGTTACAGTGCACCTATATATCGCTGACGACTTTGATAAACGGTGACGACGTTGCCCAAGAAATCGATTTGTAAAAGTGATATTGATTTTACTCCTGGAAAACCAATTCTAAATCTCGGTAAGTATTTTTAACGTTTGGTATTGATGTAGGTTTGTGTCTGATTTGTTTTTGTTTTGTTTATACAGCACTGTCGTCTGCTAAAGATACTCCTAATTTTAGTGGTGGTGGAGGTGCATGTGGGTATGTATTATTATTATTATTATTTATTATTATTATTATTATTATTTTTTTGCAATAGTAGTGGGAATCTTGACCATAATTATACTGTTGAGTATATAGGGTAGTTATTGTAGCGTGATACTTGTTATATAATTGCTTTTTCCATCCATCTATTCACATGTCCATCAATCCATCCACTCATTGAAGGAAGTAAAGAGCCCAAAGCTAGGCCTAATCATGGTAGGTTCCGTCTAGACTCAAATATATAGGCCTACTGTATTTTCTTTTACCGGTATTATTATTATTATTATTATTATTATTATTATTATTATTGGCATTACTACTTTCATTGTACTATGTTTTTGGTGGCAGTATTATTATTATTATTGTTAGTTATTATTATTATTATTATTATTGAAAATCCAGAAGGCTCCCAATTCTCACATACGCGATATCGTACAAATAAGTAATTAAATATGTAATAAATATCCCACAGGTAAATGGTTCGGAAATACGTAATTAGGAAGTCATTAACCTCTACAGGGTGAGATATTTTTGGTGCTGAGAGGGTAGCGAACCAGGGAAAGGCATTTACAATTGTAGTAGTAGTAGTGGTGGTGGTGATGGTGGTTGTAGTGGTGGTGGTAATAATTGTAGTAGTAATAGTGATGGTGGTGGTTGTGGTGGTAGTGATGGTAGTAGTAGTGGTGGTGGTGGTAGTGGAAGTAGTGGCAGTAGTAGTGGTGGGGTAGTAGTAATAGTAGTAGTGATGGTGGCGGTAGTAGTAGTAATGGTGGTGGTGGTAGTGATAGTGGTGGTAGTAGTATTGGTAGTGATGGTGGTAGTAGTTGTAATAGCCTCAGGTTCATCAAAAATGTGAACCCAGTGGACTGCAGGCTGAAGTTTCCCTCCTGCAGTCCACCATCGTCCTTTGGGGGGATAGGGAGGGAAGTGAGGGACGTTTGTATAATCAGACAGTGGATACGCCTGGTTACATCTGTGCCACCACGTGAAGGGGTCTCTCTCTCTCTGTCTCTCTCTCTCTCTCTCTCTCTCTCTCTCTCTCTCTCTCTCTCTCTCTCTCTCTCGTACAGATTGTCAGTTTTAGAATGTTAGTCATGTAAGGATTAGTCGAGAAATATTTCCCTCCCTCCCTCTCTCTCTCTCTCTCTCTCTCTCTCTCTCTCTCTCTCTCGTAAAGATTGTCAGTTTTAGAATCTTATTCATGTGAGAATAAGTCGAGAAATATTCTCTCTCTCTCTCTCTCTCTCTCTCTCTCTCTCTCTCTCTCCACACCTATATTTCCCTGGAATTTGGATTACGTGCATTTAATTAGGGAAAATATTATTAGAGAATTGAACGCATAAGAGAACTAGATGATGGTTATTATTATTATTATTATTATTATTATTATATCTTCACCTCCTCCTCCCCCTGCTCCTCCTCCTCCTCCTCATCATCATCATCATCATCATCATCATCATCATCATCATCACCACCACTCTCCTCCCTCTCCTCATCGTCATCATCACCACCACCACCACCTCCACCATCACCACCTTCCTCCCTCTCCTTCTCCTCCTCCTCCTCCTCATCATCATCATCACCACCACCACCACCACCACCACCACCACCACCACCACCACCACCACCTTTCTCCCTCTCCTCCTCGTCCTCCTCCACATCATCACCACCACCATCATCACACTGTCTCCAAGCCTAGCAGTCAAAGTCACCTCAGTGCCTAGGAACGAGACAACACAATGATTATCAAGCTATTTATCAGTCAGTTATCGCCGTTATTATGCTGTCAGTTATGTTATCACCTTGAGCTTCACCTTGTGTCTGTAAAGGTCGCTGGTAGTGGTGTTATTATTTGTTATTTGTTAGTCGTAGTAGTAGTGGTGTTCTTGTTTGTCTGTCTGTCTGTGTGCTCTCTCTCTCTCTCTCTCTCTCTCTCTCTCTCTCTCTCTCTCAGGTAGTGGTGTTATTTGTTATTTATTATTAGTTTTATTCGTTATTTTCTCTCTCTCTCTCTCTCTCTCTCTCTCTCTCTCTCTCTCTCAGGTAGCAGGTAGTGGCATTATTTTTGTTATTTGTTATTAGTAGTAGTAGTCTTGTTTTTCTCTCTCGTATTAGTTTTTAGTAGTATCACAATAATAACTTATTTTTATTTATTGCCACAACAGCAGTAATAATAAGATCATCATCATCATCATCACCTTTTATCATTATTATCACCACCACCACCATCATCATCATCATCATCATCATCATCATCATCATCATCATCACCTTTTATCATTATTATCACCACCACCATCATCATCATCATCACCTTTTACCATTATCACCACCACCACCATCATCATCATCATCATCATCATCACCACCACCACCACCACCATCATCATCATCATCATCATCATCATCATCACCACCTCCATCACCACCACCATCACCACCACCATCACCACCACCACCACCACCACCACATTCTAGCACATTCCTCATTACGTCATACTTATAAATCCTGTTCACCCTGTTCATCTTGTTCATCCTGTTCTCATATAACTTTTTTTCCCAGGTCGTCTGAACTATAAATGGCTCCAGCCCGTCTCCTTGACAACCAGAAGGCCAGAGGTAAGATAACACTTCATTTCTCTATTTTGGGGTCGTAGCGCATTTCCAGCTGCGAATTATTCCGTACTTCACACTCCCATATCGTTTTAACTCACTCATGTTACTGTTATTGGGTTGTAGCGCCTTTCCAGCTGCGACTTGTTTCCTATCACACTTTCGTATCGTATTCATTCACTAATTTTACTGTTATGGGGTCGTAGCGCCTTTCCAGCTGCGACTTGTTTCCTACCTCACACTTCCTAATCCTCTTTACTCATTTCACTGTTATTAGGTTAGGTCGTAGTGCATTTCCCTTTCCGATTTATTCCCTACCTTATACTTCCCTATCCTCTTGAATAAGACTCAGTTTAATGTTCTTGGGTCGTAATACATTTCTAACTGCGATTTATTCCCCACCTTACATTTCCACTCATTTTCCTGAGTTCTAGCACATTTCCCTCTGCGACTTATTCCCCACCTTACACTATTTTTTATATTCCTGTAACGTTTTTAGCTTCAGAATATCAGTTTTTGTACCCGCCTGTATTTGTACTTATATTCCAAAAGTCATATAGTGTTTTATTTACCACTTGAAGTATTTCCATGTTGGATTGAATATCACCTATTAATGTCACCTATTTTTAAAACCAGAAACATGTTAACTTTTATTATTATTATTATTATTATCATCAAATCATCATTAGTTTCATTATTATCATCATTATTTTCATTATTATTATCATTATTGTTATCATGATCGTTATTTTCATCATTATTATTATCATCATTTTCATCATTATTATTACTATCATTATTACAGTATTATTATTATTATTATTATTATTATTATTATTAGCCGATTGTGAGCCAGGAACAGCGTAAGAATATTAGCGAAAAATATCTTAGAGTTATTAGTCTAGGAAATCATCTTAAGCAAAATCATGTAAGTCTGCGTCGTAGTTAAGATGAAGTCCATGTAGTCATGGTGCTTGGGTGACCCTCCACTATCATGCCTACCCCAGTGGACTTTGTGTGGCCACCCGCGCGAGCGATGCGAGCGCAGACACCTGACTGAGTTGTGTTGGTGGTATTATTAATATTGTTATTATTATTTGCTTAGACGCCCATTAATGAGAGTATTATTATTATTATTATTTGCGCAGACGCCGACTTATTGGGTTGAGATGCTGATGATGCTGATGCTGATGATTATTATTACTGGTAGTTTTTTTTCGGTAGTGTTGGTGGTAATAGTAGTGGTAGTAGTAGTGGCAGCAGCAGCAGCAGTAGATTAATAGTAGTAGCAGCAGTAGTAGTAGTAGGAGGAGGAGGAGGGTCGTAAATATAAAATCAAGGCTACTGCTGCTACTACTACTACTACTACTGCTACTACTATAATAATAATAATAATAATAATAGAGGTCGTGGGTGACGATGATGGATGTAAATCGGTCGACATGTGTGCGTATATGATAGAGAACTACATGTGTACGTGAAGAAAGCACCATGTGTACGTGAAGAAGCTACGTGTACGTGAAGAAAGCTACGTGTACGTGAAGAAAGCTACATGTGTACGTGAAGAAAGCTACATGTGTACGTAAGAGCTCATGTGTATGTAATAGCTGCCGTGTGTACGTGATGATAAACTTTCAGTATTTACGTAACAGCTAGTGTACATGAGTTGCAATGTGTACGCTTGTGTACATGACTGCAGTGTGTACATAGCTAACGCGTACATAGAAGCAACGGTGTGTACGTAAGAGCTACTGTATGTACCATGCAGTGTGTACGTGTGTAGGCATGTAAGGGTGGCATGTGTGGTGTGGTGTAAGCTGGTGTTGAATTACATACACACACCAGGTATAGCTGGCATGAAGCACACGGCACCACTCCTCTTGTCTTACCCCCTAACGCCTCTTCCTTACCGATTTATTTTTGGATATGACTGGATATAGTGCTGCTTTGGGTGTCTGCCCTCTCCTCTCTTCCTTCCTTCCTTCCTCTTCAGTCTTTCCTTCATTCTTTCCTCTTCCTGCCTGTGGGTGACTTTACACTCCCTCTTCTGTCTTTCTTTCCTTCATTCTTTCCTCTTCCTTCTGCCTGTGGGTGACTCTACACTCCCTCTTCTGTCTTTCTTTCCTTCATTCTTTCCTCTTCCTTCTGCCTGTGGGTGACTTTACACTCCCTCTTCTTTCTTTCCTTCATTCTTTCCTCGTCCTTCTGCCTGTGGGTAACTTTACACAGTGTGACAAGCCAAATGGTTTCCTGTACACCGGGCAACCATTTACTACGATGGGTGGTAACCATATAACCAAATTTTGGCACCTGGTAGTTTAGTGGGTAATTAAGGCGCTCCAATCAGATTGAGCCGATAAAGGTTTATATCCAAGGGGTGGTTGGGGTTTATTGCTCACGTAATGCCACTCAGGGATGAGTGAGGCTGGTCACTCATCATGTCTGGACTAACTTGCCTAACCCCGGGTTCCTACGCTCCTCATGGGGCAGCATAGGATTGGATGATGGATGGACTGGTTAATGTTTTTTTGTATGTTTGGAAGGTTTTATGTAAAGAGGACGGCAAGGTGTAATAAGCAAAATGAATCGCTCAGGAAAAGGTGTTGGGGAGCTTCCTTTAATGCAGAGTATGGCGATATTGGAAGGATTTATGTAACACATGAGGACGGGAAAGTGTAATAATCAAAATAAATCGCTTTGGAAAGGGTGTTAGGGAAGTGACATTTAAGAAGCTTCGTTACACTTCTTCCTGAGTGATTTATTCTCTGTATTATACTTTAAATAGAGAAAAGCATTGTGTAATTTCTGTTATTCTCTCTCTCTCTCCATCTGCGTGTCTGTCTATATATCTATCTACAGTTCTCTCTCTCTCCATCTACCAGTATGTCTCCATCTGCCAAAATGTCCGTCTCTCTCTCTCTCTCTCTCTCTCTCTCTCTCTCTCTCTCTCTCAGGATACGCCAGTTAGCTGTAATTGCTTGTGGATCGCTACCTTCCTCGCCTGGGTAGGGGCGAACGAGAGGGGGAAGGAGGGAAGGAAGGAAAGGAGGGAGAGAAGGAAGGAGGGAGGATGGAAGGAAGAACTGAGAAGAATGAAGGATGGATGGAGAGAATGGAAGGAAGGAGGGGTGAGGAAGGATGCATGGAGAGGAGGGAAAGATGAAGTGGGGAGGAAGGAAGGAGGGGAGGATGGAGAGAATGGAAGTAAGGATGGAGAGGATGGATGGATGGAGAGAATGAAAGGAGAGACGATGGAAGGAAGAACTGAGGAGAGGAAGGAAGGAAGGAAGGGTGGAGGGAAGAACTGAAAGGAGGAAGGAGGGAAGGATGGAGAGAGGGTTGAAGGAAGTACTGAGGGAAGGAAGGATGGATGGATGGATGGATAGATAGAGGCAATAGAAGAAGGATGGAGGGGAGGAAGGGGAAGCAGAGAAGGAAGGAAGGCAGGGGAAAAAGTGAAGGAGGAAATGGAGAGAGACGCATGTGACATTCTCCAAGTTGCGTACCCCAACCAGACGTAAACAATTTTTTTCTCTCGTAATCTATTAAGACACATTTCTCTCTCTTTATCTGGCGTCAAGTTACGTAAACAAGTCGTATATTGACGTAAGAATAGCGTAAGGGAAAAATAGGCCTGTTTTTCAAATGCGAATTCCGTTGGCCAATTACCGGTTTTGTTTTGATTTGAACGACCAATGGGAGAGAGGCTTTACCCCTCCCCCCCCGCCGTGCTGAGAGAGAGAAGGGGGGGAGAGGTTGAGTAAGACGTAGGCGAGTTTATTTTTAGATTACTTGGCACTTGTTCCTAGGCGATTTGTTTTGCGTAGTGCTGTATGTTATTCTACTCCTGTGCTACATTTCTCCCTATTTACAAGGGAGGGAGGGAGAAAAGGAGAGAAGGAAGGAAGGAGAGAAGGGAGGGAAAAAGGAGAGAAGGAAGGAGGAAGGAGGGAAAAAGGAGAGGGGGAAGGGGGGAGGGAGAGAGGAGAGAAGGAAGGAAGGAGGGAGAAAAGGAGAAGGAAGGATGGAGAAAAGGAAGGAAGGAGGGAAAAAGGAGAGAAGGAAGGGGGGAGGGAGAAAGGAGAGAAGGAAGGAAGGAGGGAAAAAGGAGAGGAGGAAGGTGGGAGAAACGGAAAGGAGGAAGAGAGAAGGAAGGAAAGAGGGAGAGGGAGGGAAGGGAGGAAGAGAAGGAAGGAGGGGAGGATGAGAAAGAAGTGAGAGAGAAAATGGAAGAAAGGAAGGAGAGAAGGAGGGAGGGTAGGGGTGAAGGACAGAGGGGGGAATGTTGCTCCTTGAACCTGAGAGAGAGAGAGAGAGATGAATAACGGTATAAGAAAACGAATATGAATATAGTTATTATTGAGAGAGAGAGAGAGAGAGAGAGGATAACGGTATAGGTTCAGATGAGAGAATATGCCTAAGGTCGTGAGAGAGAGAGAGAGAGAGAGAGAGAGAGAGGGTTGATGTGCTAAAAATCGTTTGTTGCTTATTTTCAAGTGAGCGACCAATGAGAAGGGTTGTGGGCTGTGGTGCCATGTGTGTGAGAGCCAATGAGAGAGAGAGAGAGAGAGTTGGATACACGGGAAAGAATGTAAACACACACACACACACACACACACACACACACACACAGAGTTCAAGATACAAGGGAAAGAATGTAAGGGAAATACGCAAACACACACACACACACACACACATACGAAAGAGAGAGGTGGGGGGGGGGGATCCACGGTGAAATATAGGGGAGAAAGTTACCTCTCTCTCTGTCTCAACTTGATTCATCTTCCCCCTCTCAACCTTATTCATCTCCCCCCCCTCTCTCTCTCTCTCTCAACTATTCATCTCCCCCCCTCTCTCTCATTCATCCCCCCTCTCTACCTTATTCATCTTCCCCCCTCTCTCTCATCCTTATTCATCTTAACTCTCTCTCTCTCTCTCTCTCTCTCTCTCTCTCTCTCTCTCTCTCTCTTAATAGCAATCGTTCCTATTAATATTCACGGCAGAACACATGAAGGCCATCTAGGTCTGTGCTTTCTGTGTAACTGTCTGCAATGGCGAAGGTTACGTGGAAGCAAGGCCAAGGAGGAAACGGAAGGACGAGTTACGTAGATAGTACAGACCTAGAGTACCCCATGCCCCAGAGAGAGAGAGAGGGAGGGAGGGAGAATGGAACTGAGAAGGAAATTACTGGAAAGAATTGTTTGAGAGAGAGAGAGAGAGAGAGAGAGAGAGAGAGTGGAATTGAAAAAGAAAGTATGTAAAGAGAATTGTAAGAGAGAGAGAGGTTATGGAAATGAGGAAAATTGGAGAGAGAGAGGGGCAGAGTACCTGATCTAACTGGTGTGAACTGGTACTGCATACCCCCCTCCCTCCCCCCTCCCCGCTCTCTCATTTTCTTATCCTACCCCCCCTCCCTCCCCCCTCTCTGCTGAGTAAACATTATCACTGCTAAGTTCTCTCTCTCTCTGGCGTAATTTCCAAACCACATTTTGAAATTGCGTTAATTCCCGTTAGGAAATATCCGATTCGTATTCTTTGCGCATGTTTTAGATTTTTTCATCTATTATTCCTCTCTCTCTCTCTCTCTCTCTCTCTCTCTCTCTCTCTCTCTCTCTCTCTCTCACATATACAGTATATTCAGTTCATCATCTACCAAATTTATCCGTTTCCTTCATGAAAGTTAAACGAATTATTACTTGATTTTTTTTTTTAAAGATTTGAGGGGGCCTTTTTCGTCTTACTACTACTACTACTACTGTATTTCAGCCATTTCCTATTTCTTGTATATAAACACCCCATTTTCCTGCAGTTGTAATAGTTCCGGGTACGAAAGTTGCATGGAAGATTTCGATTTTAAAAACTAGCCATTTTAACGTATTGCAAAGCATCATTATCTTGCAATTTTCATAGCTGGTTTAGATATTTTAGGAGTTCCATATTTACCAAAGATTTTATTTATTGTTATTTATTTTAAACGATTTTTTTCCTTCCGTATAAACAAAGACGCTGATTGGTGGAGAGATGGGGTGTGTCCCGGGCTGGGCCAATCAGGTGCCAGCCCTCCCGCCGCCAGCCAATCAGCGCCCGCCTCCCCGTCCTCAGTGAACTTTCATATTTGTGCGCAATATTCAACACAGTTATAGCCGGCTGTGTTTATTTACGGAGTGTGTGGCAACAGGAAATTATGTAGGAATGATTGCGAGTAGCGGTGGAATGAAGACGATACATATTAGTTCAAAATTAAGTACAGATGACGAGGCAGTGTGTTTACGGTATGTGTGGCAGTAGGAAGTAATGAATGTTTGCGTGTAGCGGTGAATGAAGGACGATAGTTCAGTACCGTGAGGACATTAGAGAGATGGAAGCGGAGTACATAAGAGTACATTTGAAGTACAGATGGCAGGATGCTTGTTGAAAAATGCTAATACTATTAATATCAAACCAGCGTGAAGAGAAACGAATTTTAAAACACACACACACACACACACACACACACACACACACACAAAAGCTTGGAAATTTTTATAGGAAAGATTTCTCTCTCTCTCTCTCTCTCTCTCTCTCTCTCTCTCTCTCTCTCTCTCTCATGGAAATGTCTCGCCGAATTATAAACGTATCAGTAGTTTTCCTCCTTCACTTCATGTTGTTCCTGGTAGCCTGTTCCTTTGTTCCTGTACGCCAATCTATCTACCTATCTATTGCCAGACGCCTCAATCCCGTTTGGGGTGGCCACAAACAAATCGCCTCTAAGTCGCCCTGTCCCCCGCCACTTCACTGCCCTGCTCCCAACTCACCAACATTAGTGATTAATCCCCATATCTGTGCTCCAGCTCTTGTCTCATTCAATTCGTTTCATTCTGTTATTTTTCGTCTGTCCTGTTTTTCGTTCATTTTTTCATATATAACCGTCAAATTTGTTCGGATTTTTGTTAGATTTCTCCCCAGTCATTTTTAGAGAGAGAGAGAGAGAGAGAGAGGAAGGATGGAGGAAAGGGCAGGTGGGAGGAAGGAATGAAGTAAGATGTGGAGGGATGGAAGGAAGGAAAGGAGGGAAAGGGAGGAAGAAGGAATGAAGGACAAAAGCGTAAGGAAGGATGGAGGAAAAAGAAGGTTGGAGGGAAAAGGAATGAAGGAGGGAAGGAAATAAGGAAAAGGCGGAAGAGAAAAAAATGAATGAAGAAAGGAGGGAATGAAACCAGGAAAAGTTTGAGAGAGAGAGAGAGATGAAGCTAGGAAAAGTTTGAGAGATGAAGCTAGGAAAAGTTTGAGAGAGAGAGATGAAGCTAGGAAAAGTTTGAGAGAGAGAGATGAAGCTAGGAAAAGTTTGAGAGATGAAGCTAGGAAAAGTTTGAGAGAGAGAGATGAAGCTAGGAAAAGTTTGAGAGAGAGAGATGAAGCTAGGAAAAGTTTGAGAGAGAATTATTCTGGAAATTAGAGAACAATGACACGTAAATATAACAAAAGGAAAAAAAGAACTTGAAATTTAAAGGTCCCGCCCAAACCGAGGATATAAAGGACGGGATGGACGGAAATCTGTCAGTCTTGCCTGGACTTCGGTAGTGAGAGGATTGTTGCCCCTCGTCCCTGACATTCTTTGTGACTTTCTACAAACTGCTGATTATTTTTGTTGTCCGGAGACTTGTGCTTTGAAAAGTATCGAAGGGAAATCAATGGAATTCACAGAAGCCGCTCAACGAATGATTAATGGTGAGTTGGGGAGAACGGAGGATGTAGGGAGGCTAGGAGAGGGAGGGAGAGAAGGCAGCTGAATCCCAAGTACAGGCTTTAGTTGTCCCTCTCCTGCATCCCACTCACTCCCTCTCCCTCTCTTGGGGTGTGGCGAGGGATTTGAGGGAGGGTATAATTGGGAAGCTCCACCGCCTGTACATCGGTGCCACCACGTGAAGGCGTCCCTCCTGCGCTGGGGGGGGGGGAGAGGGAGAGAGAGACTGGGAGGAAGGAAATGAGAGGACAGGAGGGCAAGGAAATGGAAGAGAAGGAAAGAAAAGAAAGAAGAAGGGAGGAAAGATTATAGGAAAGGGGGTAGGGATAGGAGTGTGGTTGGAGGGAGGGAGGTTATTTGAGGAGGCGGTGGTGGAGGTAGGGAAGGGAGAGAAGGAAGGAGGGAGGAAAAGAATAAGGGAAGAAAGGAAGAGGAGAGAAAGAAGGGAAGAAGATATAGGTGGGTGCTATGATGGGCTCTGTTGCGTAATTATCTCTGGGAATTATATATACAAT
This sequence comes from Coenobita brevimanus, assembly GCF_032717465.1. Lineage (NCBI taxonomy): Eukaryota > Metazoa > Arthropoda > Malacostraca > Decapoda > Coenobitidae > Coenobita > Coenobita brevimanus. Next base: position 3,965,234 of record NC_137006.1, on the reverse strand, counting down.
CTTTTTTTTCTTTCATTTTCTTTCATTCATTCATATATACATACATATACTTAGGTCCGTCCATACGTACATGTGCACATACCCTGGCACAGATACAACCACCCTTACATAACATACCCTTGACATGCATCTCTCTCTCTCTCTCTCTCTCTCTCTCTCTCTCTCTCTCTCTCTCTCTCACACACACACACACACACACACACACACACACACACACACACACATGGAATACTGTTATGTGCACCAGAAGTATTCATGTAATAAAAATATACATTTCAGCCTGACTCATGCCCAGAAAAATCCAGTTTGGTAACACACACACACACACATGGTAGTTACACATACTGTACATACATAAATACATGCATATATCATTTTCGTCGGTACATACACTACATACATCCGCGGAGAGAGAGCGACGGGGGGGGGGGGAGACGGAGGGAGTGCCTTCATCCTTCCTGTGTGCGTACGTGAGATAGGTCACGTACACGCACATGTTCACATACCTGTACACACACACGCACACACAGTCTGAGAAACTGCATTGTCACTGACAATTCTTTACGTAAATACCTCTCTCTCTCTCTCTCTCTCTCTCTCTCTCTCTCTCAGTACTTTGTGTGAGTTCATTCATTAACACATTCCATTTACTAATACATGCATACATAACATCCTTTTAGTACACACACACACACATACATAACATCGTTTTGATACATAGGTACATTCTTTTAATACATATATACACATACGTACATAAACCCTTTTAATACATACATGCATACACCCATTTAATACATACACAAATATATTCATCCGTTTAATAATACATACTTACATACATACTGTTATACACTCATACAGCATTTTGGTTTATCTTTCTCTCACACACACACACACACACACACACACACACAGTCAATGAGCGAGGTGATTAGACAATAACAGTACATGTAATATTAGTACTGGGCACCGTACTTTTTGAATGTTGAGAGAGGGGGAGAGTTGGTGTGTGTGTGTTACCCCCTTGAACCCACACATGGTAGTGATGATTCTGGAAACAGCTCTCTCTCTCTCTCTCTCTCTCTCTCTCCATTTTATTCTTATTAATCTTGTTATTATAGTTTTAATTATTTTCATATTGCTGTTACTATTATTATTATTATTATGCTATTATTGGTACTGGTATTTATTATTATTATTAAGCAATTATTGGTATTATTATTATTTTTACTATTATTATTATTATTATTATTATTATTATAGAGGCCCTGAACAATAGCTGATGTTAAACTCTTACCAACCGTACCCTTATTAAACCCATGTTACTGCTTCTTGTACTGTACACTATGGTACGAACATGCTCCTTGAAATAGTCTAGTTTTTGTCTCTCTCTCTCTCTCTCTCTCTCTCTCTCTCTCTCTCGAACACACACGCACACGCGCACACACTATTATGGTTATTCAAGCACGCTCACAGTACCGCACATATATAAACACAATATGGTCACTCATGCACACAATACGGCACACACACACACACACACACACACACACACACACACACACACACACACACACACGGGACAAACTGATGACGTAGGGAACACACCGAGATAGATTTCATAGAATGGACGTGGAAAGAGAGAGAGAGAATTCTTTGAAACCATTTTTGCTTGTAACTTCTAGGTACCGGTATGATGAGAGCACACACACACACACACACACACACACACACGCACACACACACACAAAACCTTATCCATGGTCGCATCTCAGGACAAGCAGTGCACACAGAATTGCCTTTCATTATTATAACTGCGAAATAAATACTTCCTCGTGTGTGTGTGTGTGTGTGTGACCATAATCATTCTCTCTCCCTCTCTCTCTCTCTCTCTACGGGTTATGCTGATGGTGTGGGCGAGCTACTGACGAATTGGGAGGGCGGATCCATTTACCAGCCTAGAGGGGGGGAGTCCTGGGCGAATCCATATATCAACCAAGGGGAGAATGCTGGGCGAAGCCATTTATCAATCAAGGGGGGAGTCCTGGACGAATCCATTTACTAACTAAGGGGGGAGTCCTGGGCGAATCCATTTACCAACCTAGGGGGGGGGGTTCTGCGGGAATCCATTTACCAACTAGGGGGGAGTCCTTGGCAAATCCATTTACCAACCAAGGGGGATGTCTGGTCGAATCCATTTACCAACCAAGGGGGGAGTCCTGGGCGAATCCATTTTCCATCCTAGTGGGGGAGTCCTACCCTAACTTTACACCACCAAGCCTCTCCTAACCCACCCTGTCCGAGTCTAACGCACATCCTAACTCACTCTAACTCCAATTTCACTCTTAGGTTGTGCTGGTGTTGTGGGTGAACTACTGACGGGGAGGGAGGGCGCGTCCAATTACCAGCCTGGAGGGGAGTCCTGGTCCTGTGCCTTCGCTCCTGATGAGTCAAGATTCGCGTGGTCCTGTGGCTTCAGAAAGGTCGTTATCCTGCCCTGGAACTCCTATAAAAACTGCTTGTAAGTACACACACGTTGCTGGTCTCCCTCGCCTCCTCCCCTAGCCGCTACCATGGCAACACTTTTGTTAGTCAGTAACTAGGAGTGTTTGCAAGTATAGTAGTTCTTGCTTCTCTCTCTCTCTCTCTCCCTCCCTCCCTCCCTCCCTCCCCCCCATGGCCAAACCACCCATAGACAGCCAATCCAGTTCCACTCCCTCCTCCTTCCCCACTCCCTCTCATCCTCCCTCCCTCTCTCCCTTTTCCTCTCCCTCTCTCACTCCGTGTCATCTTCCTCCCTCTTTCCCTGTCATCTTCCTCCTTCACTCCCTGTCTTTCTCCTTCACTCCCTCTCTTCCTCCCTCCCTCCCTCCCTCTTTTCCTCCCTCCCTCCCTCTTCCTCCCTCCCTTTCCCCCTCCCTCCCTCCCATACACAGGCCTACCCTTTCTCTCCATCTTCACCCTGTTCCTGCCCAACCTGTTTTTCTCCCTCCACAAACCCAACTTCTCTCCATCTTTACTTTCGACCTCACCATTTCGTCACTTCTCCGATAGTATAGCACTTCTTCGTGACTAGCACCATTTGTAGTGTCAATCTGTTAATACGTCGGCATTCAAGATAGAGGGATGGCAATTTTAGGCTAAATTAGGGCGAAACGAATAGCACTTCTTCGTGACTAGCACCATTTTCTAGTGTCCTGTTAACATGTCAGCATTCAAGTTGGAGAGATGGTAATTTTAGGCCAAGTTAGAGTGAATTGAGTATAGTGCAAGTTGAGATAGATTAATTGATCACTACACTTTGGAGGGATGGAGTGGAGAGGTATATAAGAGAGGGGGGGGGTGAGCTGGGGGGAAGGCAGGGAAATGGCAGGGCGATATGGAGGCGATTTGTTTGTGGCCACCCCATATTGGATTGAGGGGTCTGGTAATCTCACTCATTTACTTCATTCTTCCATCTCATCCTCGGCCTCCACCTCCCCCTTCTCCCATCCACCTCACTTCCACACACTAGTTATAGTCTTTCTCCATCCTCTCCACATGGCCAAACCACCTCAATGTCTTTCTCCTAACGCTCTGTCACATCCACATCCACGCCACAACACGCCTTCATTTCTTAATTTTCAGTCTCTCTCTCTCTCTCTCTCTCTCTCTCTCTCTCTCTCTCTCTCTCTCTCTCAAAGGTACACACACACACACACACACACACACACACACAGGTAAGGTAGCAGTTTGCCTGTGAAATTTAATAAGTGATATATAAGCACAAGGTTGGTAAGTTAGCACACACTCATGATATGTACACATGGTTAGCACATCCATGATACGTACACAGTTAGCACACAGTCATACGTACACAGGGAGATAATACATACACATGCCTAGTACACACAGCCATGACACGTACACAAAGCACACAATCATACGTACACAGGGAAATAATACATACACATGCCTAGTACACACAGCAGACACCCGGTACACATCCCCTGTTACTTACACAAAGCACACAATCATACATACACAGGGAAATAATACACATGCCTAGTACACACAGCAGAGACACCCGGTACACATCCACTGTTACGTACACAAAGCACACAATCATACGTACACAGGGAAATAATACATACACGCCTAGTACACACAGAATCAGACACGTACACAAAGCACAATCATACGTACACAGGGACACAATACACATGCCTAGTACACACACAATCAGACACACTCGGTACACATCTACACTTACATAAAAGCGGCAGGTGTACAGGTGTGCCTCGTCTCCCCTGCCTCACCTGGGCGTGGCGCCAGGGTGAGGCAGACCACGCCACACCACCCTAAGGCATTCCACACCACACCACCCCAATGCATTCCTCAGTGTGCCACCCAGCGCCCCGGCCCATGGCGATTTAGTTTTAGTATTTCGTAGGTCAGTTTTGGCGCCTGTTTCTTCCTGTTTACATGTTTGTCTTGTGTGAGATTTCTTTGGCTTTATTTGCCCTCCTTGCCTAATTCTGTAGCCTCCTCTTCCTCCTCCTCCCCCTCCCCGTCTCGCAGGTCTTTGACACAATCTGTTCATTTCCTCCACCCTCATCTCTTCGTCCTTCCTGTCTTCCTTCCTCCATCGCCATTATCCTCTCCATATATAAATTATCTTCTATAGTATCTATATTGTTTTAAGTACACTCGCTTAAAGGCCGCCTTCGGTGACCTCCGCTTGATGTCAAAAGGCCAGAAATGAGTAATAACTCGGGAACCGATGGTCTGGTTGGATTGGAAATTGTTTTATTGTTAAGTTACAGCATTTTAACGGTGCCTCTCTGCAACAACACCTGCGCTACGGTGCGGCGGTGTTGTCGTGTGACTGTAACCAACCAACATACGGAAATCCGATTATTATAGTTTAGATTTAGATTTAATGTGGAGAATAAGTCGATCAGGAAGAGGTGTTACGGATTTGTCAAAGGTAGAATAAATGACTATGGTAATTTTCGGAAGTACAATAAATCGTGAGGTAATTTTCAAAGGTAGAATGAATCGGGAAGGAAGAGGTGCTAGGAACAGACTCGGAACTGTGTATAGCAACTCGTCCTTGCGGAAGTTAGGTCACACGAGGCAGGTCTGGCCGTCACGTGAGGCCGAGATCACGTGTGTTGGCCTCTCCCTCAAACCGGTACCCATTGCACCACAGTGGATGGCCAGGGGCAGTGGTGGCGGTGGTGTGGGGAAGGAAGTGGTGGCGGTGGTGTGGGGGAGGCAGTGGTGGTGGTAGTGTGGGGGAGGCAGTGGTGGCGGTGTGGTAGTGGTGGTGGTGTGGGGGAGGCAGTGGTGGCGGTGTGGGGGAGGCAGTGGTGGCGATGTGGTGGTGGTGTGGGGGAGGCAGTGGTGGTGGTGATGATGGTGTGGGGGAGGGCAGTGGTGGTGGTGGTGGTGTGGGGGAGGCGGTGGTGGTGGTAGCAGTATTGGTGGTGGTAGTAATAATATTACTGGTGGTAGTAGTAGTAGTAGTAGTAGAGGTAGCAGTAGTAGTAGTGGTGGTGGCGGTAGTAGTAGCTACCAGTAGTAGTTAAGGGTAGGCAGGTTAGGGAATCATCATCATTTTCTTTACTACTACTACAGCTGCTACTACTATTATTATTATTATTTTTTATTATTATTATTACTTTTTATTATTATTATTACTACTACAGTATTTTAATACGGGAACTAACCAATGTTTTATTTGTCTTTCTCACTCTAGCTTAAACAGGACCCCAACATAGTAAGTTAAAGTTAGAACTAGCTCTATTTTCACACTTTTACCTCCATTTTCTCTAGTTAGAATTAAAGCCAGTTCTAGTTTCACATTTTTATCCATTTTCTCTCAAGTTAGAATTAGAACTAGATCTATTTCCCCACATCTGTCTCCACTTTCTCTACCCGGAATTAAAGCTATCTCTACTGTAGCCTTTTTGACTCTCCCCCTTTTTTTTTTCTTTTTTTTTTTAATCGGTAAAGTTAGAACTATCTCTACTATTTCCCCCGGTTGCTTCCCCACTTCTATAGCTTGTAAGTAGGAATAGAGCTGGCTTTATTTTCACACTTCCTCTCCCCTCTCTGGTGTCTATGCATGGCTTGGATTTTTTGTTTATTGTTAGAGAGAGAGAGAGAGAGCACTTAGAGGCATAGGGAATGAGGACAAGAGAGAGAGAGAGAGAGAAAGAATACACAGGGATAGGTAAGAGAGTCACTTAGAATAAGGACAGATGGATGACAAAAAAGAGAGAGCGAGCGCTTAGGGAATGAGGACAAGAGAGAGAGCACCTGGAGGCAAAGGGAATGAGGAGAAAAGATAGGAGAGAGAGATGAGAGTACACAGGGATAGGTGAGAGAGAGAGAGAGCACCTAGAGGCATAGGGAATGAGGAGAAAAAAGATAGGAGAGAGAGAGAGAGAGAGAGAGAGAGAGACGTGAGAATACACAGGGATAGGTGAGAGAGAGAGAGAGAGAGAGAACACAGGAATAGGTCAGAGAGAGAGAGAGAGCACTTAGATGCCTAGGGAATGAGGACATGAGAGAGAAAGAGTGAAAATACACAAGGATAGGTGAGAGAGAGAGAGGTGAGAAATAGAGAGAATGGGCTGTAGTGAAGGAATGTTGTTACGTAAGCCAGTGACGTAACAGGCCTGCAGTCTGCCCCACTTTAACCCTTTATATAACGAAGGATATACCCCGGGGTGTCTGGTGGCCTTGTCCGGCTGTCCCCCCTAAGGATTATCGGACGCGTGGTGTTTAATTCCCGTAGACTTTTTGTGAAGCCTCGTGTTTAGGAAACTTATGGACGTTGTTGTTGTTATTTTCTATTTATTATTATTATTATTATTATTATTATTATTATTGTATCCGGCTTTAAATAAGTGCCGTATATTATTATTATTATTATTATTATTATTATCGTTCTACTACTACTACTACAACTAATACTGTTGCTGTTACTGGTGCAGCTCCTCCTACTACTGCTATACCTACTAGTACTATTACCACCACCACCACTACTATTACTACTTCAACTACTGCTAGCACTACCACCACCACTACTAATTGTTATTATTATCATCATCATCATTTTTATTGTATACTGTCACTAACCCCTTCACATCGTCTCTTAGGCTGCAGTTTGACCTACCACACCCACCACCACATCCCCTCTTTATATAACGTTTGTGTGTGTGTGTGTGTGTGTGTGTGTGTGTGTGTGTTTCGGTCTGGCTGGCTGGGTGCAGGGTGGCTTGATTGGGTTTGTTAGTTTGAGATGGGTTGGGTTGGGTTAGGTTAGGTTGGGTTTGTGGTAGGTCAAAGTAATGATATTTTTTTCACTGGTTTCTGCTAATTCTCTCTCTCTCTCTCTCTCTCTCTCTCTCTCTCTCTCTCTAAGACAAATGGCACTGAAACATGCAAGACTGCAGCTTCAGGGTCATGGTCTCTGATTTGGGAGAGACTGACTAGGAGTGTGTGTGTGTGTGTAACTATTCACGTGAATATCAGTGTGACGTTTGTGTGTGGGTGTGTGTATCGACCCACGTCCATAAGTGACAGCTGTGTGTGTGTGTGTGTGTGTGTGTGTGTGTGTGTGTGTGTAACTATTCACATGATTATCAGTGACGTTTGTGTGTGTGTGTGTGTGTGTGTGTGTGTAACTACCCACGTGCATATGAATATGACAGCTAAGTGTGTGTGTGTGTGTGTGTGAGAGAGAGAGAGAGAGAGAGAGAACCAACCATGCGCATACGAATGTGACAGCTGAGAGAGAGAGAGAGAGAGAGAGAGAGAGAGAGAGAGAGAGAGAGAGTAGGGGAGGATTATAAAGAAGACAATACATTTTATCTTTGGTGGGCGGAGAGAGAGAGAGAGAGAGAGAGAGATAAGGAGGGATGGAGGAGATCACCTACGTATCACAATATATATAGTCTGTGTCGCTATGTCGCGTGTTTGGTGTTCTAACCGACCGGTGCTGTGTGGGTCATGGAGGATACCGTAACGCCGTTCTGTATGCGATTCAGTTTGCAGATTAATACCTTGTTTTTCCTTGCACATCATTGGTGCCAGTTGTGTCGATATTGTTGTTATTTTCATTTTCTTTTGTGCTAGTGTAGGTGTTATGGGAAGCTTCGTAACGTCCTTTCTTTTGCGGTTTATTTTACGGCGGGAAGGACAAGAGAAAATTGTTACAGGGGCTTCGTCATACATACCCTAGATAGATAGACACAGATAGATAGATAGAGAGAGAGAGAGAGAGAGAGAGAGTTTAAACACGGGATGACAAGAGTAAATTGTCTTAGAGGCTTCCTGACGCCGCCTCCTCAGCGATTTATTCTGTAGTAGGGATAGAGTAAATTATCTTAGGAGCTTCGTAAGTCGTAACGCCTCTTAACGATTGATTTAGCAGCGGGGATGACAAGAGGAAAGTAAATTGTCATCCGTAACGCCTTTTCCGGAGTGATTTATTTTAGGGATGACAAAGAGGAGAGTGGTGTATTTCGTAACCCCTTTTCCTCATCGACTCATTCTGTAGTGGGGGTGACTAGAATAGACAGGGATGTTGCAATGTACCGGACTTATCGCAGGCGCCACCCCCCTCCCTCTCCCGTAACATATTTTCTTTTGCTACTTGACCGTTGTAATTGTTATTGAGGCTACTTGAGCGTTTTATCAGGTTAGGCAAGAGGTGTATTTAAAGCGTTAGTGCCAGGGACATTATTATTATTATTATTATTATTATTATTTATTATTATTATTATTATTGCTGGTATTGTTTATTATCATTATCGTGTTCATTATTATTTTTATTACATTATTATTATTATTATTATTATTATTATTATTATTATTACCGTAGTAGTAGTAATATTGTGACTACTTGAGAGAGAGCGTGTGTGTGTGTGTGTGTAAACAAGAATATAATTGTAAACAAAATCTTACACAGACAGTCAGAGAGAGAGAGAGCGTGGGTGTAGGTGTAGTAGAGAGAGAGAGCGTGGGTGTAGGTGTAGTAGAGAGAGAGAGCGTGGGTGTAGGTGTAGTAGAGAGAGAGAGCGTAGGTGTAGGTGTAGTAGAGAGAGAGCGTGGGTGTAGGTGTAAGAGAGAGAGCGTGGGTGTAGGTGTAGTAGAGAGAGAGCGTGGGTGTAGGTGTAGTAGAGAGAGAGCGTGTGTCTGTGTGTAGTCAAGAAGAACATAAATATAAACAAAACCCAGCTGTTGTTTGGGATGCTGCTGCCAGGGTATTTCATTCACGGCGAAGGTAGAGCAAAAATTCTCTCTCTCTCTCTCTCTGAAACTTTAGCTGATGGTACTGGAACACCCAATGGCCAGTAACCGTCTGCCTGTGATTTGAATTTTGATTTGAATTTTGTTTGTCTTGTCGCTGCTAAAATCTCAGGCTGCTAAAATCGCTAAGGGAAAGATGCTAAGAGGCCTACCAGCAGCCGTCTGCCAGCGATTTGAATTTTGTTTGTCTCGTCGCTGCCACAATCGCTAAGGGAAATGTGCTAAGAGGCCTACCAGTAACCGTCTGCCAATGATACCAATTTTGTGATATCCTTGTCGCTGCCACAGTTGCTCAGGCTGCACAAATCGCCAAGGGAAATGTGCTAAGAAGCCTACCAGTAACCTTCTGCCAGTGATTCGAATTTTGTTAGCCTTGTCGCTGCCACAATTGCTCAGGCTGCTCAAATCGGCAAGGGGAAGGTGCTAAGAAGCGACCCATCTCACGTACTCACAAGCAGGATGGCCGTCCTCTCTCTCTCTCTCTCTCTCTCTCTCTCCAGACTTTTAGGTAACGTAACCAGGCTCCATCTCTCTACTATTAGGTAACCTCAACCGGGCGCCCTCTCTCTCTCTCTCTCTCTCTCTCTCTCTCTCTCACACACACACACACACACTATTAGCTAACCTCCTCAAGTGGGCGCCATCCTTTTTATTTGATGTTTTATCAGGATAATGTAACTTTTGAAAAGGATATTTCTACAAGAGACCTTAGATACGGCATTCATTATTATTATTATTATTACTATTATTATTATTATTATTACTATTATTATTTCCTGTATAATTTTGTCAGTCATTATTATTATTATTATTATATTTACTGTATAATTTTGTCAGTCATTATTATTACTATTATTTATTGTCGGTATTATTGTTTATCGTCTTATTATTATTGAAACTGACGAGCTGAGATGCGGCCTTATTATTATTATTATTAATTTTTTTTTTTTACGTGTCCGACTCTGGGCAAAAGCTCAGGGCCTATTTCAATACCCCTTCACCACACATCATCGTGGGGGGGGGGGGATCATAAAATGTAAGGTTCCATTGAGAGAGCGTAAAGTTAATATTTTTTTTTTCCCTGTATCCAAAGGGGGAGGCAAAGAATGGGGGAATTTTGGATTTTTTTTAAAATATGGATGCCGTTTCAAATTTCCTAACCATGAGAGTCAGGCAGAAAAAAATACTACTACTACTACTACTAATAATAATAATAAAAATATAATAATAATAAATTCCCCGAGCCAGACCTTTTAAGATCGTATAGACTCGTTAGGTGACCGGGGAGCGCTTCCTTTTAGCTACCTGGGCGGGGCGCGAACTCAGTACCCTTTGGTCTCGAGTCAGGCGCTCCACCACTGAGCCACCTTACCTCAGAGAAGGGGGGGTAAAGTTCAGATTAGTGTTTCGTTAATGTGTCCGTTTTTCCTGCAAGTTTTTGTTTTGGGAGTAATGGTGGGAGACAGGGCGACTGGAGGCGACTTGTTTGTGGCCACCCCTTACAGGATTAAGGCGTCTGGCAATAGAGTTCCGTTAATTTGTCCGGTTTTTTTTTTTTTTTTTTTTTTTTTTTTTTTTGGGGGAGTAATGGTGGGGGACAGGGTGACTTGGAGGCGATTTGCTTATGGCCACCCTTACAGGATTAAGGCGTCTGGCAATAGTTCCTTTAATTTGTGCCCGTTTTTCCTGCGAGTTTTTTGGAGGAGTAATGGTGGGGGACAGGGTGACTTGGAGGCGATTTGCTTGTGGCCACCCCTTACGGGATAAAGGCGTGTGGCTATAGATAGGTATTTTAGTTTCAGGGGAAGGTTGATAGGAGCCAGTAGTGACCAACATAACAACCCTCTTATCAGTCAAGCGCCGTTTGTGTCGTTACCGCCTTTATCTTTGTTATCTGTTATTCTTCCTTTTTTTTATGCTTTTCAGGGTTAGTAACCAAGGAGACTCATTGCATCAGCCTGATAGATCCCCAACCCCTTCAATGACCTGCCTAAACTCAACCGGCTTATCAGTCAGGCGCCATTTTTATCTTGTTTATCTGCAGCTGCCTCTCTAGCTTTTTTTCTGTGCTTTTCAGGGTTAGTAACCAAGGAGACTCGCTGCATAGGAAGTTTAGCCTGAAAAAAAAAATCCCCCATCACTCTCAGCTCTATTGATGACCTGTGTGGTTAGATTAGTGGGTGGATTTGACTAGTAACCAAGGAGACTGCATAGGAAGTTTAGCCTAAAAAAAAAATCCCCAATCACTCTCAGCTCTATTGATGGCCTGTGTGGTTAGATTAGTGGGTGGATTTGACTAGTAACCAAGGAGACTCGCTGCATAGGACATTATTTTTACTCTAGCCTGATAGATCCCCGCACTCTTTCAGCTCTATTGATGGCCAGGTGTACTCAAATTAGTAGGTGGATTTGACTAGTAACCAAGGAGACTCGCTGCATAGGGAGTTTAGCCTGAAAAAAAAAATCCCCCATCCCTTTCAGCTCAATTGATGGCCAGGTGTACTCATTGGTTGGTGGATTTTAGTAACCAAGGAGACTCGCTGCATAGGGGGTTTAGCCTGATAAAGATCCCCCACCCCCTTTTACCTCAATTGATGGCCAGTGTGGTTAGATTAGTGGGTGGATTTGACTAGTAACCAAGGAGACTCGCTGCATAGGACATTTTACTGTAGCCTGATCCCCCACCCCTTTCAGCTTACTTTGATGCTCGGGGTAAGGAGGCTCCCTAACACCTCTTCCTTAGCGATTTATTTTTGGATTTGGCCGGCTAATATTTTACCTTCAACTAAGTGCGCGTCAGGACCGGAGGAAAAAAAAAATGCGTTTGCTGGTACACAAGGTCTAGAGATACGTATTCTGTGGACCTCGATGGTACGGGTGTCTTGTCTGACGTCTGAGCAAGCGGGAAGAAAGCATGAAGAATTTAAATTGCGGTAATGAACAGCGAAGGTCGAAACGTGCATCATTTGAACGTCACACGCCATATATCTTCGTTATTTTTCGTCCTACATCGTCATCAGGATCGATAACTGGTTTGGTATTAAGGGGATCATGTTTGACGTCTGAGCAAGCGGAATTTAAATCTAGAGGTGATGAAACGTAGCGAAGGTCAAAGGAAAATGCTGATAGTAAACGTCAAATGTCATATATCTTCGCTACTTTCCCCGTCAGCTTCGTACGTGGCAAGATTGAGAAATGGTTTGGTGTTATGGGGATCTTGTTTGACGTCTGAGCAAGCACAAAACAAGCTAGAAGAATTTAGATAAAGAGATTATGAAATGCAGCGGAGGTCAGGAGAATGAATCTATAAACTTTAAATGTTATCGCTACTTTCCCTGTCAGCTTCGTACGTGGCAAGATTAAGAAAGGGTTTGGTGTTATGGGGATCTTGTTTGACGTCTGAGCAAGCACAAAACAAGGTAGAAGAATTTAAAGAGGTGATGATATGCAGCGAAGGTCAAAGAATGAATGGATAAACTTCAAATGTTATCGCCACTCTCCCCGTCGACTTCGTACGTGGCAAGATTGAGAAAGAGTTTAGTGTTAAGGTGATCTTGTTTGACGTCTGAGCAAGCAGAAAACAAGCGAAAATTTAAATAGGTGATGAAACGGAGCGGAGGTCAAAGAATGAATTGATAAATTTGGAATATTATCGCCACTCTCCCCGTCGGCTTCGTACGTGGCAGAGGTGATGAAGGGTTTGATGTTAAGGGGATCTTGTTTGACGTTTGAGCAAGCAGAAGACAAAGCAAGAATTTAAATAAAGAGGTGATGAAACGGAACGGTCAAAGAAAAACTGCAATCGGCAATAGGTGGTGGTGACCATCATCCACTCACTTGATGTAGTGCTGCCTACTTCTTCCTTCACCTTTATCATTCTTTTTCTGTCTGTCCTTCCTCTCTTCTTATTTCTCCCATCATTCCTGTCACTTCTTATTGCTTTTTTTTTTGCTTTTCAGGTGGCTTTACATTGAGTGACAAGCCAAATGGTTTCCTGTAAGCCAAGAAACCATTTACAAGGCTGGGTGGTAACCATATAACCAACCCATACGTGCTTCCTACGGGTCAGCAAGTAGGTTGGTGGAGGGTTAGTGCCCCTTCCAGTAAAACAAATAACGCAAAGTCAAATGGTCACCCCTTACGGGATTATGGCGTCTGGTAATAGATAGATAACGTCAGAAGTCATTTATTTTCGCTATTCCCCCAGTCAGCTTCGTACGCGGCAGAGGTGATGAAGGGTTTGGTGTTGAAAGGATTGTGTTTGACGTGTAGCGAGCAGGGAACAAGGAAAAAACCCTGTAAATTAGAGATGATGAAACGCAGCGAAGGTAAAAAAGCAAGAGCTGACAGGGATTGAACGGAAATTGTCATATATCATCGTGTAGTCCCCTAATTTTACACGCGTCATGGCCCTGATTGAGGTTTGGTGTTAAAAGGGTGTATATGACGTAAGCAAGCTGGGAAAAAAGGAGGGAGGGAATTACAGATGATAACGGCAAAGATCGTATGAATTTGAATTGGTTAAAACGGTGTATATTTTCGTTATTTTCGTTATACGTCGAGTTTTTTGTTTATTATGGTTGATTGGTGGGTTGATAGTGGATTTGGTGTTACAATTGTTTAATAGGTCACACACACACACACACACACACACACACACACACACACACACACACACACACACAAATAAGCGAAGGGTGTAAATTAAGAGGTAATAAAAGACAGCAAGTCAAAACGCAGTAGCCTATTTTTAGACGATGAGTAAGCGTCTGTCACATATTATAGTTATTTTTCGTAAAACTTCGTGCAGGGAAGCGTCTGTCATATAATTTCGTTGTTTTTCGTCCAGTTTCGTGCTCGACAGGGTAAAATAAGGAGTATGTGCTTTGGCGATCTAGCATGACGTGTAAACAAGAGGTAATGAAACGCGGCCGAGAGCAAAACACGGGAATCTGTTAATCGTAACATTTTTCTGCTTTTTAAATAGCTTCATGCACGTCAGGGTTAATGATGGGTGTTTGCAACGGGGATGTTTTTATTTATTTATTTTTTTTTTACGTTTGAGCAAGCAGAGAACACGCGAGTGAAGAAAAAAAGAATAGTTTACTTTTATATTAAGCGAGTGACATTTGGTGTGGCCTTGGCAGTGTTGTGGAGTTGCCAAATGCCTCTCAGGACAGTTTATCGCTTTTAGTACTCGTGTTCCTGTGCAGAGATAAACACGTGTGGCGTACCCATGCTAAATATATCGTTAGGTAATTTTTAACTCAATGGGAGGGTAGTCAAAACCCTGAGAAACGTAATTTGAATGTTTTATCTGGGTGGTGGAAAGTGTTGTGTAATTCTTGTAACTTGCCCTTCCTCTCTCTCTCTCTCTCTCTCTCTCTCTCTCTCTCTCTCTCTCTCTCTCTCCAGGGGACCCCACACTTTAATTAAGGTACAATCTCTCTCTCTCTCTCTCTCTCTCTCTCCAGGGGACCCTACACTAGAGGTACAAGCCAAATAATTACCAGCATCGAAGGAAATGTTACTGCACTGGCCGGTAACCATATAACCAAATGATGTTTGGTGGTTTAGTGGGTTAAGGCGCTCCAGCCAGGGGTGGATGAGTTTATTTCCAGTATACTTTTGTTCAGTGTGAGTTGTACCACACACACACACACACAGATGAGCGAACAAGCACAATTAAACAAACATTAACTAGTAAACAAAAATAAGCACACACAGATTAGGAGGCAAACATGTATAAACAAACGAACCAATAAACAAAAAAATGGAAAGTAGGCAAAATGAAACAGGCAAGGTAAAAAGTAGGACGAAAAATTGGCAAAAAAAAAAAATGGAAAAAAGGAGAAAGTCAAGATAAAAAATTGAGGCAGAAAAATAGGCAAGATAAAAAAAATGAATATAGGCAAGATATAAAATTGAGGAAGAAAAATAGGCGAGATAAAATGAAAAATAGGCAAGATAAAAAATGAAAAATAGGCAGGATAAAAAACAGGCTGAAAAATAGGCAGGATAAAAAACAGGCTGAAAAATAGGCAGGATAAAAAAACAGGCAGAAAAATAGGCAGGATAAAAAACAGGCTGAAAAATAGGCAGGATAAAAAACAGGCTGAAAAATAGGCAGGATAAAAAAAAAAAACAGGCAGCCTAATAGGCAAGGAAAAAATTGAGGCAGAAAAGTAGGGAGGAAAAAATTTGAGGCAGAGAAATAGGCAAGATGAAAAAATTAAGGCAGAAAAATAGGCAAATAAAAAAGCAGGCAGGAAAATAGGCAATTAAAAAATGTAGGCAGAAAAATAGGCAAGATGGCAGCCGCGCGAACCCAAAATAGTCGCCGCCATCCCGACGCCAAACGTGCGATATAAGGCCATGTCCGCCATCTTGGTTACACAGGGTGGGGGCGAGCTGCATTAACTACGAGCCACTCTCTTTTATCATTCTGTCCCGTATTTCTCTCTCTCTCTCTCTCTCTCTCTCTCTCTCTCTCATCATTCTGTCCCGTCTTTCTCTCTCATCATTCTGTCCCGTCTCTCTCTCTCTCTCTCTCTCTCTCTCTCTCTCTCTCCATGCGTAGGTTAGATACATCCATTATATAAGGCGTAGTAAAAAGAAAAACATCGGATGGAAGGGTTAAAGATCACCCAATTTTTACCAGTGTCCGTAGTATGTGTGTGTGTGAGAGAGAGAGAGAATAAATCCAAACTACCTTTTTTCTTTCGAAATTTTGCCCCCTGAGGTGTAATGACAACTCTAGGTAATTTTGTAGTATATGGCAACACTGGGAAATATTGAGGTTTTTGGCAACACTGGAGGGAATTTGGTTTTTGTGGCAACGCGAATTTTAAACACCGTAAAATCAAGGGTTCGAGCCTTTAAAAATAGTAAACAAAAGCACGTGGTTGAAACGGACGAGGGAAAGTTAAATGTCTAAATATCTGTATCTATAACCAGGCACCGTAATCCCGTAAGGAGTGGCCAAAAACAAATCGTCTCCATGTCACCCTGTCCCCTTCCATTTCGCTGCCCTCCCCCCCAGCTGACATCCCTCTCATAACCTGTATCTTATAAATATGAATAGGATGAAGTCAATTGAATGACGAGATTAGTAGTAATAGTAGTGATAGTATCAGTAGTACAGGAGCAGCATTAATAGTAGTAGTAGCAGCAGTAGTAATAGTAGTAGCAGCTGTAGTAGTTGCAGTAGTAGTAGCAGCAGTAATAGTAGTAGTAGTAGCAGCAGCAATAGTAGTAGTAGTAGCAGCAGCAATAGTAGTAGTAGTAGCAGCAGCAATAGTAGTAGTAGTAGCAGCAGCAATAGTAGTAGTAGTAGCAGCAGCAGTAGTAGTAGTAATTGTAATCCCCAATTTTGCAACGTGAAACCGGTAGACTGCAGGCTGAAATTGCTCTTGTGACGACCTATCCTCCTCTTTTGGGGGGATAGGAAGGAAGGTGAAGGATTTTTGTGTAACGGTTGTAGAGGTGCGTGGCTATACCTGTGCCACCACGTGAAGGATCCCTTTCCATAATACTACGCGAGGTTAAAAATTTGAATGGATTGTATACTACGTGAGTGAGAGTAATACCTGTGAATGGGGTTTAAAGCTTCATTCAAACGGTTATTTACGTTACGCCGTCTCTTTTTAAATTCGGAGTGGTTTAGTTTCAAAGTGTGTGTGTGTTCTTTTAATCTCGTGTTTCTAGTCTCCACATGCCTTTTTTTTTTTTTTTTTTTTTTTATATAAGGATTCCAGTGTATTTATATCTCAATGCCACCCCCTTGCCTGCGGCCCCCCCCCCCCAATAAAAATCACTACAGTGTGCCACATATCCCAGCTTTGTCTACAGTCTGCCACGTTATGTCAAAATTGCCTACAGTGTTGCCATATCACCCATCATCATCAGTTAACGGACGGATGTGTAAATATTCTTTCGTCTGCTTCTCAACTCTCTCTCTCTCTCTCTCTCTCTCTCTCTCTCTCTCAAGGATAGGCAGTTGGAGGTGGCCGGTGCATATTTACGTCAGTTAAAGAAGCATCTTAACGCCTTCTCCTCAGTGATATATTTTGCTTATTACACCTTGCTTGCGCGTGTTACATAAACCATTGTAATTTGTACTTTGAAGGACTTAATAAACACCCCGAAAGGACGATGGTAGAGTATAGATCGTCAGGCTGCAGTCCACTGGGTACACATTTAGATGAACCTGGGACCACAGCAACGGTTTTTTTTTTTTAATTTGAATTGCGAGGTTAGGATGGTGGTGGTGGTGATGGTAGGACTGAGGAAGGTGATGAGTGTGATGGTGATAGGTGTCGGGAAGATGTGATGATGGTGATGTGATTGAGGAAATTGATGATAGTGATGAGTAGATTGATGAAGATGATTGTAGGATTGACATTGATGAAAAGGTGGTAATGAAGATGGTGATGAGGCTAATGAAGATGATGAGATTGAGGAAGTTGATGATGGTGATGAGTAGATTGATAAATGATTGTAGGACTGACATTGATGAAAAGTTGATGACGGTGATGGAGATGAGAGTAATGATGGTGATGAGGAAATTGATGATGGTGATGATAGTGAAGATGATGAGTGATGAGTAGATTGATAAAGGTGATTGTAGGACTGACATTGATGAGGAGATGATGATTATAATGACAAATGAAGATGAGATTGAGGATGGTGATGATAGTGATGAGTAGATTGATAGATGATTGTAGAACTGACGTTGAGGAGATGATGATGATAATGACAAATGAAGATGAGATTGAGGATGGTGATGATAGTGAGTAGATTGATAGATGATTGTAGGACTGACATTGATGAGGAGGAGGAGATAGTGGTGATGATGATGAGAAGGAGGAGGAGGAGGAAGAGGATGATGAGGAGTGTTAATATTATCGATAGACTGAAAAAAGGCTAATAGATTCCTAGATAGACCAAGTACTAGAGAACCCAGATAGATAGACGGGTTTGCAACATTGAAAATATATAGATGAAAATGTAAATAGATGGATTGATAGATAGACAGGTTTGCATGATTAATTCCTAGATAGATGAAGATGTAAATAGATCAAATAAGTAGATAGTTAGATTGCAATATCGGAACTTAGATTTGCAATACGGTAACAAGTGCATTTTTGTCAAGTAGCATGCATCGAGAGTGGTTGACACTGATAGATAATACAAGTAGATAGATTTGCAATATCAGGATAGATTTGTAATAGCGTAACGTAGATTTGCAACATGGTTACTTAAGTGCAATTTTTGTCTACTTGCATGCCTCCAGTGTCGTTCTGTTGCAAAGTTTGGAGAAGTAAGTAGCACCATAGTATATACTATACGCCTTTTACTTCAGCTTGGTCTAAAAACAGTAATACATAAAAATATAAACACATACATATACAGTACTAAGAATTTTTACACATAACCAGAGAGTTGAGTCATATATACATAACCTCTATCTATCTATTGCCGGACGCCTCAATCCCATTCGGGGTGGCCACAAACAAATCGCCTCCACGTCGCCCTGGCCCCCGCCATTTCACTGCCCTGCTCCCTACTCGCATAACCTACATACATAAAACCACACAAAATATATATAACCAGTGAGATCTGATACACACATACATACATACATCAGCTACGTACATACAGAAGCTGCATACACACATTCGTAACCACATACATACACAAAACTGATACATATGCTGGAGAGAGAGAGAGAGGAGAGAGAGAGAGAGAGAATGATACATACATACATAAGCTACAGAGAAAGCAATACATACATGCATGAGAGAGAGATTGGTGTGCACTAAGCCGCGTGTGAGTCGACTTTGTGTATAACCTTCACAAGCCAGTCCACACCTACACAGTTTTTGTGTATGTAAGAGTATATTTAGCTGCGTGTGTGTGTGTGTGTGGCCTTATGTAAGTGTAATGAAGATGTGTTGGTGCAAGTTTATATGTATGTGTGTGTGTGTGTGTGTGTGTGGCCTTATGTAAGTGTAATAAAGATGCGTTGGTGCAAGTTTGTATGTGTGTCCTTTATGTAAGTGTAATGAAGATCTGTGTTAGTGCAAGTGTGTGTGTGTGTAGGGGATAGATAGAGCCTTCAGTTACATCACTACAATTGATGGGTTGGAGAATTGGCAGCTAAATGCTAGAGGACAGGGTGACGTGGAGGTGATTTGTTTGAAGCCACCCCTTACAGGATCAAGGAGTTTGGCAATAGATAGAAGAATAATTTGTTTGGTAGTAGTGGTGGTAGTAGTAGTAGTGATAGTAGTAGTGGAGATATGTAGTAGTAGTAGTGGTAATAGTAGTAGCTGCAGCAGTAGTAGTGGCAATAGTAGTAGTAGCAGCAGCAGCAGTAGTGATAATAGTAGTAGTAGTAGTGGTGGTGGTGGTAAACCCAGTGGACTGCAGGCTGAAGCTGTCCCCTGTGATCTCTCTCTCTCTCTCTCTCTCTCTCTCTCTCTCTCAAGGACAGGCAGCTGGGGGTGGCTGGTGCATATATTTGTCAGTTAAGGAAGCTCCCGAACACCGTCTCCTAAGTGATTTATTTTGCTTATTACACCGTACTTCCTTGTGTTACATAAACCATTGTAATTTGTACGTTGAAGGACTTAATCAATGTTTTTTTAGTTTGTGTTTAGAAAGATTTTTTTTTTTCTTGTCAAAATTTTCGTTGTGTAGATTGGAGAGGTATGTGAGAAAGGGGTGTGTGCTGGGGGGAGGGCAGTGAAATGGCAGGAGACAGGGTGACATGGAGGCAATTTGTTTGTGGTCACCCTTTATGGGATTATGGCATCTGGCAATAATAGATTTCTTTTTTCTGTTTGCACATTAACACACCATCCGTACGAGAACAGCTGACGTTGTTTTGGGTGTGTGTATATTTTTGCTTGTTATATTTTTGGTACACATAAGAATTAGTGCACTATAATTGCTTAAAATTCCATACACCTCATACTAGTGCTCCATCTCTCTTCCCCTGCACAGTCAGTCATCAGGGTTGGACCAGAACAACTAGCATTGTTTTGTGTGTGTGTAGAAAGATTTATTTATTTATTTGCTCCATAATTGCCTCTTAAATTTTTCATACACCTCATACTAATGCTCCATCTCTCTCTCCCTCCACATACACCTCATACTAATGCTCCATCTCTCTCTCCCTCCACATACACCTTATACTAATGCTCCATCTCTCTCTCCCTCCACATACACCTCATACTAATGCTCCATCTCTCTCTCCTTCCACATACACCTTATACTAATGCTCCATCTCTCTCTCTCCTTCCACATACTCGTACACCTCATACTAATGCTCCATCTCTCTCTCCCTCCACATACACCTTATACTAATGCTCCATCTCTCTCTCCCTCCACATACACCTCATACTAATGCTCCATCTCTCTTCCCCTGCACATACACCTTATACTAATGCTCCATCTCTCTCTCCCTCCACATACACCTCATTTATTTAATCGCTCCATAATTGCCTCTTAAATTTTTCATACACCTCATACTAATGCTCCATCCCTTTTTTCCTCCACATACACCTTATACTAATGCTCCATCTCTTTTTTCCTCCACATACACCTTATACTAATGCTCCATCTCTCTCTCCCTCCACATACACCTTATACTAATGCTCCATCTCTCTCTCCTTCCACATACACCTCATACTAATGCTCCATCTCTCTTCCCCTGCACAGTCAGTCATCAGGGTTGGACCAGAACAACTAGCATTGTTTTGTGTGTGTGTAGAAAGATTTATTTATTTATTCGCTCCATAATTGCCTCTTAAATTTTTCATACACCTCATACTAATGCTCCATCCCTTTTTTCCTCCACATACACCTTATACTTATGCCCCATCTCTCTTCCCCTGCACAGTCAGTCGTCAGGGTTGGACCAGCACCACGGCCACCAGCTGTTCTGCGAGCGTGTGAGCCTGGACGCCGGGTTCCCTGTGACGGCTTTGGCATTCGGCACCGGCACGCCCGAGTCTGACCTGGTGCCGCGGGAGTACTGGACGCGGTTTGACCACACCAAGGACCTTATACTGGCCACGGGGCACACCAATGGACGCATCAGGATATGGGACCCCTACACTGGTGAGTTGGGATGTGTGGAGTTAGGAACGGGGATGTGTAGAGTTAGGAACGGGGATGTGTAGAGTTAGGAATGGGGATATGTAGAGTTAGGAATGGGGATATGTAGAGTTAGGAATGGGGATGTGTAGAGTTAGGAACGGGGATATGTAGCCAATGGACGCATCAGGATATGGGACCCCTACACTGGTGAGTTGGGATGTGTAGAGTTAGGAACGTGGGTATGTAGAGTTAGGAACGGGAATATGTAACCAATGGATGCGTCAGGATATGGGACCCCTACACTGGTGAGTTGGGATGTGTAGAGTTAGGAATGGGGATGTGTAGAGTTGGGAATGTGGGTATGTAGAGTTAGGAACAGGGATATGTAGAGTTAGGAATGGGGATATGTAGCCAGGGGATGCGTCAGGATATGGGACCCTTACACTGGTGAGTTGGGATGTGTAGAGTTAGGAATGGGGATGTGTAGAGTTAGGAATGGGCATATGTAGCCAATGGACGCATCAGAATATGGGACCCCTACACTGGTGAGTTGGAATGTGTGGAGTTAGGACTGGGGATATGTAGTGTTAGGAACAGGGATATGTAGAGTTAGGAATGGGGATATGTAGCCAATGGATGCGTCAGGATATGGGACCCCTACACTGGTGAGTTGGGATGTGTGGAGGTGGGGATGTGGATGTGTAGAGGTAGGAACGTACAGTACATCAGGATATGGGACCCCTATGAGAGTTGGGATGTGTAGAGTTAGGACTGGGGATATGTAGAGTTAGGAATGGGTGTATATAGCCAGTGGATGTGTCAGGATATGGGATCCCTACTCTGGTGAGTTAGGAATGTGTAGGGGTGGGTACTGGACTGGACATATACACTTCTCCAATACATGAAAGAGTTAGGAATGTACAGCATTGGGGACAGTAGTGGATGGATTGTTAGGAATGTGGTGGATATTGGGTTAGGCACGTAGGGGATGTATGGGATGTCTAAGCCCCTAACCAGTACACTAGTTAGGAAGGTGGTGGGTACTGTACTGGTTATATTGAGTTAGGGACATGGGAGGTGTACTGGTTATATGGACTTTTAACCCATACACTTGTGAGTTAGGAATGTAATGGGTGCTGTACTGGAAATAGTGTTAGGGATGTGTTGGATATTGAGTTAGGATATGCCCCTAATCCTAACACTAGTGAGTTAGGAATGCACTGTTACTGGAGTGGATATATGTGCCCCTCTCCTAACACTGGTGAGTTAGAAATGTGGGTAGTACTGGATGTGTGGTTAGGAATGTAGGGGGAACTGTACTGGATTTACTGAGTTAGGAATGTGGGGGGTGTACTGGTTATATTCACCCTTAACCAGTACACTGATGAGTTAGGAGCACTGGGGGTACTGTATTGGATATGTACACAATTAACCCATCCGCTGGTGGGTTAGGAATGTAGGAGGTACTACAACACCACAACTACCACCACCATCACCACTACTACTAACAACCATCACCACCACTACTACTAACAACCATCACCACCACTACTACTAACAACCATCACCACCACTAACACTCACAATCACCAACACACCTAAATACCACCTCTAACACCTACAGTCATTTTCACCACCACCACGAACACAACCATACCACAACCCCCACCACCGCCACCGTCACTAACAACCACCGTCAATTTTCAGGGAAGCTGTTGTTGGAGTTAACGGACCACATGAAGCCAGTCACGTCCCTGGCCTTTGCTCCCGATGGCTCCCTCAGGCTGGTGTCGGGCTCTAAGGACTCCACCATCAAGGTAAGGGAGTCGGGAGGCTGGGAAATGTGTAACTTTGGGGATAATTTTTACTCTAGTGTGTATAATGGGGATGTAATGTATAAAGTTAAGGTTTCTCTCTCCTTCACCCTATCCCTCTCCCTCCTTCACCCTCTCTTTCACTCTCTTCCACCCTCTCTGTCTCTCTCTCTCTCTCTCTCTCACTGTGGTGGCTTATATAATGAGGATTTCCTTCAATCTGTAAAATTGAACCGACTTTCCTTCTCTGTCTATATTTCTCCCTTCCTCTCTCTCTGTCTATATCTATCTCTCCTCTCAGCCTCTATCTATCTCTAATCTCTCTCTCTGACATCGTAGTTAATCTATTTCTCTCTCTCTCTCTCTCACTCTCTCTCACTCTCTCTCAGACATCCCAGTTAATCTATTTCTATCTACCATCAGGTGTGGGATCTGTACGATGATGGCAACATGTTCAAGACCCTGCGCCTACACCCAGGATGTGTGCGCAGCGTGTGTTGGTCGCCAGATGCACGCTTCCTCTGCTCCACTGGTGACAAACAGAAGGTAAGCAACAACAACAACAGCATCAGCATTTTATCTACTTCCTCATCACCAGCATCAGCATTTTATCTACTACCTCATCACCAACATCAGCATTTTATCTACTGGTACTTCATCATCACCAGCGTCAGCATTTTATCTACTACCTCATCACCAACGTCAGCATTTTATCTACTACCTCATCACCAGCATCAGCATTTTATCTACTGGTACTTCCTCATCACCAGCATCAGCATTTTATCTACTACCTCATCACCAGCATCAGCATTTTATCTACTGGTACTTCCTCATCACCAGCATCAGCATTTTATCTACTTCATCATCTCCAGCATAAGCATTTTATCTACTGCCTCATCACTAACATCAGCATTTTATCTACTACCTCATCACCAGCATCAGCATTTTATCTACTTCCTCCTTCCCCTGGTCAGCCATTTATTCCTCCACTTCCTTATCCACTTCCTCGTCCATCTCTCCTTCCCAGACAGACACAGATACTCTCCTCCTTGCTTTATTACCAGTACAAAACTCTGTATATCTCCGTCTGTGTATAGCCAGACACTTTAACCCCGTGGTGCGCCAAAAACGAAGGGAATAAAAGATTTTTTTTTTTAGAGTTTGCTTATTATAAACCTTGAGATAAACATCCAGGGCATCATCTGGTGAAAAAAAAAAAAAAATCTCTCTCCGTCTTTGTGTAGGGCCACGCATGACTTTATGTACAGGAGTAGTGGGGGGGGAAAAAAAAAAAAAAAAATGTGTTTGTTTTTATTATAAACTTAAAGATAAACATCCTTGGCATCATCTAGAGAAAAGACAAACCTCTCTCTCTCTCTCTCTCTCTCTCTCTCTCGGTCTTTGCGCAGCGCCCTGCATAAGTTTGTGTAGGGGTGGAGTGCTTACGATCCATGGGTTAATCCTGTAAGGGGTGGACATAACAAATTGCCTCCATATCGCCCTGTCCCCTGCCATAATGCTGACCTCCCCCCAACTCACATTTCCCTCATATACCTTTCCACTCCACCCTTCCAAGTCATCCTTGGTCTCCCCCGTCACCTCACTCACATGCGTTTCTAGTCAGTCTTTCATGCACCATCCCTCCATCTCATCCTTGAACCACTCCTAGTCAGTCTTTCATTCTCCATGCTCTCTACTTCATCCCTCCTCATCCTTGGTCCACTCTCCTAGCCAGTCTTTCATTGTCCATCCCTCCATCTCATCATTGGTCCTGTCTCCTAGTCAGTCTTTCATTCTCCATCCTCTCCACTCCATACACTCTCCACTCACTCACGTACACTCTTCTAGTCAGTCTTTCATTCTCCATCCTCTCCACTCCATACACTCTCCACTCACTCACGTACACTCTCCTAGTCAGTCTTTCTCCAACCTCCCCACCCCACCCCTCCATCCCAACCTCGGCCCCTGTCTCACGTTATGCCCTTGTGTTGCAGGTGATACTATGGGATATGGAGCAGTACTGCCTCCATCGGCGTCTATGTGGCCACTACAACACAGTCCTGGCTGCGTGTTTCTCCCCCGACGGCGCCATGCTCGCCACTGCGTCGTGCGACACACGGGTCATCGTTTGGAACACAAGCACAGGTATTGGTCGTTAGAGGTTAGATCGTTGCAGCATCCCTTCCATATTTTCAGCATTGATGTATATGAGGGAGGGGGGAGGGCAGTCAAATGGTGGGTGACAGAGCGACTTGGAGGCGTTTTGTCTGTGGCCACCCTTTGTGGGATTAGGGCGTCAGACAATAGATAGATAGATTTTTGTGGATTTTGTTATTTAAAAGTAAAGCTGTTGGTCATTGTGTGTAGCTGTTTACAATTCATAACGATTCCTTCTTATTTAACAGCTTGGGAGTTTGTGGGTTTGTTTGTAAAGGCATTGGTTGTTGTAAAGGCACTACCACAACTACCACCATTCCAGCTGCAACTACCACCATTCCTACCATAACTACCACCGTTTCAGGGGAGCAGCTGCGGGTGTTATGCCATGTGTCGCCGCCGCCTGGTGTGATCTATATGTCCGGGGAAAACAATTCGGCCGTGCGAGGCGTCTGTTTCTCTTCAAACGGCTGCCAAATCGTCACTATATGCGCTGACGGGTAGGTGAGAGAGGGAGACGGAGATAGATAAAGAGAGAGAGGGAGATGGAGATAAAGAGAGAGAGGGAGACAGAGATAGATAAAGAGAGGGAGGGAGAGAGACGAAGATTGATAGAGTTAGAGAGGGAGGATATGTCTGTCTGTGGTTGCTGTCTTGTTACTATATGCTGTGACGGGTAGGTGAGAGGGGGAGGGACGAGGGGAAGGGAGAATAGTGCTAGGAAGGATGTGTGTGTGTTTGGTTGAGAGAGGAGGAGAGAGAGAGGGAGGGAGGAAGGGAAGGGAGAATATTGCTAGGAAGGATGAGTGTCTGGTTGAGGGAGAGACGGAGGGAGGGAGAGGGGAAGGGAGAACAGTAGAGAGAGAGGGAGGGAGGAAGGGAAGGGAGAATAGTGCTAGGAAGGATGAGTGTCTGGTTGAGGGAGAGAAGGAGGGAGGGAGAGGGGAAGGGAGAACAGTAGAGAGAGAGGGAGGGAGGAAGGGAAGGGAGAATAGTGTTAGGAAGGATGTGTGTGTGTGTGGGGTTGCCATCTTGTTGCTATATGCAGTGATGGGTAGGTGAGAGGGAGATGGAGGGACAGAGAGGGAGGGGAAGGGAAGTAGGAGGAGGAAGAAAGATAGTGAGAATATTCAATAGTACAAGGAGTGTGTGTGTCTCCCTGTAGCTGCCATCTCATCACTATAGGTGTAGTTGAGAGAGAGGGAGACAGAGAACATGACTATAGCTGCAGCGTGCGTCTCTGACATCCTACCATTTAAAAGTGCGTCTGATTTCATGTAGCATATGAGACGCATGTGATTTGTGTATAATATATTCGTGTATAATATGATGTGAAATCGGACGCACTTTTGTACGGTAGGTTGCCAGGGTACGATAATGACAACCTCAGAGTCGTGCGCCGCAACTATCTGTACTAAAAATACAAGGATTCATTTAGAGGTAATTTGGCATACATTCTTAGATTACTTTATCTATCTATCCATGTGTCTATCTATGTATCTATCTGTTGAGTCTGGTTCTTTTTTAATGTCAGTCTATCTATCTTGTCTGTCAGGTATTTGTTTGTTTGTTTTTTTTGACAGGTTGGTTTAGTTTTTATCTATCTGTCTGTGTCTGGTATTTATTAATTTTTATTTGTTTTGATAGATTGGTTGTTTTTATTTATCTATCTATCCATCTATCTGTCTGTCTATCGAGTATTTATTTTTTATTTTTTATTTTTTTTTTATTTTTGTACAGGTTGGTTCGGTTCTGGAATTTGGACCAGAACAGCGACGAGCCGGAGAGCGAGGGCCGGAGTCTGGCCGGAGATACTATGCTGTGCTGCTGCTACTCCCCCGCTGGTGGCTGTGTTGCTGTGGGGTGAGTGATGAGGGTGGTGTTGAGGGTGATGAGGAAGGTGGTGATGGTGATGAAGTTAGTGAAGGTAATGGTGATGGTGTTGAAGGTGGTGGTAATGATGATGAGGAAGGTGGTGAGGTTGGTGGTGGTGATGAGGGTGTTGGAGGTGGTGGTGATAATGATGATTGATGTTAAAGGTTATGGTGGTGATAATGATGATTGATTTTGGAGATGGTGATGAAGGTGATGATTATATTTTAAGTTAGAGAGAGAGAGAGAGATAACTACATATTTAAACAGACAGACAGAATCACTACATATGATTCACTGAGAGACAAATAGCTGCATATTCACACACACACACACACACACACACACACACACACACACACAAAGTTTAAAGATTCACTCACACAAAAAGTCAATAATACACACACACACACAGTCACGTGTGCCTAACCCTCACCATTTTGTCTTTCCAGGCATGCGTCAGGCAGCGTGTTATTCTTCCAGCCGCCTTTCCTCGTGCCTTCGCTGCTCCACCTGTCGCGTATGTCCGTGCGTCGTGCCTTAGGGGATGTCACCAACCACCCTGACATCCTCCTACCTCACTCCCTCAAGCCCTACCTCCAGTACAAGCAGTGGTGAGGCGGCCTGGACCTCCGCCTCGCCCTCCACACATGCCCAGGGGGGTGGCGGCCATCTTGTCACACCCGTGGTAGTCATGGCGACCTTTTTTTAAATTTTCCTACTGGTTCCTCGTTTGTTGATGCACTGTGGTAGTTATGGCGATGGTTTTTGTACCTTATTATTATTATTATTATTAACGTAGGATTGGATGGATGGATTATTATTACTATTATTATTATTAATGTAGGATTGGATGGATGGATTATGATTACTATTATTATTATTATTATTATTATTATTATTACGATGCCTAGTCCCGGGCCCCAACACTTCTCATGGGGCCACACAGGGTTAGATGATGGATGAATGTATTATTATTATTATTATTCCATAGCCTTCCTTGAGACAGACTTAAGAGGTTGGATCTGATGGCTGAAGATGGCATGATTATTATTATTATTATTATTATTTTTATTATTTTCATGGTTTTAGATGGTCAAAAAACATGTCTCTCAAAAATTTATATATGTGAAGTCATGAAGATAATTTCCCTGCAGTAGTGTGTTTGTGCTGCCGTGGGTTTTGTATTCTCAGTGGTTTATCAAGCTCCCTAACGCCTCTTCCTTGGTGATTTAATTTGGATGTGACAGGTTATTATCATATGTTAAGCTCCCTGACACCTCTTCCTTGGTAGTTTATTTTTGGACATGGCTGGTTGATATCCTTTTGTGTGTTATTTATGCTGAGTATGGTGATATTAGAAGGATTTATGTGACAGAAGAGGACAGTGTGGTGTAATAAGATAAATCACTTTGGAAGAGGCATTAAAATCATTTCTTATGTTATTTATGCAGAGTATGATGTTTGGGAGAGTGTGTAAGAAACGGAATCTAAAGGTGAATGTAGGGAAGAGTAAAGTGATGGTCTTTGAGAGAGGTGAAGTCAGTGAATGTACAGCGAGGTTGGATGGTGAGGAATTGGAAAGTGTGAGTACGTTTAAGTACTTGGGTAGTGTGATGAGTAAGGATGGAGGTTTGGAGGGTGAAGTGCTTGAAAGGGTACAGCAGGGAAGAAAGGTTGCTGGTTCCTTGAAAGCAGTGATAAGAAACAGGGAAGTGAGCATGGAAGTGAAAAAGTTACTACATGACAGTATTGTGATACCAACTCTAACGTACGGAAGTGAAGCTTGGACGTTGTTGGAAGGACACAAGTCAAGAGTGAGAGCAGTGGAAATGAGTTATTTAAGAGGAGCCTGTGGAGTCACATGGAGAGACAGGTTGACGAATGAGGATATAAAGGAGCGTTGTGGTGTTGATGTGGATGTGATAGGAAGCGTTATGAGGAACACACTGAGGTGGTTTGGCCATGTGGAGAGGATGGAGGGTGAAAGACTGACGAAGAGAGTGTATGTGAGTGAGGTGGAGGGGGAAAGAGGGAGGGGGAGGCCGAGGATGAGATGGAGGGATGGGGTGGAGAAGTATATGAGAGAGGGGGGTGTGAGTTGGGAGGAGGGGAGTGAAATGGCGGGGGACAGGGCGACTTGGAGGCGATTTGTTTGTGGCCACCCCGAACGGGATTGAGGCGTCTGGCAATAGATAGATAGATAGATGATGTTGGAAGGATTTATATGACACAGAAGAGGACAGTAAGGTGTAATAAGCAAAACAAATCACTTACAGAGGCGTTAGATTTATGTAACAAAAGAGGACAGTAAGGTAACAAAATGAATAGCTTGGGAAGAGGTGTCAGGGAGCTTAAATATGAGAGTTGTCATCTTTGTTCATTGTACTGGCGGCTCAGGTGGTACACGGAATGAAATATTGAGGCGGTGGAGGAGGACAACGCTGATGTTCTCGTGTATGATGTTAAGGCGGTGGTGTAATGATGCTGTGTGACCTTTTTGACACACTTCGGAGGTTGTTGAAGGGCTGACGTTGAGGATTGGCAGCCGTTAGTGTGGACGCCATAACACCACAGCCAGTTATGGAAGATTGGCAGCCGTTAGTGTCAATGCCATAACACCACAGCCAGTTATGGAGGATTGGCAGCCATAACACCACAGCCAGTTATGAAGGATTGGCAGCCGTTAAGTGTGGACGCCATAACACCACAGCCAGTTATGGAGGATTGGCAGCCGTTAGTGTGGACGCCATAACACCACAGCCAGTTATGGAGGATTGGCAGCCGTTAGTGTGGACGCCATAACACCACAGCCAGTTATGGAGGATTGGCATCCGTTAGTGTGGACGCCATAACACCACAGCCAGTAATGGAGGATTGGCATCCGTTAGTGTGGACGCCATAACACCACAGCCAGTTATGGAGGATTGGCAGCCGTTAGTGTGGACGCCATAACACCACAGCCAGTTATGGAGGATTGGCATCCGTTAGTGTGGACGCCATAACACCACAGCCAGTAATGGAGGATTGGCATCCGTTAGTGTGGACGCCATAACACCACAGCCAGTTATGTAGGATTGGCAGCCGTTAGTGTGGACGCCATAACACCACAGCCAGTTATGAAGGATTGACAGCCGTTAGTGTGGACGCCATAACACCACAGCCAGTTATGAAGGATTGACAGCCGTTAGTGTCAATCATGGAGGACTTGAAACCCTTAGTGCTAGTATCTCATAGCATTAGGAGGCTCCCTTTGCACCTCTTCCTTTGCAGTTTATTTTGCTTGACATTCGTACGTGATCATTCACAATCACTACGAATTTAATTTTTTCGTTTAACAATTCTTATTCGACATGCAATTGCTCATCGTGCACCAAAATTGCATAAGTACATCACAAAAAGATACCTATTGAAAAAGATAGTGGTACACGAAAAGATATATATAGATACTGTACATTAAAAGGTACAGAGATACACGAAAAGATATATATAGATAGACCGAAAGATGCAGAGATACATGAAAAGATGTATATAAAATGCACGAAAAGATATTAATAAACAGATTGAAATATATATGCACAAATAACTCGGAAAAAGACAGATAAACAAAAAGATAGATATTTTTAAAAGATATGGGTAGACAAAAAGATATATAGATACACAGACATGAGTATACGAAAAGATAGATATAAACTGACGAAGAGGTGTAGGGAGACTCGTGTAAGCCAATAGATGGGAAAAAATGGAAAAAAATATAGGGGAAAAAAAAGTATATTGCAACTCAAGCTCAAGACTGTTCAACCCAAAGAAATTTTTTATATATACTGTGTCATTTTGTGATTTTTTTATATATATGTTCTTACTTCCTCTCTCTCTCTCAGTATGTCATCTTGTGATTTTTTTTTTTATTTTAGGTTCCCCCCCCCTCTCTCTCTCTCTCTCTCTCTCTCTCTCTCTCTCTCTCTCTCTCTCTCTCTCATTTTAAAGATTTGCTCACATTCCTTCATTGTTGGTAGCTTAGAGATTAAATAGGCCCGAAAGATGGTATATGAGGGAGGCTTGTTAGTAGTGGCAAATTTAGTACACACACACACACACACACACACACACACACACACACACACACACACACACACACACAAAGCCTCACCCCTCACTAGTTCAACCTTGCCATAAAGCCTAAAGTTTCATTCTAACTTAATCTAGCTTCTAAGAAACACGTAAGGTTTCTGTTATTATTTTCTTTTGTATATGAAACGACAGAGAGGGCTTCTTTGTCGCGGCCTCCTTGGGTGAACTCTGGGATTGGCCAACGAGAGATTTCTTTTGTACCACATTTGCCATAAACGTTTAGTCAGTGTTGTAAGGCGCATCTCAGATTTTGTACAGTATCAAAGTGTTTACAATAAAATATACCGACTTGTTGCTTGGGTTTGAGTTTGTTGCCCATTTTGCTTCTAATGCAGAAGGATTGTGACCTCAGGGATAAGGGAATGAATAGTGAGGCTGCCAGAGATCGAGCAGAACAGATGCACACCAATAAAGTGACCAAGGCTGACACTGCACCGTTATATACAAAACTAAAGACTTGGGATGAGGTCACAGAGTGGGATGTTAGGCAAAATTGGCTGAATAAAGAGGCTGCTAGAGGTCAAGCAGCATAAAGAGCTACTTTAAAGGGATCAAGGGTGACGGATACAACCACACTGCTATTATGAACAAAGGAATTAGAGTGTGTTCTAAAAACCTGAAATCTCGTTCCAACAGGTCAGATGAGAACCAATATCAAAGTCTGTTCTTTTGAGATGCCTGGACTCACTGCATTTAAGACCCTGGAGGTTGTAGCCAGCAAGGAAGATTTTTTTTATTTTTTTATTTTTTTTATTCCATATATGGTTGGACAAAGTGTGGGAGTGTGTGGATAGATGGGTGCTACATGCCCACCTTAATGGGAGGGCATGCAGGTAGAGTGTTTGGAAAGACTGTATCCAATGAAAAAAATGCTAGAGTGAGTGACTGGAAAACTGAGTCAAAAAGAGGAAAACAAATCCAAGTGATGCCATGGACACAGATCCCTCCATCCTCGGCTCCCTTCCTCAGACTGTTTGCTGTACAGTCAGGGAACTTGCTGTCCAGTTGGTCTCATCACACCTGGGGAAGTTTTGGGCTGATTCAAGAGGCCATGATTCTACCCACAGCATTCACTGAGCCTTGGGCACCATCCTAACCAGTCTCCATGTTGGACTAACCACATGACAATCTTTATAGGATCAGATTTCTAGCACAATATATGCTAGATGTCAGTGGTGTATTGCAAAAATAAGACAGTACAACATTTCTTCACCTTCCATGCTTTTTTTCTTATCAGACATTTCTTAGGCCATGACTGCAGGCTCTTGGTATACCCTTCGATATGCAGACATCGTTAGGATCAGACAGAACAAATGTTCAGCAACACAGACAGACAGTTCTGGGGACCTGTTCCTTCCTTAGGCATTCTGAACAACTCTCTCGGCTGTGACGTGCTGCATGTGTCTGCGACGTTACATTGTGCAGCTGGGGCAGGGAGCTGGTGGTTTACTGGCTGACATCCTTAAACCCACAAAGAAGAAAAAAAAAAAGAGTCCAAGTGAGGGGGGGGGGTTGAAGCAAAATTTTTAAACTATAATCTGTTTATAAATGCTGTTTGTGGTGGGTCCCCTCAACTGTAACATGCATTCGACACAGAGGACTGCAAAACTATGGAAAGCACAGTCAGTTCAGCACACTTAGTTTATGAGAAACAGGTGTAGTAAGAACTAATATGATGTCTTCACGAAAAGTATAAAGAAAAAGAGATATTCTAGATACTGAGAGAAATGGAGGCCATAGTTTTGCGTTTACGACATTGGACACATGTTTCCAAAGAACATGTTCCCATCACATAACCTTTGGTAACAGCAAGAAGCCTATATGCCTTTGGTTAGAATCCCTACATCTCTAGTACTTATTTCTTTTTGATTTCAATCTTTATCATAAACAAAATCACCAGTACATTATTCTACAAGCCGTGTTATATATTTATCATTCGATAGGTCTCAATAATTTTACACAAGTCCCTCCTTCACCGTTTTCTTTGCCTCTTGGTACTGCCTGTTGTGGTTCTGGTGGCTAAGCGACCCGTCTGTGTGTTTCTCGGGGCCTGTCAACCCTCGTCAATTATGTCGTGAATTCCTGAGCCACGAAGGTCAGTCCCAGGTCATAGTGGCCCCCAGAGGTCCCTGAAATAAGGTCACAAGTAGGGGATGTGTTGGTAGTGGTGGGGGGAGGCACAGTGAAAGGATAATGGCTCCTGTCCTATGTTTTTCGCCTGTTTTGACCCGTCGAGTCAGGTGACGTAGTTTTCAATATTATTTTTGTTGCTTCCACGCCGTTTATTGTAGTTTGGGGGAAAATTTTCAGACAGGAGGGGGAAGGAGAGTTGAGGGATAATGTGTCCTGTTTTTTCTTTCTCGTAATTGTTGTAACACATTGCATCAGGTGACGTAGTCTTGTGGTACATTTTTTTTGCAATTTTTTTTATGATTTTGCTGATTTCAAAGGAGATTTTTCAAACAGGTGAGGTAAGGTGTTGGTTACATTAGCCTTTCTAGGTAGAGGATGTTGTTTTGTATTTTGTGTTTCTTCCAAGTGATTTTCTGTTCCTTTGGGGGGAGTATTCTAACTGGAGAGGCTAAATATTGGGTAAAAATTTATGTAGAGTACGATTCCCTTCCCTACAGTAGTGCATTTAGTCCACTACAAAATTGGGTATAATGTAAACCAATCCTGATGTGAGTAAAAATCACTTGAGAACTCCCTTTCATGTACTGCTGTAATTTTTCCTTTGTAAAATAACAGTGAAATGGCAGGGGACAGGGTGACGTGGAGGCAGTTTGTTTGTGGCCACCCCATATGGGATTAAGACTACTGGCTATAGATAGAAAGTAAACGTGGATTGAAGTAAGAGGTATGAAGAAGTTTAATCAGTTAAGGAAGTGCATAATATTGTAAAGTTATGGATTCTAAAACTGGCTGAATTTTACCTACAAACCAAGCCAAAAAGGACCCAAGCTAGCCATGAAAGCTACATTTGTCAGTCGTCACCTTGGTATTGAGTTAGTTTTCTCCCAGGATTTGTGTCGTAAATGAGGTATGCCGCGATGAAACTTAATCTGTGTTATACTTTACCGCAGTACAGTATACCCTTGTTGTGACGGACCTCGATGTAATGGAGTTTGGATTTAACAGTCACCTAGAGCCCACCAGACTTTCATCGGCTCTAACGAAGACTGTTAAATGGGTCACAGTATTGTACATGCTGAGATTACCTGGTGCTGTTTTGTCCCCTTGTTATTCGGATACCTAACCTATCTATCTGTCTATTGCCAGATGCCGTAATCCCGTAAGGGGTGGCCACAAACAAATTGCCTCCATGTCACCCTGTCCCTCGCCATTTCACTGCCCTGCTCCCAGCTCACACCCCCCTCATATACCTCTCCATCTCATCCTTGGCCTCCCCGTCCCTCTCCCCCCCTCCACCTCACTCACATACACTCTCCTCGTCAGTCTCTCACAAGCTTTCATACCATACCAATACTTTATTTATGCTGTTTCGTCCTTCCATGTGAATCCATAACCATAATTATACATCATTATAGGGCATATGAATTTGGCGCTCTGTTATCTTGTTTTTGTTTTATCATGGAGGGAACAGTCTTTTGGGCATCTGGCCTTTGTTTCCTTCTTCCTTGCATTAAAAAAAAATACCGGTATATTGTACAGTAGTTAGCCTATGTCATCCATCATCAGTGTAATGTTGGTACTGATGTGTTTATAGGGTGCTCTGGAAGGGAAGAAAAATACTGTATATGAAATTTGTTTTGAAAGAGTTTAATGTTTATATAAGGATTGCAGATGCAGTTGTATTTGTGTGTGTGCATCACTGATAAGGATTTTTTTTTTTTTTTTTTTTTTTTTTTTTTTTAATGTGGCTGTTGTCATTTTATTTATTTTTTTTTTTTTACTGGTAGATGTTTTTATTTATTTATTTTATAAGGCTCAGTTATTTCATGAGACAGAGATCATAATTCATTTTTTATTCTGGCTGTCTTTATGCATTTTCATAATTATTATTATTATTATTATTAGTGAAGGAAACTTTTTGAACTGGAGGGGCATTGAATATAACCATCATTAAGCCCTTCAGCACGAGAACCCATTATTAAGAGCAGTGAAAATATTTGAAAGTACTGGTTGCAGGATTAAATATTTTACCTGATATAGGGGATGGTGGTAATTGTGGTAGTGGTGGTGGTGGTAGTTGTAGTAGCATCATTACAATAGTAGTAGTCATTGTCATAGTAGTATTAGTAATATAGATAGTAGTTGTAGTAGTCATAGTAGTAGTAGTACAGATAGTAGAACTGGTAGTAGTATTAGTAGTGGTAGTGGTTATTATTATACTCATTATTATTATTATCATTATTATTATTATTATTGTCATATTATTATTACTAATATTGTAGTACTAGTTGTTTTAGCCGCAGTAGTAGTAGTAGTAGTAGTAATTGTAGTAGTATAGTAGTGATGGTAGTAGTAGTAGAATAGAAGTAGTAATAGTACCATAGTAGTTGTTGCCCAAGGTTCATATGATATGTGGACCTCAGTGCTGAGTTGATGTTGTGCAGGTCACCTCAGTCCTTTGGGAGGGAAGTGGTGGAGGGATGTGTGTATAACCAGGCAGTTCCACCACCCAGTCCTATCAGTGCCACCACATGAAGGTATCCCTCTCCCACACACATCCAGGGGTTAGGCTTGGGTGGGAAGTTTGCAGTGTGTGGGAGAAGCAGGCTTTTTTTTTTTTTTTTTTTTTTTTTTCCCAGCTAAGGTGTAATAAATTTCTGTTTACATAATTGTTGTTTGTTTTCTAAGGGTTTCTGATGTATTAAGTTTCTCTCTCTCTCTCTCTCTCTCTCTCTCTTTTTTTTTTTTTTTTTTTTTTTTTTGAGGCTGTCTGATGTAATAAAATTCTCCAGGTGCAGCTTTTTCATACCAAATTTTTGTTGTTTTGAGGTATTTTATGAGTGTAATTCAGGCCAAGGATGAGGTGGAGGGATGGAGTGGAGAGGTATATGAGAGAGGGGGGGGTGAGTTGGGAGCAGGGCAGTGAGATGGCGGGGGACAGGGCGACTTGGAGGCGATTTGTTTGTGGCCACCCCACACGGGATTGAGGCATCTGGCAATAGATAGATAGATAGATAGAATTCAGTTTGTGTTGATGGTGAACTGAGTGAATTTTTCTCTTTGAAAGTTGGGTTGAAACAGGGATGTGTCATGTCTCCATGGTTGTTCAATCTGTACATGGATGGGGTAATAAAAGAGGTACAAGGTAGGGTAGTGGATGTTGGAGTGGCCCTGGTGGGAGAGGATAGTGTTTGGAAACTCCCTGTACAGTTGTTTGCAGATGATACTGTGTTGTTGAGTGAAGACGAAGGGGAGCTGCAAGGCTTGGTGGATGAGTCTGAGAGAGTGTGTAAGAAACGGAATCTAAAGGTGAATGTAGGGAAGAGTAAAGTGATGGTCTTTGAGAGAGGTGAAGTCAGTGAATGTGCAGCGAGGTTGGATGGTGAGGAATTGGAAAATGTGAGTACGTTTAAGTACTTGGGTAGTGTGATGAGTAAGGATGGAAGTTTGGAGGATGAAGTACTTGAAAGGGTACAGCAGGGAAGAAAGGTTGCTGGTTCCTTGAAAGCAGTGATAAGAAACAGGGAAGTGAGCATGGAAGTGAAAAAGTTACTGCATGGTTAAGGAAGTTGTCTCACACGGTTCAAGGATGCAAGGGATGACACTCTTGGCCGACCAAAACAACAAGTGAATAGCAGTGTTGTATATCATACATTATTTACTGTAACACGAAAAATAAGTCAAAGAAATACATTGAGTGAATGGTGCCAGCTGTGTGCGTTGTGTGTATCCATTCAGTTCGAAATTAAGGTGCCTCAGTCCTTATCTATCCTGCACCAAAGCAACACACGAATACAGTAATCACTCCAATATCCGACGTAATAGAGCCATAGGCAGGTCCAGATAGTGGTCCTATCCGGATATTGGGCCCCAGCTTATGGACTTGTACTTATGGACCCTAACTCAGAGAAATACCTATACAACTCCCTCTGGACATGCATAGCACCTATTTAAGACCCAAATCACACCAATAAATAAAAAAAATAATAATAATAATAATTTGGCTTTACACCAGGTATCCCCGAAGGGCTAAGGCGTTGCCTCTGGGTAGAGGACTTTTGGACTGGAGCGTGTAGCATTTTATGACCGGATGCCCTTCCTGATGTCTACCGATGACCCTTGGGTGGATTCGATCCTCCGACCCATCCATCCATCCATCCATCCATTGCCAGATGCCATGTATCCCAAACAGGGTGGTCAAGGGCTTAGAGTTAATTGTTTTACAGGGAGGGGCACTAATCCTCCACCAACCCCACTTGACACGTAGGGATGCCAACAGCATCTGGTGTTCCCAGGCGGTCACCCATCCAAGTACTAACCAGATCCTCCGACCCTTCGGACATAAATGACTGAAATAAATGCAAAAGAAGCATAAAATGAGGGTTTAGAAGTAGGTTCATACAATATTAAACATTCTGGTTACTGGCTCCTGGACTGGTACTTATGGACCCTAACCTAGCCTAACTCAGAAAAACACCTTCCTGCTGCACATGCATAGCTCCTGACACCCTATTCACACCAATAAAGGACATTAAAGAGTGAAATGAGGTAAGTATAGTATGGAAAAAAGTACAGTATGAAACATTCTGCCTACTTACAGCAAGTCCCTGGCCACCTCAATGAATAACCGCCTCCTCTCGGACTCTGACAGTAAGAACGATTTCCTGAAGCACTTCCAGTACAATGTTCCTGAAGTCTTGCACTAAACTTAGTCAATCGCACACAGAAGTCCGTTCTCTTCACAGTGCGCACTCTTGTCTAACTAATGCTCCATTGTAACTTACTAAGTGTTGCACTCTGCACTTCAACTTTTCCCATTCTTCTAATAATTTTCTAAAGCAAAAACAAACAAGTCTATTTACGTTAAATTTTGTTCCAAATTATTCTTTTCATTCACAACTGTAAATCCTTAACACAACACACTATTTTTTTCACTATACGACACTGTAAATTCCCGTGTGGTCTAGTGGAGAAGTTCTTGCTGTTTATTCACTGTCAGAGTCCGAGAGTATCACTGGCAGGTGACCTAGGGGTGCGTCGCTGGGTCGTGGTGTTGGCGTACCCACTGCAGACGACTCTGAAGACAGACGCAAACTCACGTCAAGCAGTGACTCCACCGTGGCTGATGTGCTGGGCTGTGGCTTGGAGCATGAGGGCCTGTCTTGGGGAGACAACGGAGTGGAGGCAGGGCTTGGCACAGCGGGGGTCACGGGCCTGAAAAAACTGTCAATGGTTGACTGACGCAAAGACAGACGATTCTGATGATTGATGATGCGCTGCCTGAAAGCACGCACTTCCTCCACAAGTCCCAAGGGCCCCATTTCCTTGTCGCAGTCCGGGTGTTTCAGGTAGTCTAGGACAAACTCTAGATGTTCCTGGAGTGCACTCAGCTTGGGGATGGCTGGAGTAGTGTCCT
Source organism: Coenobita brevimanus (assembly GCF_032717465.1). NCBI lineage: Eukaryota > Metazoa > Arthropoda > Malacostraca > Decapoda > Coenobitidae > Coenobita > Coenobita brevimanus. The sequence goes on along the minus strand of NC_137006.1, from coordinate 3,926,294 downwards.
GCTGAGAGGAGTCCGCATCATCGTCGCCTTCCTCGTCGGAATCTTCAAGCTCGGTACTGACACCTGCAACTGAAGACGCGATCTCGATATCAGACAATGTCTGATACCCAGGATCGCCCTCATCGTCATCCAACCACTCACGAGCATCGTCCACATCAACATTGTCGCCGTGCGTACGTAGCCGTGCATGGAAGTCATCCACATCAAACCCTAGAAAATCGTACTCCACATCCGTTTTGAGAAGCAGACGAGACCAACCATTTTCCAGAGTCTTCACAGGGACTTCCTTCCATGCACTAGCCCAGTTGTACAGTGCAGATTTGATGTTGTAGTGGCGAAGGTTTTCCAAAGTCTGCTGGCCTCGTGTGTCCCGTCCCTCCCTGCGCTCGTCCAAGTCCTCGAGAACAACCATCACCTCGTCCAGGAACTTCCGTCGGTATAGGCGCTTTGTTGCCACGATCACTCCTTGGTCCATTGGTTGGATGAGAGCAGTCGTATTAGGTGGCAGAAACATGCACCTAATCCGGCCATTCTCAGCCACCAAGTCCTTGTCGCACGGTTGGGCAGGTGCATTGTCGAGGAGAAGGAGGGCCTTTACCTGGTCGCGTGGGATTCCCAGTGTCTTCGTCTGGTAGTGGATGACCTCCTTGACGAAGTGGCGGTGGAACCAGTCTTTGAAGATCACGACTGTAAACCATGCTTCAAAGAATGGTACCAGACGACAGGAAGGACATCCATCACCCCACGAAGGCACTGAGGCTGCTTTGCACGGCCAACAACAACGGGCTTAAGCCAGTGCATGCCGTTAGCACTGGCACAACACAAAGCAGATATCCGTTCCTTGGAAAGCTTGCGGCCAGGTACACTCTTCTCCGTCTCCTCGGCTAGAGTGTTCGTTGGCAAAGAGCGATAGAATAGACCAATTTCGTCAGCGTTGTAGACTCTGACCGAGAGTGAGGCCCTCCCTGTTGATCAAGCCCTTCACCTTGTGCCGAAACTCGTCAACTCCATCCTCGTTAGCATCCAAAGCTTTGCCATGTGCTTTATGGTTGGTAAGGCCATGCCGTAACTTGAACGCAAAGAGCCAACCCTCGGATGCCTTGAAGTCTAGGGCGTCGTGAAGCCTGGCGAACTTCTCAGCAGCAGCCTTCAGCTCCATTCCACGTACCATCACACCAGCAGCACGTTGCTGTCGATACCAAATCAACGTGGAGAGGTCGATTTCAGCAAACTTGGGAGTAAACATCACCTTCCTCTCCACGTTGCGTTTGCTTCTCGGCGAGAAGTCAGCCGTGTACTACATGAGTTTGTCTCGGGATCTCTTAATGTCGAACAAAGTAGATCGGGCCAGGTTGAACTCGTGGAGGATGCGGGAAGAAGGCCACCCTGCATCTACTTTCTCCAATATCTCCCGTTTCTTCTTCAGAGTCAACACCACTCTCTTCCTCTTCTCAGGTGGCGGGGCCATCATCACACACACTAAGAGGAGGCCCGAGAGCAGCAGGAGTGCCTGCAGCAGGTAGGGCACCACCACAAAAGCGAGCACGTGGGCGGCCATAACGACGAGCGTGCACTCGCGGCGAGACAGGTGGAAAGTGGGGAGGATGCAGCGGCGCTCTATCGGACGTCAGAGGAATGACACGCCACAACAATGCTTTTCCGCGCCGCGCGCGGCAAGTTCAAATTACAGGCGGGATTTTTTTTTTTTTTGGGGGGGGGGGGGGGGTTCGGACCATTTTGGGAATATTGGATCCCGGGACGATTATGTCCGGGTAGTGGGGATGTTCGGATATTGGGCGTCTGGGTATTAGAGTGATTACTGTACCAGAAATTAAGGTGCTTCAGTCCTTATCTATCCTGCACAAAAACAACACACGAATACCAGAAATTAAGGCGCCTCAGTCCTTATCCATCTTGCGCCAAAACCACACACGAATAGCAGAAATTAAGGTGCCTCAGTCCTGATCGATCCCACGCCAAACAACACACATACAGCAGCGTCTTATATCACACACTGCATTATTTACAGGCAGGGAGGCCAAGGATGAGATGGAGGGATGGAGTGGAGAGGTATATGAGAGAGGAGGGTGTGAGCAGGGAGCAGGGCAGTGAAATGGCGGGGGACAGGGCGACATGGAGGCGATTTGTTTGTGGCCACCTCATGTGGAATTAAGGCATCTGGCAATAGATAGATAGATAGAATATAGCACTGAAAATGAGTGTAATAAAGACACTGAGTGAACAGTTGTGGAGGTGCCAACTGTTTGCATTCATTCTGTAACAACAAAATGTACTTATGTGCCATCAGGGGTTAGGGCGTCGGGCTATAGATAGATAGATAGATAGATACGAACCAGGACGATTGATCCAAACCTGGTGATAAGGACGGCTTCTCTGTCTATTTATCTATCTATAGCCCAATGTCCTAATCCTGCAAAGGGTGGCCACAGACAAAACACCTCCAAGTTGCTCTGTCACCCACCATTTGACTGCCCTTCCCCCAACTCACTTCGCCCTCCCTCATATACCTCTCAACTCCATCACTCCACCTCATCTTCGGTCTCCCCCTTCTTCTCTCTCTGTCCATTTCACCTATATGCACCCTCTTAGTCAGTCCTTCATTTTCTGCTTCTAAAGAACATATAAGTAAATAAATAAATAAATAAATAAATACAGTAATTGAATTATGTAATATTACTAAAAATCCCTGTTTGGTGACGAGAGTGAAAATAAAAGAAGATATGTAATAGAAGTGGTATGCTAGATTTTTTTTTATTATTACTTTTCACGTTCAAAGAAGCGGCTTTTATCGTAAGTGTCTGTGTAGTGAGGTTGATTTTTTTTTTGTGCAAGGAAGAAAGAACCAAAGGCCAGGAGCCAGCATCTTTCTCTCTTTTTTTTTTTTTTTTTTTTTAAGGAACCAAATGCCAGGAGCCTCTCTCTCTCTCTCTCTCTCTCTCTCTCTCTCTCTCTCTATTGCATGGAAGAAGGAACTAAATGCCAGCAGCCTGTAAACCATTCCTTCCTAGGCAGGCTACCTACATGACATACAGGTGAGAGGAGGGTGGAGTAGGGCAGGGTGGGGTGGGGTGGGACAGAGCAAGGGAGGGTGGGATGGGGTGTGGTGAGGCAGGGGAGGGTGGGGCAGGGCAAGGCAGTGCAGGGCAGGGCAGGATGGGGTGGGGTGAGCCAGGGGAGAGTGGGATAGAATGGGGCAGGGCAGGGCAGGGCAGGATGGGACAGTGGATGATGGGATGGAGTAGGGTGGAACAGGGTAGGACAGGATTGGGGGGGGGTGATGCTGATGATGCTGATGCAGTATTTTTGGTGTTGTCAGCATGGAGGAGCGGCGTGTGGCTGAGTACCTGGTGGTGGCGGGGCTGCCACCGTCGCCGCGTCCGTTGGCAGACTTCTCGTGTGATGGCGCCACCCTCAAGCCAACCTACAACCTGCCGCCCATCACCGACATCGCCGTCATCAACAGATCGCTGGGGGAAGTGACGCCCGATGGTTAGTGGACATTAGGAGGATAACATTGCCAGGGATTTTATTTGCCCCGGAAGTTGGTTATGTTGGTATAGACACACGCAAGGCTAACACTTAATTTTTGGTGATTATCAGTGTCCAGTATTGCCTAATCGACATCTCTTCAGACCAACACTGATAATGCGTCAAAGTGAGTTGGTGCATTTTAACATCATCATGCATGAGAGGGCTAACCAGCCATATCCAGAAATAAATCACTAAGGAATAGGTGTTAGGGAGCTTCCTTAACCCCTACACCGCGGGCTTGTTTACCAATGACTTGCATGTCCCGCGGGGTTATTTGGGCTCCGACAGACTCTCAAAAAATATTTGCCAAAAATCAGTTATTAGTCCTAGAATAATAAAATTACATATGCTTATGGCACATACCTTCAGCTTTCTCCTGGAATGATTGTTGAGCCTTCGTCGGTTACCGTAGGACTTGTGGAGACCTCTGAAGTAGGGTAAAGAAGTCTCCACTTTACACTTCCCAACAACCCGTAATATGATTACCACAGCCAGATACAAACACTATAAACACTATTCTACAATTTTCAAGTAGTTTGGGATCCATACTCAAAAAAAAAAAACACTGTGAAAGCAATGGAAATTACGAGCGCGTCTGATCGTCGCACTGGCACTAGTTCGCTTTTGTTACTCTGTCATTTATTATTCATAAAACCCCTCACACTTTATATTTCTATTACTATATAACACTTATATATATCTACAGTCTTTATCCATAAGTTTCCTTCAGTAGTATTAGTTTATTGTCACTGTAGGGATTCAATTTCTTTCAGTAAAATACGTAGCATTCACTTTCGCGTCCTATATGCTAGCATTGAGAGTGAATGTCACTTTCACCTTCACTCTCATAACTCATAGTATTCAGACATGCTAGAGTGAAACTTTCACTTTCATTACTCCTAGGGTATATACTCATATTCTTATAATACTACTCATTTACATTTCTATTTACGTTCTCTATTTTATTTACGTTATTTACATTTCTATTTTATTTACATTGTGTTATGCACTGTCACTTGAAGTAACTTATAAAACTATTTTCCATTGTTCACTTATATTTACATTCATTACTTTCACTTGCTGTTTACACATTATTTACACATTATTTACAATTCCACTTGCACTGTTTTACTCAATAGAAAGATCGTAGTCACTCTTTTATCAGTTGTCAGCCCTTTACCTCTTTCCACACGAGGTTTAGTAGGGGGTAAAGGTCACAGAGCCATTTGCATGGGGGTGAAAAAAGGCCTTGAAGTCAGCAAGAAGAAACATACGTACCCTCGCTTCGGAAGATGAGAGTAAACTGATAACGGAGGGCTGGGGTGGAGGCCTGCTTAGGGGTTATTCAGAGTTACCAATATTAGTTCTTGAAACAGCTAAGTCTAGCACTGAAATGATTGGCAGGAAATCTAGACAATACATTATAAATTTGGTAGTTCCAGGTGAATGTAAATATCACTTAGGCTTCTCCCTTCCCTCCTTACATGTATATTTATTACGAAAATAGATTAGAGGCCTACTTAGGAGATATATATTCAGAGCTACCAATGTTAGATCTTGAAACAGCTTTGTCTAGCACTGAAATGATTGGCAGGAAATCTAGACAATACATTATAAATTAGGTACTTCCAGGTGAATGTAAATATCACTTAGGCTTCTCCCTTCCCTCCTTACATGTATATTTATTACGAAAATAGATTATACGGCATATTTCAAGGGGAAAAAAACAGCGAAAATTAGCGAACGAGTGCACGTGAGGTGTTGTCAGGTGATAATTAGCCAATTCCAGATGTATGGCACTCTCACTTACCTTATTTCTTTCTTGTATATATTATTTGGTATAAGAATAGGACATAGGGCTTATTTCAATGGATGAAATCAGTGAAAAATTCCAGGGAAGATTTACGCATAGCACGGCTGGGCAGGCAAGAGGATAGGGTAATGGAGGGGGGGTAGGGAGGGGAGTCAAGAACGGGGAGAAATGGCTAAATTGTCAACAATGGATGGGAGTACAGATGAGATTAGGAGTGCTGACTAGTGTTGGACATTGGCAGTACTGATAGATGATACAAGCCCCCACTTGGAAGCCCGGGTGAATTCAAAATAACACAGAATCACAAAAGCGACGCCCCGCGGTATGATCCCTTGCTCCCAAGCGTCACGAAAGTGACGCCCCGCGGTTAAGGGGTTAACTGATGGCAAACAGCATATGCTTTTGTTCAGCTGAGATTTATCCGGGTACGATAACAAGTCGGTTAATAGATCTCTGTATAGTAGAACAGGTGTGTATAAAATTATGAGCGTGTGTGTGACCAGGATGATGGTAGGTGGTGGCAACCATCATCCACTCACTTGATAAAGTGCTGCCTACTTCTTCCTTCACCTTTATCATTCTTTTTCTGTGTCTCTCCTCTTCTCTTCCTATTTCTCACCATCATCCACTCACGATGTAGTGCTGCCTACTTCTTCCTTCACCTTTATCATTCTTTTTCTGTGTCTGTCCTCCTCTCTTCCTGTTTCTCACCATCATCCACTCACTTGATGTAGTGCTGCCTACTTCTTCCTTCACCTTTATCATTCTTTTTCTGTGTCTGTCCTCCTCTCTTCCTATTTCTCACCATCATTCACTCACTTGATGTAGTGCTGCCTACTTCTTCCTTCACCTTTATCATTCTTTTTCTGTGTCTGTCCTCCTCTCTTCCTATTTCTCCCATCTTTCCTGTCACTTTTTATTACTCTTCTTTCCTTTTCAGGTGGCTTTACATTGAGTGACAAGCCTAATGGTTTCCTGTAAGCCAAGAAACCATTTACAACGCTGGGTGGTAACCATATAACCAACCCATACGTGTTCCCTATGTGTCAACATGTGGGTTGGTGGAGGGTTAGTGCCCCTCCCCGTAAAACAACTAACTCAAAGACAAACCCCCACCCCTTACTGGATTGTGGTGTCTGGCTGTAGATACATAGATTAGAGAAGTACTCCGCCTGTATCTATCTGGCTTTCTATCTATCCACCTGTACTTCTCTTCATCACCAGTAGCCCAATCCCTGAGTTGATCCTCACTGTTTTTCTCCCATACGCTACACATGCATTGAGACCATGCCCTAATAGCCCAATCCCTGAGTTGATCCTCGTTGTTTTCCCCCACCAGTAGCCCAATCCCTGAGTTGATCCTCGTTGTTTATCCCCCACCAGTAGCCCAATCCCTGAGTTGATCCTCGTTGTTTATCCCCACCAGTAGCCCAATCCCTGAGTTGATCCTCGTTGTTTATCCCCACCAGTAGCCCAATCCCTGAGTTGATCCCTGTTGTTTTTCCCCACAGGCTACACATGCATTGAAACCACACTCTAATAGCCCAATCCCTGAGTTGATCCTCGTTGTTTATCCCCATCAGTAGCCCAATCCCTGAGTTGATCCTCGTTGTTTATCCCCCACCAATAGCCGAATCCCTGAGTTGATCCTCGTTGTTTATCCCCCTCCAATAGCCCAATCCCTGAGTTGATCCTCGTTGTTTATCCCCACCAGTAGCCCAATCCCTGAGTTGATCCCCATTGTTTTTCCCCACAGGCTACACATGCATTGAAACCACGCCGTCGGGTCTGGTGGCCAATCTAAATCATGGAGCTCTGCGCGCCCCGGAGATGTTCCTGTGCTGCCGACGAGGACGCGATAAACAGCCGCTGGTGGACATTGGGTGAGAGAGAGAGAGAGAGAGGGAGGGAGGGGAGATAAAGAAAGATGTATAGAGAGACAGCAAGAGAGGGAGAGTAAGAAAAGTGAGAGAGTTCTGTTGATATCTTTTTACCCAGTCAGTTCAAGGACTTTTATGTATACAGTACTGTTTAGAGAGAAAGAAATAGTGATTGTGTGTGTGTGTGTGCGTGTGTTTGGTAGGTCAAGCTGGGATGCCACAACAAGCCTCCCTCCTTCATACACTCTTCTCTTCACCTCACACACTCATTTCTCCTCATCAAGCCTCACTCTAACCCCCCAGGGGGTATTGTATGAGGGGGAGGAACGGGTGATGCTGGACTCTTACACACACACACACACACACACACACACACACACACACACACACACACACACACACACTCATTTCTCCTGTGCCCAGCCTCACTCTTACCCCTCCCCCCATCAGAGTGCTGTACGAGGGGCGGGAGAGGGTGATGCCGGACTCGCAGATCGTGGAGTTTACACATGGAGGTCGCAGCGCCAACATCAACCCCTCTGGACAGACCACCTACATGACATACAGGTGAGGAGAGGGTGGAGCAGGGCGGGGTGGGGTGGGGTGTGGTGGGGCAGGGGAGGGTGGGGATGGTTGTTATGAGGCAGGGAAGGGTAGGGTAGGGTGGGATGGGGTGTGGTGAGGCAGGGAATGGTAGGGTAGGGTGGGGTGGAACAGAGCAAGACAGAATGGGGTGGAGTGTAGTGAGGCAGGACATGGTGGGATAGGTGTTATAAGGCAGGGTTGGATGGGATGGGCTGTGGTGAGGCAGGGCAGGGTAGGGTAGGGTTGAACATTGCTACATAAGGTTGCATTGCCTTGTTGCATGTGTACTACCCAATGTATGATGATGATGATGATGATGGAAGTGATTTTGTTGGAATACGAGATTAAGTAATATAATACCTGAGTAATTTGTCTTTGCAGGTAAGTTGGGTTTGTGTGTGTGTCTGGGTGCTGGTGTGGGTGCTTGTGTGGGTGGGTGTGGGTGTGCCTAGTTTCTTCATCTTCTTCAGTTTGACAATGCGGGAGTTGATGATGTGTGTGTGTGTGTGTGTGTGTGTGTGTGTGTGTGTGTGTGTAAATTGCATGTTTTTTTTTTCACTGGGATACTTGTCTTTGTCCGTCAGTCTGATTCTCTCTCTCTCTCTCTCTCTTATCAAAGCCAACCCCAACCCAAATAAACGCACCCTTTCCAGACGTGCGAGTGAAAACGCAGCGTGTAACGAGCTGGTGGTGTCGGACATCTGTGTGATAATGACGAATAGAGGAGACCAGGCGCCACACTCCTACTGCACCATAGACCGCAACCTTAACAAGAACACCATGGTAAGGGAGGGGAGGGGAGGAGAGGAGGAGGGAAAGGGAGGGGAGGGGAGGGGAGGGGAAGGAAATGTAAGGAGAGGAGACCAGGTGCCACACTCCTACTGCACCATAGACCGCAACCTTAACAAGAACACCATGGTAAGGGAGGGGAGGGAGGGAGGGATTGAGGGAGGGAGGGAGGAGA
>NC_137006.1:3895000-3915000 GCF_032717465.1 Coenobita brevimanus | reverse complement strand
GGTACCCCCACGACCGCCTCACCCCAGAGCAGCGGTCGGCCCTCAAGCTGGATGAGCACTTCGGCCGCCACAACGTCGTCCACACCAACAAGTGCGTCTGTATACTCTCCAGGTGGCCATTTTTCGACGCCTTTGACCGGTTCCTGAAATACCTCCACCACATGACCAACAGCGGCCCTCATGTGGTGCCCATTGAGAGGTGAGGCTGATAGATAGATAGATAGATATAGAGAGAGAGATAAATAGATAGAGAGTGAGTGTGGTAATACTGGTTCCTGAAATACCTCCACCACATGACCAACAGCGGCCCTCATGTGGTGCCCATTGAGAGGTGAGAGAGCGAGACACACACACACACACACACACACACACACACACACACACACACACACACACACACACACACACACACACACAGGGAGAATGAGATGATGGTGATAATTTACAGTATTCGCACAGGTACGTCCACTATCTCCTAGTGTAGGTGCCTTTCCCCAGTGCGCGTCAAGAGAGAGAGAGACAGAGAGAGAAAAACAGACAGAGACAGAGAGAGAGACAGAGACAGAGGGAGGGAGGGAAAGAAAAATGATGATGATGATGATAATGCAATTCCTACAGACAGAAAGAAGAGGGAGACACAGACAGGCAGACAGACAGACAGGCACAGAGAGAGAAACAGACAGACAGACAGATAGACACACAGACAGAGAGGGAAGATAATGGTAATGTATACTATTCCTACAGGTATGTCCACTATTTCCTAGAGTAGCTGCCTTTCCTCAGTGTGCGTCGAGGGAGAGAAACAGACAGATAGACAGACAGACAAAGGCAAAGAGAGAGAGAGAGAGGACAGATGGAGTGAGAGAGGGATAAATGATGATAGTGATGCTAATGTATGCTATTCTTACAGGTACGTACACTACTTCCTAGAGGAGGTGCCTTTCCCTAGTGCACGTCGGCCCCGCATCCTCCTGCAGCTGGACGCCACCGAACGCATCTCACTCACACAGCCTGAGGACTCACCGATTACACTCAGGTATCTATCTGTCTATTTATTTATCTATCAGTCTATCTATCTATCTGTCTGTGTATCTATAGCTAGACTGAACATGTGAGTCTTATTTCATCCTCTTATTTATGTCCTCAAATTATTCCTCTATCCTTCCATTGCTGTCCCTCTTCTTTGTAAATGTCTATCTATCTGTCTATCTATCTATAGCCAGATGCCTTAATCCTGTAAGGGGCAGCCACAGACAAATTGCCTCCATGTCACCCTGTCTCCCGCCATTTCACTGCCTTCCTCCCAGCTCACACCCGTCTCCTCTCTTTTGTTAACCCCTTATGGGCAGGATTATCAATTATACGACCGTGTAGGGCGGCATATTCTTGAAAAAATTAAGTATCAAGGAATAAGCCTAAACATACATAGATCGATAAAAATAGATGAAAAGCAAAGGTAAGAGGTGTTATGTACATGGTAATACGTCTCTCCTGGCTGTAGGAAGAGGAGGGGAGGAGCGCAGGCAGGCAGCTTATCACCAGGCATGTCTGGGGTGAGGCTAGCAAACTTTTCACTTATTTTCTGTTTCTTCACCACCGAACACTAAAATTATCATTTCGCATGCTTTACACTGTCCATTGTCTTCAAAATCTTATGTATGTGTTTTCTGCTTTACTTGAACACTTATAACAACAAAACTTATGTACATATATTCTGTTGTACTTGAACGCTTAAAACACCACAACTTAAGTATGTATATTCTATTTTACTTGTTTCTAGGCATGGGTGGGTAGAGGGCAGGACAGTAGGTTACAAGGATGCCATATTGCCAAATTTCACCAATACATTAGGACAGAAAATGGCCAGATGTTACATGACGACACCCACCTCCTGATGCACGGACGTTACGTGATGTCACCTGCCTGTTAGGGGTTGATATAAATTGGGTTATGATATCGTTGGTGGTGATGTTGATAATGATGATGAAGGGAACTCTCTGTAACCACTCCATGCCACTGCACATCACCCCACCACATTAACCACACTTTCTCCTCCACAGTGGCACCAAGTTCTGCCACTCCACATCACCCCACCGCATTAGCCACACCTTCTCCTCCACAGTGGCACTAAGTTCTGCCACTCCACATCATGTATAAATCACTCCTTGCCACTTCACATCACCCCACCACATTAACCACACCTTCTTCTCCACAGTGGCACCAAGTTCTGCCACTCCACATCACCCCACCGCATTAGCCACACCTTCTCCTCCACAGTGGTGCCAAGTTCTGCCACTCCACATCATGTATAAATCGCTCCTTGCATCACCCCGCCACATTAACCACACCTTCTCCTCCACAGTGGCGCCAAGTTCTACCACCTCGTAATGAACCTGGGTCCCGAGGGGTGCCTGACGGTGCTTCTCTTCACCCTGACTGAACAGAAATTACTCCTTCACTCCCTGAGGCCAGACGTACTCACCGCCGTGGCTGAGGCGATAAGTATGGTGAGGAGGAGGAGGAGCAGCAGGAGGGGGAGGGGGAGGAGGGGGATGGTGGTGATGAGGAAGAGGGGAAGAGGAGGAGGGGGATGGTCGTGGTGATGATGATGAGTAGGAGGAGGAAGAAGATGAGGAGAAAGGATGAGAAGCAGGAGAAGGAGGGGGAGGATAGTGAGGTTGAGGAGAAGTAGGATAATGGTGATGATGATGATGGTGATGATGATGAGGAGGAGGAGAATAATGGTGATGGTGAAGAGGGGAAGAGGAGGAAGGAGATGATGGTGATAATGTTGTGGAGGAGGAGGAGGAGGATGGTGATGCTGCTGCTGATGATGATGAATAAATGGTGAAAGGAAGTGATGAGTGTAGAATTAAGAATGATGAAAAATATATCACAGTTCTTGGATGAGAAAAAAAGATAGGGAAGATGATGATGATGGTGATGGTGGTAATCAGAGTGATGATGATGATGATGATGAAGTGATGATAGAAAGTGATGGGTTTAGAATGAAGTTGAGAAATTTGGTCTAGGAGATGAAATTGAGTGAAAAGATATGAAAGATTTTGAAAGCAGATATACTGTAAAGGCAAAATTAATGAGGAAGAATATGATGTCAATAAAGAATTTTCACACTCTCTCACTTAATGGCTTCTCTGCCTGTCTGTCTGTCTGTCTGGGTCTCTGTAAAACCCACACTGTTCCATCCCATATCATCTTACACACACACACACACACACACACACACTCTGTTCCCTATCTTTTCAAACATTTTCTGTTCCTCTCATTTTAACCCTCTGCTCTCCGTTCCAGATCATCTTTCCGTTCCACTGGCAATGTCCGTATGTCCCCCTGTGTCCTCTGGGCCTCTCGGACATCCTCAACGCCCCCATCCCCTTCCTCCTGGGCCTAGACTCACGCTTCTTTGACCTCTACGATCCCCCCCTGGATGTCATTTGTGTGGATTTGGACACCGGCGCCATCTCTGTGTGGGTATTGGTGGGGATTTAACACACACACACACACACACACACACACACACACACACACACACACACACACACACACATCACATCACCATACTATACATTTTCTACTCACGCTGGCACCATCTGTGTGTGGGTATTGGTGGGGATTTGACACACACACACACACACACACACACACACACACATCACCATACTAAACACTTTCTACACACACTGGTGCCATCTCTGTGTGGGTATTGGTGGGGATTTAACACACACACACACACACACACACACACACACACACACACACACACACACAATCACCATACTATACACTTTCTGCACACACCGGTGCCATCTCTGTGTGGGAATTGGGTTTATTGTGGGTACTGGATTTATTGTCAAGTATTCTGTATGATTTATTTACGGTAGGGCATAATAGGGACTGTGAAAAGTGCCTCTGGAGCTGATATTACCAAATTTGGGGCACTGACACTCATGGGGAATATGCTGATAGGGAATGGGCCTGTAAGGAAACTCACCCACGTGTATTTCCCACCTTAAATGCATCCTTAAGTTTCCTGAAATGTTGCTATTAACACATTATATCATAAAGCAACATTAAGTTAACAATGAAATATAAAAACATCATAAAACGCAGTTATATATGTATTACACGTGCATCACACACACACTTCCTCCGTTCAAACATAGCACTCACCAGAAAGACCAGGGTGAAGGGCTTAATGGACTCAGTGCTAGGGGGCCTTGAATTGCAGGCCCTGGGACAAGATCATAGAGTGTGACCTCAGGATTAAGGGACCTAATAGGGAGGCTGCCAGAGATTGAGCAGTGGAAAGATAGGTTTGTTTTTTATTTATTTATTTTTAATCTACAGAATATGAACGGGGAAGGAAAAACAGGAAAAAGGATACAATTTTTCTTACTTTTCACAACTCCATAACCACAATTTTGTCTTTCATTTTTCGTCTCTCCCATTTGCAGAGGTATGTGTGTGTGTGTGTGTGTGTGTGTCCATATGTGTGTGTGTCTGTGCATGTGTGTGTGTGTCTGTGCATGTGTGTGTGTGTGTGTCTGTGTCTGTGTGTGTGTACAGAATTTGAAGAGGAAGGAAAAACAAAGAAAAAAAAGATATACCGGGCATGATTTACTTTTCACAACACCATAACCACCTTTTTGTCTTTCGTTTTTCATTTTTCGTTTTCCCTTTTTCCCATCACAGGCCAGAAGACAAGAAGCATCTCGTCTCAAAGCTGCTGCCAAGCCGAGCAGCACGAACCCTGCGCTCTACCCTAGAGCTGCTGTGCGAGAAGATCCACAGGTTTGAGAAGAACCGACAGAACCACATCAAAACAAGGAAGGCAGAACCCGACGCTGGCATTGACTCTGAGTTCTCAATTAAGCGCAAAGAGGTGAGGAGGAGGAGGAGGGAGGGAGGGAGGGAGGAGGAGGAGGAGGAGGAGGGACAGAGGTAAAGAAGGGAGGGAGAAAGAGAGGAAGGATGGACAGAGGAAAGGGAGGGAGGATGGATGGAGGAAAGGAAGGGAGAGGGAAAGGGAGGGAGGATGGATGGAGGAAAGGAGGGGAGAGGGAAAGGGAGGGTGGATGGATGGAGGAAAGGAAGGGAGGATGGACAGAGGTAAAGAAGGGAGGGAGCAAGAGAGGGAGGATTGATGGGGGAAACGAAGGGAGAGGGAAATGGAGGGAGAATGGATGGAGGAAAGGAGGGGAGAGGGAAAGGGAGGGAGGATTGATGGAGGAAAGAAAGGGAGGGAGGATGGACAGAGGAAAGGAAGGGAGGGAGGATGGACAGAGGAAAGGAAGGGAGGGAGGATGGATGGAGGAAAGGAATAAAGGGAGAAAAGGAGGGAGGATGGATGGGGGAAAGGGAGGGAGGATGGATGGAGGAAAGGGAGGTAGGATGGACAGAGAAAGGAAAGGAGGGAGGATGGATGGAGGTAAGGAAGGGAGAGAGAAAGGGAGGGAGGATGGATGGAGGAAAGGAAGGGAGAGGGAAAGGGAGGGAGGGAGGATGGACAGAGGAAAGGAAGGGAGGGAGAAAGTTAAGGAGGGACAAAAGGAAGGGAAGGAGGAAGGAGAGAGAGAGAGAGAGGGAAGGATTAGGGAAGGGATAATGAGAGAAGGAAGGATGTGAGAGGGAGGTAGGGAGAGTGGGAGGAGAGGGGAGACAGGCAAGGAGAGAGAGAGAGAGACGTGTTCCCTACGTGTCAACAAGTGGGTTGGTGGAGGGTTAGTGCCCCTCCCTGTAAAACAACTAACTCAAAGACGAACCCCCACCCCTTACCGGATTATGGCGTCTGGCTAGAGATAGATAGATAGGTCAGTTGGTAGGTAGGTAGGTAGATAGAAAGATAAATAGGTAGACAGGTAGAGAGAGAGAGAGATAGATACATATAGATAGATAGAAAGTGTTCATTTTCTCCTGCTGCCTTCGTCACATCCTCGTCGCCTATCTCCCCCAAAGCAACAACTTGATGTGGAGATCCAGGAGGCATTCCTGCGCTTCACGGCCAGCATCCTCCGAGGCTACAGCAGCTTCCTCCTGCCCATCGTCAGTGCCCAGGCTGGCCAAGCGTGTGACACCGCCTCCCTCTTTGATCTGCAGGGTGAGTGGCCAGCGGGATTATTATTATTATTTTTGGTATTATTATTATTATTATTATTATTATTGGATGATGGATGGATTATTATTATTATTATTATTTTATTATTATTATTATTTTTATAATCATTATTATTATTGGATGATGGATGGATGGATTATTATTATTATTATTATTATTATTATTATTTTAGTGGTAGGTGGGGATGCTCACCATCCACTCACTCAATGTAGAGCTGCTCTCAGGTGTCTGCCCTTTCCTCTCCTCCATTCTTCTTTCCTTCCATCTTCTTCTGTCTTTCCTTCATTCTTTCCTCTTCCTTCTGCCTACAGGTGACTTTACACTCCCTCTTCTGTCTTTCTTTCCTTCATTCTTTCCTCTTCCTTCTGCCTGTGGGTGACTTTACACTCCCTCTTCTGTCTTTCTTTCCTTCATTCTTTCCTCTTCCTTCTGCCTGTGGGTGACTTTACACTCCCTCTTCTGTTTTTATTTCCTTCATTCTTTCCTCTCCCTTCTGCCTGTGGGTGACTCTACACTGAGTGACAAGCCAAATGGTTTCCTGTACACCAGGAAACCATTTACTATGCTGGGTGGTAACCATATAACCAAATTATGGCACCTGGTGGTTTAGTGGGTAATTATTGCACTCCAATCGGATTGAGCCGGTGAAGGTTTATATCTAAGGGATGGTTGGGGTTTATTGCTCACGTAATGCCACTCAGGGATGAGTGAGGCTGGTCACTCTCATCTTAAATGTCAGGACCAACTTGCCTGGCCCTGGGCTCCTACACTCCTCATGGGGCAACACAGGATTAGATGATGGATGGATATTTTTCCCACTCTCTCCTGCACCGTTTTACATAGATAGATAGATTGATAGATCCCCAGTATTGATAGACAGGTATGTGCCACCTTCGCATTCCCAACTTTACCATTCATATCACCGATCAAAAACACTCTCTCATTCCTTCCAAACTTTTCCATGCACACTTCTACATTTGTCCAGAACTCTTCTCTCACTCTTCTAGCATGATCTTGCTTTGGCGCATACACACACAATCGCCCACATTTGTATTCCAACTTTCAACTTTACTCACACAATCCTTGACCCAACTGATCCATACTGTCTTATGCTCCTCTTCCATCTTTTACTCACAACTATACATACTCCTTCCTTTGCCCTCTCATTCTCACCTACTCCTGCACATATAGATAGATAGATGCCCAGTATTAATAAACAGATAGATGCCCAGTAGATAGATAGGTAGATAGATAGATCCCCATTATAGGTAGACAGATGGATACCCAGTAGATAGATAGATGTGCAATAGATAGTCTTAATACGAGGTGCTATTCTTGCTGTTCTCCCCCACAGCGTTTGTCAAGTCTCGGGACCGCAAGTACCACAAGTTCTACACCCTGCTGGTCAACACACAGATGTTCAGCAAGTTCATCGAGGAACGTTCTTTCGTCTCGGATAAGGACGCAAGCCTGGCGTTCTTTGATGAGTGTGCAGAGAAGGTCAGTGTTTGTGTGTGTGTGTGTGTGTGTGTGTGTGTGTGTGTGTGTGTGTGTGTGTGTGTGTTTTATTGAAAGTTGGTGTGGTGAGTTTTGATGATGATGAAGATGATGATGATGATTGTTATTATTATTATTATTATTAAACAGGTGGTTGATAGGGGCACTCACCATCCACTCACTTGATGTAGTGCTGCTTTCGGGTTCCAGCCCTTTCCCCTCCTCCTTTCCTCTTTCCTTCTATCCTCTTCTGTCTTTCTTTCCTTCATTCTTTCCTCTTCCTTCTGCCTGTGGGTAACTTTACACTCCCTCTTCTGTCGTTCTTTCCTTCATTCTTTCCTCTTCCTTCTGCCTGTGGGTGACTTTACACTCCCTCTTCTGTCTTTCTTTTCTTCATTGTTTCCTCTTCCTTCTGCCTGTGGGTGACTTTACACTCCCTCTTCTGTCTTTCTTTCCTTCATTCTTTCCTCTTCCTTCTGCCTGTGGGTGACTTTACACTCCCTCTTCTGGCTTTCTTTCCTTCATTCTTTCCTCTTCCTTCTGCCTGTGGGTGACTTTACACTCCCTCTTCTGTCTTTCTTTCCTTCATTCTTTCCTCTTCCTTCTGCCTGTGGGTGACTTTACACTCCCTCTTCTGTCATTCTTTCCTTCATTCTTTCCTCTTCCTTCTGCCTACAGGTGACTTTGCACTCCCTCTTCTGTCTTTCTTTCCTTCATTCTTTCCTTTTCCTTCTGCCTGTGGGTGACTTTACACTCCCTCATCTGTCTTTCTTTCCTTCATTCTTTCCTCTTCCTTCTGCCTGTGGGTGACTTTGCACTCCCTCTTCTGTCTTTCTTTCCTTCATTCTTTCCTCTTCCTTCTGCCTGTGGGTGACTTTACACTCCCTCATCTGTCTTTCTTTCCTTCATTCTTTCCTCTTCCTTCTGCCTGTGGGTGACTCTACAGTGAGTGACAAGCCAAATGGTTTCTTGTACACCAGGAAACCATTTACTATGCTGGGTGGTAACCATATAACCAAATTATGGCGCCTGGTGGTTTAGTGGGTAATTATTGCGCTCCAAAGGGATTGAGCCGGTGAAGGTTTATATCCAAGGGTTGGTTGGGGTTTATTGCTCATGTAATGCCACTCAGGGATGAGTGAGGCTGGTCACTCTCATCTTAAATGTCAGGACCATCTTGCCTAGCCCCAGGCTCTTACACTTCTCATGGGGCAATGTAGGATTAGATGATGATGATGATGATAATGATAAAAATAAGAAAATAATAATACAGTTATAATAATGGATGATGGATGGAAGGTAAAAGAGGTGTTTGGTAATTACTTAATGAGTTATATGGTGACCAGTGCCTGATCCCTGAGTAGTATTATACTTAAATTTGGCTCTTTTTTTTTTTTTTTTTCCCTTACGGGGAACAATATTGCAGGCATTAAAAAAGAGAGAGAGATTTTCATTGCCTTTCCTTTAGGTTGAGAAAGAGAGATTTTAATTACCTTTCCTTTAGGTTGAAAGAGAGAGAAAGAGAGAGAGCTAGCTATCTTAGCATTGCCTCTGCTGCAGGTTGTTGATGATGACCCCAGCATACGCCTGCTGGAGGTGGAGGCAGCACACAGTGAACACACCCTCTTCCTCCCACCCCCTGACGCCTCACACCTGCCAGAGGGCGTCACCTATACCTACAAAGTGAGTAGCAGTGCCACAGAAGCTGAATAGTGTGGTTGTAGTAGTGGTAATAGTATTAGGAGCAGTAGTAGTGGTGGTGGTGGTTGTGGTGGTGATAGTAGAAGTAGTAGTGGTGGTTGTGGTTGTGATAGTAGAAGTAGTAGTAGTGGTGGTAATAGTAGCAGTAGTAGTGGTGGTGATGATAGTACTAGGAGCAGTAGTGGTGGTGGTGGTGGTGGTAATAGAAGTAGTGGTGGTCGTTGTGGTTACCAGCCTTATACTACTACTTTTTTATTAGTTTTTTTTATTAACATTACAGTGTAAATAGACATTAATATATTGGAGTCATTGGTCTGTGCGACTCTTGCCCACAGTAACTTGGTAATCCATACCGGCCGGAGAGACAGGCCTGTGGGCTGATTGTCTTCTGCCTCTGAGACATAACAGTGCAGACCTCACCAGGGAGAATGACAGTCCACATCTCATCCAGGCCATAACAGAACACTGGGGTTGACACTTCTCAGAAAGAACCTTTATCAGTCAAGTAGAATCTCACTGCTTCTGGACCCATCCCACCTGATGTCAACACAGGGGGAGTGAATCAGCTGTGGTCCACATGTTGGATCCTTTCTTGATAGTTTCTGTATTTTTCTTGTTCATTCCTCTTATGAGTATCCATGAGACATGGTTGGTGGTGACATGCTGCCGTTGGATCAAATATCCTAATGTCGCAGAATGCCACCTGGCCACATGTCCACAAACCTTGAACACTGACATCCATCTTGCATCATTTGATGTGTTTGCTGATCTGTGTGTGAAGTTCTCACCATCTAGAGGTAGCAGAGCCGGCTGAATGGGGACATTATGGCATATTTCCTGCAGCATTTTTGCCTTTAGGTCATGTACTTCATCATGTCAAAGGCAAACAAAGCCTCCTTCCAAACTGTTGCATGGTTTGTATCAAAGGCAGCGCCACAGGCACAGTGTTGAGGTAGGTTCTCTGTTGGCCACCCATATCCCATGGCTGTGGCATCAATAAATTCTTGTTTGTTGAAATGGAAGCCTTTTGTCTTGAGAGGCAGGGTTGTCAGCCAGTTTGATGCCCCAGCCTCCCGTGCCATTTCAACTCTTCTGCACTGGTCTGGTGTAAGATATTCAGTTATGTGCTGCAGGAGGCCCTTTTGTCCCATTCCACACAGTGCAGTCACCAGCCATACAGCAGGGCCAAAAAAGTTCTATCATCATCAAGTGCTTCGAAAATCATTGTCAGAAATTTGAGGTCTGCATCCTACCTTGCGATTTCAGGTTTAAGCACACAGCCCTCACTTACACAATCATATTTTCTCTCTGCAGTGTTTCCCAAAGCTCCGTGCTGACCTGTTTCCCCCGCGTGAGGTGCTGCCGGCGCTGCCCCCACAAGTGCGCACCCCCCAGGCCACCCCCGCCTCCCCCCTGGCCCGCCGCACTAAGCTGGAGGTGAAGACGGATCAGCGGCTGGCGTCACGATACTCCCAGACACCCATACTGTGGGCCAAGTGTCTCCTGGCCACGTGTTATAGGTGTGTGTGTGTGTGTGTGTGTGTGTGTGTGTGTGTTTACTGTACTCACTCACTCACTTACTTACTCCATTACACACACACACACACACACACACACACTTTTTTTCTTTATTTTCAGACACATACCCTCCCCTCACTCACTCCCTCTTACATACACCATCTCACTCACCCACCCACACACTCTGCTGCTAGAGATTGAGCAGCATGGAGAGCCACTTCAGGTAACCAGGGGCAGTGCATGTAAGTGTGTTTGAACTTTATAAATGAAATGTAATGATATGAAGGAAATATTTTGGTGATAGTAATTATTGATGATGATGATGAGGAGGAGGAGAAAGGGTATTATTATTATTGTTATTATTATTATTATTATTATCATTATCATTATTATTATTTCACTCATCTTAAATGTCAGGACCAACTTGCCCAGCCCCGGGTTCCTACTCTCCTCATGGGGCAACGTAGGATTGGATGATGGATGGAGTATTATTATTATTATTATTATTATTATTATTATTATTATTATTATTAAATTGTAAGATAACCCCAGCTGTGTTCTCCGTGGCAGCCTGTGGTTTGCGCAGCTGCCGGCGTTTGCGTCCACACAGCACCACAAGGGCCGGGTGCTGCAGCTGGCCTTCAGGATACTCACCAACATGCAGAAGCTTCACCTCTCACAGGCCGATGAGGTGAGAGACAGAGACAGAGACAGACAGACATACAGACAGACACAGACAGATGCAGACAAACAGACAGACAGAGGAAATAATTGTGAGAAATTTCCAAGGGGGCTGTGTTATTCTGTAATTGTCCATCAGGATATTCAGGAACACACAGTCTCTTCCTCAGCCACACGCTGATGTGGTGAGGTAGGGAGAGTGGAGAAAGGAAGGATATGCCTGACATGGAAGGGAATATTAACTCACAGGAAAAACTTTTGCTTTAAAACAAAATAATTTTGAAATCTTCCATTTTCCAAACTATTCTTCCAGACAAAAGTGGGTGTTGGTATGAGCTGTTGTCACACAGTCAGTGCCTGTCTGAAGGCTGTAAAATTTTTTGTAGATACACATAAAAACAGGTAATATATTACCTACAGGAAGTGCTTCTTACATCCCTGTAGTAGCAGTAACCAGGTCTGCCTGGCTGAGCAGACCTGTCAGTTGCAGGCAAGCAGCTGCCCCTGCAGGGCTGTCCCATGCAGTGAGATGCAGGGAAGAGTGTGAAAGTTTGGTTGCCAGATGGACACCACGTGTGTCACTGCACCCAGTTAACACGGCCACCATGGTAGGCTCCACCATTGGTTGTATGGTTGCCACCCAGCATTAGAAATGGTTGCTGGGCTACAAGGAACCATTAGGCTTGTTACACAGAGTCACCTAAGGCAGTACTACATCAAGTGAGTGAATGATGGGGTGCCTCACCAGTGTCTATCACCTGAAACTTTGCTATCACTTCTTGGGGTGACTGTACGTTCCTTATTTTCCCATAGCCTGTAAAGCCTTTGCACTCAAGTGTTTTAGATGTGGCAGTTGGTATGGTTTCATATTTCTACATGCCTTTCCTTGCCTGAAACTTTCCATATTTAAAGAGGCAAGTTTTGTTTCCTTCTGATATTTTCTGTGGTCTGATAATTTCTCTTTTTCCTCTTCCTTCGCCAGGTGAGCTACCGTGTGATGATGCAGCTGTGTGGGCTGTACTCGCAGCCGATCCTGGCGGTGAAGGTGCTGTGTGAGATGCGGCAGCACGGCATCACGCCCAACGCCATCACCTACGGCTACTACAACACAGCCGTCATGGAGAACAAGTGGACGCACTCTAATTTATTCTGGAACAAACTCAGGTGAGAGAGAGGGAAAGAGAGAGGGAGGGGTAGGGAGATGTAAAGAGAGAGAGATAGAGAAGGGAAGAGAGAGAGAGAGGGAGGGGTAGGGAGTTGTAAAGAGAGAGAGATAGAGAGGGGAAGAGAGAGAGAGGGTGGTACGGAGATGTAAAGAGAGAGAGATAGAGAGGGGAAGAGAGAGAGAGGGGGGAAGGGAGATGTAAAGAGAGAGAGATAGAGAGGGGAAGAGAGAGAGAGGGGGGAAGGGAGATGTAAAGAGAGAGGGATAGAAGGGGAGAGAGAGAGAGAGAGAGAGAGAGAGAGAGAGAGCCTATAAATGATATTGAAATGTTAAAAAATGGGGATTAAGTTTTTCAACCACCCTGTGTGTGTTGGTGTATATCTCTCTCTTATTTTTATTATTATTACTATTATTAATTATTTATTTATTTATTGACTTTGTTATTTTTTATCCCATCAGGAATGTGGTGCTGGGAGTGTCAGCTTTCCGGAGATGTGGGAGAGAGAGAGCACAACGCATGGCTTCCTCTCTCTCCCTCGACGTTGTTGATAAGTGCCTCACAGGTGCGTAGGGAGAGAGAGAGAGAGAGAGAGATTTGTAAGTAGAGAGAAAGATAAGTTTACAGAGATTTGTAGGTAGAGGGAGAGATTTGTAGGTAGAGAGAAAGATAGGCATAGAGAGAATGAGAGAGAGAGAAAGCAATTTATTTTCCATGTTACCTCTTAATTTCCAGTGAGTGGTTGTGGTGTGAGATTTTGTTGATATAAAATGATTTGCTGAGTGTTGAATGTTAAGGTGTGATATGCCAAATAAATCACTGGAGGGGTGCTAAGGAGCCTCCGTGGCCAAGCAGAATAAGTATTGGAAAGACTAATAAAATAACACTGTGGCTCTAAATCCTTTCCATAGCACTTCTTCATGACTAGCGCTATATTTCAGTGTTACTCTATGGCTCAGAATTCAAGATGGAGGGATGGCAACTTTAGGCCAAGTTAGAGTGAAAAGAGTATAGGAAAGTCTAATAAAATAAACACTATGGCTCTACGTCCTTTCCATAGCACTTCTTCATGACTAGCACTATTTTAACTCAGCATTCAAGATGGAGGGATGGCAATTTTAGGCCAAGTTAGAGTGAAAAGAGTGTAGTAAGTTTTATATAAGAGACTAATTCTGCTCTCTCTCTCTCTCTCTCTTTTTCTCTCTCTCAGATGCGGACAGCTCCTCTCGTGTGTCCCTGGAGAGCGGCACATCCCTGGACTCGCACCCCCCCGCCCCACACACCAAGACCGACACCCTCAGCTCAGGTGGGTGGTGTGAGAGAGAGAGAGAGAATGTGTATGTATATGTGAGAAAGGGAGAGAGATTACTTGAGTGTGTGTGTGTGTGTGTGTGTGTGTGTGGGAAGAGAGAAAGAAAGAGATTACCTTCATGTGTAATTCACCGGGTCGGTCAGGATCACTTGATGTCGTGATCGTCAGCTTTTACCCTCCCGGAAGGGAGCTGAGAGCTCATATAGTCTGATCTAAGGGCAAGGCTGTGACCTTCAGACAGGCACACACCCATCCCCTTGCTCAAGGGGGACAGTAACCACCCACTTCGTCAGTGAAACTTTTCGCAACCTGAGCGAGGCGCGAACTCCCGTCTACCATATGGCAAGCGAGAACGCTACCACTGCACCAGCGAGCGGTGTGTGTGTGTAAAGAGAGAGAGATTACTTTTGTGTGTGTGTGTGTGTAAAGAGAGAGAGATTACTTTTGTGTGTGTGTGTGTAAAGAGAGAGAGATTACTTTTGTGTGTGTGTGTGTAAAGAGAGAGACATTACTTTTGTGTGTGTCTGTGTCTGTGTGTGTGTGTGTGTGTGTGTGTGTGTGTGTACCCATTCTTTAACCTGTGAACTCCGAGCCACACAAAGACGGAGAGATTTTTTTTTTTTTTTACCAGATAATGCCCTGGATGTTTATATCTTGTAAGTTTATATTAAACAAAAATATATATACAGTAATCCCTCTAATATCCGGACGCCCAATAACCGAACATCCCCACTAACCGAACCTTATCGTCCTGGGATCAAACATTCCCAAAATGGTCCGAAAATCCAAAAAAATTGGAAAAAAAATCGTTTTTTTTGCCATCCGTAATTTGAACTTGCCGCGCGCGCCGCGTGAGAGCATTGTTTTGGTTTGTCATTCCTCCGACGTCCAATAGAGCGCCACTGCATCCTCCCCACTTCCCGCCTGTCTCTCACCGCGACAAGACCTGCGCTGTTCGCCATGGCTGCCCACGTGCTCGCTTTTGTGGTGGTGCTGTACTTGCTGCAAGGCCTCCTGCTGCTCTCTGCCCTCCTCTTAGTGTGCGTGATGATGTCACCGCCTCCTGAGAAAAGGAAGAGAGTGGTGTTGACTCTGGAGAAGAAATGGGAGATATTGGAGAAGGTTGATGCGGGTTGGTCTTCCTCTCGCATTCTCCGCGAGTTCAACCTGGCCCGGTCGACTTTGTTCGATATCAAGCGTTCCCGAGACAAGCTCATGCAGTACACGGCTGACTTCTCGTCGAGAAGCAAACGCAACGTGGAGAGGAAGGTTATGTTTACCCCCAAGTATGCAGAGATCGACCGCTCCACGTTGATTTGGTATCGACAGCAACGTGCAGCTGGTGTGATGGTACGTGGAATGGAGCTGAAGGCTGCTGCTGAGAAGTTTGCAAGGCTTCACGACGCCCTTGACTTCAAGGCATCCGAGGGTTGGCTCTTCGCGTTCAAGTTACGACATGGCCTTACTAACCGTAAAGCACATGGCGAAGCATTGGACGCTAACGAGGATGGAGTGGACGAGTTTCGGCACAAGGTGAAAGGCTTGATCGACAGGGAGGGCCTCACTCTCGGTCAAGTCTATAACACTGACGAAACTGGCCTATTCTATCGCTCGGTGCCAACGAACACTCTCGCCGATGAGACGGAGAAGCGTGTACCTGGCCGCAAGCTTTCTAAGGAACGGATATCTGCTTTGTGTTGTGCCAATGCTAACGGCATGCACCGGCTTAAGCCCGTTATTGTTGGCCGTGCAAAGCAGCCTCGGTGCCTTCGTGGGGTGATGGATGTCCTTCCTGTCGTATGGTACCATTCTTTGAAAGCATGGTTCACAGCTGTGATTTTCAAAGACTGGTTTCACCATCACTTCGTCAAGGAGGTCATACATTACCAGACGAAGACACTGGGAATTCCTCGCGACCAGGTAAAGGCTCTCCTTCTCCTCGACAATGCACCTGCCCACCCGTGCGACAAGGACTTGGTTGCTGAGAATGGCCGTATTAGGTGCATGTTTCTGCCACCTAATACGACTGCTCTCATTCAACCAATGGACCAAGGAGTGATCGTGGCAACAAAGCGCCTGTACCGTCGGAAGTTCCTGGACGAGGTGATGGTGGTTCTCGAGGACGAGGACGAGCGCAGGGAAGGACGTGACACTCGAGGCAAGCGGACTTTGAAAAACCTTCGCCGCTACAACATCAAGTCTGCGCTGTACAACTGGGCTAGTGCATGGAAGGAAGTCCCTGTGAAAACTCTTGAAAATGGTTGGTCTCATCTGCTTCTCGGAACAGATGTGGAGTACGATTTCCTAGGGTTTGACGTGGATGACTTCCATGCACGGCTACGTACGCACGGCGACGATGTTGATGTGGACGATGTTCGTGAGTGGTTGGACGACGACGAGGGCGATCCTGGGTATCAGACGTTGTCTGATATCGAGATCGCGTCTTCGGTTGCTGGTGTCAGTCCCGAACTTGAAGATTCCGACGACGAAGGCGATGATGATGCAGACTCCGCCCAGCAGGACACTACTCCAGCCATCCCCAAGCTGAGCGCACTCCGGGAACATCTAGAGTTCGTCCTAGACTACCTGGAACACCCGGACTGCGACAGGGAGATGGGGCCCTTGGGACTCGTGGAGGAAGTGCGTGCTTTCAGGCAGCGCATCATCAATCATCAGAATCGTCTGTCTTTGCGTCAGTCAACGATTGACAGTTTTTTCAGGCCCGTGACCCCCGCTGTGCCAAGCCCTGGTTCCACTCCGTTGCCTCCCCAAGACAGGCCCTCATGCTCCGAGCCACAGCCCAGCACATCAGCTACAGTGGAGTCACCGCTCGACGTGAGTTTGCGTCTGTCTTCAGAGTCTTCTGTAGTCGGTACGCCATCACCACTACCCACCGATGCACCCCTTGGACGCCTGCCAGTGATACTCTCGGGCTCTGACAGTGAATAAACAGCAAGAACTTCTCCACTAGACCACACGGGAATTTTGAGTGTTGTGCAGTGAAAAAAACGGTGTGTTGTGTTAAGGTTTTCAAGTTGGGAGAAAAGACTAAGTAGAAAAGAAATTTAACGTAACTAACCTTCTTTGTTTTGGCTTTGGAAACTTAAAAAAACTTGGGAAAAGTTAATGTGCAACACTTAAATTTAATGGAACATTATTTGGACTAAAGTGAACACTGTGAAAAGAACGGACTTCTGTGTGTTATTGACTAAGTTCAGTGCAAGACTTCAGGAAGAGTGTACTGCAAGTGCTTCAGGAAATCGTTCTTACTGTCAGAGTCCGAGAGGAGGCGGTTATTCATCGAGGTGGCCAGGGACTTGCTGTAAGTAGCCAAAATGTTTCATGTTGTACTATTTCCCATACTATATTTACCAGAATGTTTCATATTGTATTTTTTCCATACTATACTTACCAGGAAGTGTCATACTGTACTTCTTTCCATACTAAACTTACCTCATGCATGTGCAGTAGGAATGTGTTTTTCAGAGTTCGGTTAGGTTCGGTTAGGTTAGGTTCGGTTAGAGTCCATAAGTACCAGAATGTTTATTAATGTATGAACATACTTCTAAACCCACATTTTATGTTTCTATTGCATTTATTTCAGTCATTTATGTGCCTTATTGGTGTGATTTGGGTGTTAAATAGGTGCTATGCATGTCCGGAGGGAGTTGTATAGGTGTTTCTCTGTGTTAGGGTCCGTAAGTACAAGTCCATAAGCTGGGGCCCAATATCCGGACGAAACCAATATCCGAACCTACCGATGGCTCTATTGATCCGGATATTGGAGGGGTTACTGTATATATATTTTTTTCATTTTTTCACTGCTCACGTACACAAAGTTATGCATGGCGCTACGCAAAGATGGAGATTTTTTTTTTTTTTACCAGATGTACTCTCTCTCTCTCTCTCTCTCTCTCTCTCTCTCTCTCATTTTCTTTATAGCAGCCCTCTCTCACTTTCTCACAACAGACCCGGGCTACTGTTCCGTGAGCGAGACCAGCGAGTGTGTGAGCCCACCGGGAGCGCCCCCCTCCACCCCAGCCCCCCACCTCCACCAGGCAGAGAGTGAGTTAAATCTAGCTTTATTTTCTCACTTTCTTATGCCCTCTCAAATCTTCTCTCTTTATTTTCTCACTTTTGTACTCTCAGATCCTCTCTCTTTATTTTCTTACTTTCATACTCTCTCAAATCTTCTCTCTTTATGTTTCTCACTTTCATACTCTCTCTCAAATCTTCTCTCTTTATTTTTCTCACTTTCGTACTCTCTCTCAATTCTTCTCTCTTTATTTTTCTTACTTTCTCTCTCTCTCTCTCTCACACACTGACTCTGCACCACCAGGCTGAGAGTGAGGTAAATCATCTCTGTATTTCCTCACTTTCTTTCTCTCTCTCTCTCTCGCACACTGAGCCACACCCTGTCTTTCATTTTCTTTTAAACACATACACACTTTTTTTTTTTTTTTTAAATATAAACATGCAGTGTTGAAATTTTCCTCCTACTGCTGAAATACCTACCTACCCACCTACTTACCTACCTACCTAGCTACATGCGTACACACAAATACATACATACACATACTTACACACATACATGCATCTCTAAATGCTAGTGTTTTAGTCTGTCTGTCTGTCTGTCTATCCATCTATCTCTATCTATCTAGCTGTCTATCTATCTATCTATCTATCTCTGTCCATCTATGTATCTATCTGTCTGTTTGTCTATCTGTATCTCTGTCCATCTCTCTGTCTATCTATCTATCTGTCTATCCATCTCTATCTATCTGTTCATCTATCTGTCTGTCTATCTGTCTATCCATCTGTCTATCTATCTGTCCATCTGTCTATCTGTCTGTCTATCTGTTCATCTATCTGTATCCATCCATCTATCTATCTGTCTATCTGTAGCCAGTGTTTTAGTACAATCTATCTATCTATCTGTCTATTGTATTTTTATGTATCATAGCACTGAACCAGAAACTCACCAGGGGGGGGAGCTGATGCATTGTAGGGATGGCTGTGTCTGCTGGTGTGGGTGTGGCCAAAGAAGCTCCCTGATGCCTGTTCCTTAGTGATTTATTTTTAGATATGGGTGGTTAATATCCTTCTGTATGTTAAGACGTGGACAGAATGGAGAATGAAAAACTGACTAGGAGGGTGTATGTAGGTGAAGTGGAGGGAGGGGGTGACTGAGGATGAGGTGGAGGGATGGAGTTGAGAGGTATATGAGGGAGGGGGGTGTGAGTTGGGGGGAGGGTAGTCAAATGGTGGGTGACAGCGACTTGGAGGCATTTTGTCTGTGGCCACCCTTTGCGGGATTAGGGCGTCGGGCTATAGATAGATAGATAGATAGATAGATAGATGTTATTTATGCAGAGTATGGTGATATTGGAAGGATTTATGTAAGCACAGAAGAGGACAGTAAGGTGTAATAAGCAGAATAAATCACTTAGGAAAAGGTGTTAGGGAGCTTCTTTAACCAATAAGTTTGTTTTAACTCGTCTGTCTGTCTGTTGGGTTTTTAATGTGTGTGTGTGTGTGTGTGTGTTTGCCTTTATGTTTTTTTGTCTGTCTGTCTGTGTCTGTTGTTATTTTGGTAGAGGAAGTGACAAGCAAAACACAAACTGCCTATTACTATTATTATTATTATTATTTTATTATTATTATTTTTATTATTATTATTACCCAACAAGTGATAAAACAAAAGTATGTGTTTATTTATATATCCTTATGTACTGTAGTAACTAAAGTGTGGCAAAGCTTTCAGGCATTTAAGTGACGTGTAAAGTGAATATATGTGTGTGTGTGTGTGGAAAGGTATGTCTGTGTGGTAGGATTCCAGGGGCTGCAATGGTGAGTGGATGAGTGTGTGGCCCATTCGATTACTACTCACAGTAATTTTTTTTTTCTCTCTCCTTGCTTCATGGATCCTACCTCACCCCACCTACAGATGGGAAAAAGAGGCAGGGTGGTGATGATGATGATGGTGGTGGTG
>NC_137006.1:3845000-3890000 GCF_032717465.1 Coenobita brevimanus | reverse complement strand
ACTGCTGTCTAAATCACTTCTTATGCGAGATATCTTACTTGTAAAAAATGAAGCAAAATCAGAAGCCAATTGGGCATCAGATAAAGAAGTTGGTTTAACAATTACATTCCTCCGACCAACCAAATTGTTCACAACTGCAGACATTTTTTTTTTTGATCACCACCACATGAATCAACTTTATTTTGATAATACCTAGCCTTTTGGGCTTTTAAAGTGTGAACAACTGCTCTTCTTGCAAAAACATAACGCAGACGAGTTACTTCGGTCCGCTGCAAGCACCACTCACGTTCTGCCCTTCTGCGTTGTCTACGCAAAGAATTAATGGATGGACCATACCACGGAGAATTATCACGTACAGTGATTGTTTTTACTACCTCAGGACAATAATGGTCAAAAATTGACCTGAGCTCGTTGTTGTAAATATCAACCAATTCACCAGAAGAAAGACTTGAAGAATCGATGGAGTTTAAACGTTGATCAATTTCAAAACACATGAACTGGTGGTCAACATTGTTGTAATTTCCGAACCTGGTGACCTTTTTATGTGAAGGGGATTTCGGGACATCAAAACTAAGAGTGATCAGAGCATGATCAGAGGTGAGGGGGTCAAATGAGTCAACCTCCACATCTGATACGCGCCTGCAACCAACGGGGGACAAGATCAAGTCAAGGACATGTCCTGAGACATGAGTTGGATTACTCACTTGATTGAAAAAATTGTTCTGGGTGATCAACTCAAGGAATTCTGAAGAAAATGGTTTTGACTCTGGACTGTCAACCCAATAATTGAAATCACCACAAACAAGAAGTCCTCCAGGTTTAAGAGAAAACCCTTCAAGAAACTGCCCAAACTCCTCCATAAAACCTCGATCTCTGCCCGGATGACCTGGTCGATAGACAGTTGCAATTCTAATGGTATTCTGATGGAAATTTATTAATACTTCCATAAATTCAAATGATGATGGGGTCAGGTCTGAGTCAATGAGAGAAACGTTTGCAAGTGCTGCCGAGTAGATGAGTGCTACGCCTCCTCCTGGATAGTCAGCAGCAGGCCTGGGAATACTAATAATAGAATGTGTCTTAGGCAAAGCATTACAAATAATATCAATATCAGACTCATACAACCAGGTTTCAGTCAAGCTCGTGCTGATTTAGGGTTTCATTAATATAGTCTATCTTATTATGGATGGAACGAATATTTAAAAGACCCATCCTTAACTGGTTCAAGAGGGACATAGTCAGTTTTTTGAATGGTCAAAATTGGTGTTTTCAATCAATCTATTCCTATGAGAAATCATAATTGGACATTCTCTACTTGAAGCAAAATGGGCAACCACCTGTGACTTTGAATTAGCATCTTGATGTCTTAAAGAGGAGCAGTTGATGCATTTGGAAGAATTTCTGTTAGTACAGTCCTTAGATTTATGGGCTCCAGCACAAAAGACACATTTAGGTTCATCACTTTTCCTAGAACATCTCTCAAATGTATAACCAAAGCCTTGACAGTGATGACACTGTGTAACCCAGAATCTATCGAAAGCGCGGCATCTTGTAAGATCCACATAGATGTAATTGCCCTGTTCTACAATGGAGGATCTCACCTCTAGCAACATCTTCAAAACAGCAGTTTTGGTGTCATTCCTTGTCCTTGTGAAGAGAAGGTTGAGGGTACAACCTCGATCAACGAGCATCTTAATTTTATTGTTTTTTCTCAGAATATTTGGGATGATGTCAGAGTCATCCAAGGAAGAGGAAAGGCCTGTCACGGCCATTTTAGGCAACATTTTCTTTGGCTCTGATATGCAAAAAGTGCCTTCAGAGCCAAAATGATCAGTCAGCACCCCAGTTGCTTCACCCTTGGCTGTAGCTGACGGAAACTTCATTACCAGCCCACCAGCCTTGGTCTTAAGGCAGCTGTCAACCGGTACCGAGTTAAGTACACCTCTGATGTCTTCTGGTCCCATCTGATTTGTCAGGGCACTAGTGCCACTCTCTGGTTTCACAATCAGTACATGCTGACTATGAAAGGCTTTTTTCTGGCCATGAGCACTGATCTCAATCACGCCTCCAGGCAGATCCTTCCCTCCCCCCACGAGAGACCCGCGAACAGCAACCGCAAATGACTTGGCCTGATCTTGTGTGACCGCCATGGGTGATGAGACCTTGGTCTCAAGTGCCTCCAGTCTATTTGATACGTCTCTGATTGCTTGAAAGATTGGCCCAGTAACTTTATCTTCATACTCCTTCTTGGTACTACTTCCTCCACCAGCCAAGACCTCGTCTGCTGGTGCGACACACTGGCTACACAGCCAGCGAAAGCCCAGCTGGTGGCTCCTCTTCATGAATGGATAGTCGCCTGCATCCAAATTTTCACAAGCCATATGAATCCACTCGCTGCAGTAGGCGCACTTCAGTGCTTGTGCACTTTTTGATACAGACCTACTGCAGCGAGGGCACTGGTGTTGTTTACTCATGATAAGGGAGAACAAAAAACAAAACAAAATGACAACAACAGCAAAACATATATACAATACTACCCGGGAAAAAACCCGGGTAGCGCCGCCCCCGTTTGTGTCACCCTAATTTAGGAGAAAAAAAGAAAACCGAAAGAAAAAAAGCACAAAAAACAGAAATGGAAAAAAAAACAAAAAAAAAACAGGGTGTCTGCGAGGTCATCACGAGCAGGTGGGGTACGACTTGACTGCCCTTCTAGGAAAGGTAACCCAAACCGAGGTGCCGCAGAAGTGCT
The DNA here is from genome assembly GCF_032717465.1 of Coenobita brevimanus. Lineage (NCBI taxonomy): Eukaryota > Metazoa > Arthropoda > Malacostraca > Decapoda > Coenobitidae > Coenobita > Coenobita brevimanus. The sequence continues at coordinate 3,887,251 of NC_137006.1, read as the reverse complement.
GAGATGGTATTGAAACTTTTCCCAATTCGAGCTTTACAGCAGCAGCAAATACGTCACTTAGGCAAGACCTCATTGGTTACGATACTGCCACTGCGCAAAATTGCGAAAACAACTTTGAAAACTCCCAGGCCGTGTACAGGACGCTGGGCTATGTGTGTCAAGGCAGAAGGGCCGACTTTGAGGGGGATTAGTGTCCTAGCGCGACTGGTTACCTATTTATTTTTTTACAGCCTAAGGTCTGATACATTGTGAACACACCTCGTATATGTTAGAAGGTATGGATGTGTAAGTGTTTGGTATTGTGAGTTGCTGTGTATGCTTGATTGGCTTTGTGTATGTTTGGTAAATAGTACTAGTATTTACAGTAGGCATAGTAGTGGTAGGTGGGGGAGTCTGTCATCCACTCACTTGATGTAGTACAGTACTACCTTTAGGTTGCTCTACACTGAATGACAAACGAGGTATTATGAAACCCAGGAAAACCATTTATGGTGCTGGGTGGTAACCATACATCCAGATATTTAGGTGATGTGGAGCCTACTATGGCGCCCCAATTAACTGGGTGGAGAGATGCAGATGCGGTATCCATCCAGGAACCAAACTTCCACACTCTTCCATGTGCCTTATTGTGGTGAGGTTCAATTTAATTTGGTTGTAGTTTTTAAAGTTTACTGTATTTTGTTTTCACCCAGTTGTTGGCATCCTTCATCACCACATACCCAAACCATCTCAATCTACCCCTCCTCATCACAGCACCAATACACTCCAGTCCCATCCTTCCTCCCAAACCATCTCAGTCTACCCCTCCTCATCACAGCACCAATACACTCCAGTCCCATCCTTCCTCCCAAACCATCTCAGTCTACCCCTCCTCATCACAGCACCAATACACTCCAGTCCCATCCTTCCTCCCAAACCATCTCAGTCTACCCCTCCTCATCACAACACCAATACACTCCAGTCCCATCCTTCCTCCCAAACCATCTCAGTCTACCCCTCCTCATCACAACACCAATACACTCCAGTCCCATTCTTCCTCCCAAACCATCTCAGTCTACCCCTCCTCATCACAACACCAATACACTCCAGTCCCATCCTTCCTCCCAAACCATCTCAGTCTACCCCTCCTCATCACAACACCAATACACTCCAGTCCCATCCTTCCTCCCAAACCATCTCAGTCTACCCTTCCTCATCACAACACCAATACATTCCAGTCCCATCCTTCCTCCCAAACCATCTCAGTCTACCCCTCCTCATCACAACACCAATACACTCCAGTCCCATCCTTCCTCCCAAACCATCTCAGTCTACCCCTCCTCATCACAACACCAATACACTCCAGTCCCATCCTTCCTCCCAAACCATCTCAGTCTACCCCTCCTCATCACAACACCAATACACTCCAGTCCCATCCTTCCTCCCAAACCATCTCAGTCTACCCCTCCTCATCACAACACCAATACACTCCAGTCCCATCCTTCCTCCCAAACCATCTCAATCTACCCCTCCTCATCACAACACCAATACACTCCAGTCCCATCCTTCCTCCCAAACCATCTCAATCTACCCCTCCTCATCACAACACCAATACACTCCAGTACCATCCTTCCTCCCAAACCATCTCAATCTACCCCTCCTCATCACAACACCAATACACTCCAGTCCCATCCTTCCTCCCAAACCATCTCAATCTACCCCTCCTCATCACAACACCAATACATTCCAGTCCCATCCTTCCTCCCAAACCATCTCAATCTACCCCTCCTCATCACAACACCAATACACTCCAGTCCCATCCTTCCTCCCAAACCATCTCAATCTACCCCTCCTCATCACAACACCAATACACTCCAGTCCCATCCTTCCTCCCAAACCATCTCAATCTACCCCTCCTCATCACAACACCAATACATTCCAGTCCTGTCCTTCCTCTCAACTCTTCCATCGTAATTCTATGCCCCCCAGGCCTTGCAATAGGACGCACTGTGTATTTACACTAATCCCTCAAAGATCTGACGTAATAGAGCCAGAGGCACATCCGGGACTTGGGAAAAATGCCCCTGGACAGGTACTTATAGACCCCAACTCAACCTAACTTTGAAAGCCACCTAAATAACTCCCTACTGGACATGCACAGCACCTATTTAAGACCCTAGTCACACAAATAAGGGACAGAAAGCATGAAATGAAAAGGAATCATAATGAGAAATTAGAAATGAGTATGGAAAATATTTAGCAGTGTACAGGGTACTTATGACACGTCCGTGGCCGTCACAAAGATTATCCCGCCTCCTGTATGGTTCTGACGGTGGTGAAGGTGCACTTGACGCATGTACAGTAATCCAGTGTTGTGCTGCACTTAATCCTTGGCACTGTGAATTATAACTGTTTAACACTGCACATTCTGTTCTTATTTGTGCCATGCTAGTTGCAACATGCCAGTGTTGCATTCTGCACTTAATCCTTTGCACTCTGAATTTTAATTTCTTAACACTGCACAACACTGTAAATTCCCTTGTGGTCTAGTGTTGAGGTATTGCAGTTTACTCACTGTCCACCTCAAAAGCCAGTATATGGGCAGCCATGGCGACGAGCGTGCAGTCACGACAGTAGGTAGGCGGGAACTGGGGAGGATGCAGGGGCGCTGTAGCGGACGTCGCCGGAACTACGCACCAAAACACAGCTGTTCGTCACCGTGCAGCAAATTTAGAGTAGGGATGAACACACATTGGGTTTTTTTTGCATTTTGATGTTTTTTTTGCCATTTCTGGACTCAGGCCCAAAACATCTGGGACTTGGGGTGTCCGGGACTTGGGCTTCCGGGTCTTAAAGGGATTACTGTATTTCGTATATTGAAGGCATCCGTCTCAGTAATTGTAAGTGCATCATTATTTTTTAATATATACTGGTGTGCTGTACTTCACTTCGAATGCCTATGCTGATTGCTATGCTGTTGTTCTGTATTATCATCTTTTTTTCTTAATATACTTTGAGTGTTTATGCTCAGTGACAGTTTCCATATTATCAGTTTTCCATATTTTCAAACTTTATGCCCATTTTCTTTCATTTTAAGATTTTTTTTTTCTCTCTCTCTCTCTCTCTCTTTGTGTGTGTGCTTAATTTTCGGTCAGTTTTAATATTTTTTCTCAATTTTGACATCTTACTAATTTTTTTTAAATTTTTTTGGATATATTTTGTTACTATAATCCAGGAAACCATTTACAGCGCTGGGTGGTAACCATATAACCAACCCATACGTGTTGCCTACGTGTCAACAAGTGGGTTGGTGGAGGGTTAGTGCCCCTCCCCGTAAAACAACTAACTCAAAGACAAACCCCCACCCCTTATCGGATTATGGCGTCTGGTTTGAGATAGATAGGTAGATAGATAGATAGACTATGCTTTGTAGTCCTGTAGTAGTTCTCTCTCTCTGTCTCTCTCTCTCTCTCTCAGTTCGTGTGCATTTCAAGTGTTGACAAATTTATTACACAGATTGTTAGAGAGTTATTATTTTATTATTTGTTATTATTTTTTCATTATTATTATTTCATTATTGTTTTATTATTTGTTACTATTTTTTTATTATTATTATTGTGGTTATTGCTATTATAATTGTTTATTTAATTATTATTATTATTATTGATCTCAGAGGAGCTAGTTGGAGAAGAACAAGGGGGATTTAGGAAGGGAAAAGGGTGTGTAGATCAGATATTTGTTCTAAGATGTTTAGTGGAGAAGTATCTAGAGAAGGGAAGGAAAGTGTATGCTGTCTTCATGGACTTGGAGAAAGCTTATGACAGAATAGATAGGAAAGGTATGTGGAAGGTATTAAAAATATATGGAATGGAGGGGAAATTGTTGAGTGCTGTGAAGAGTATGTACGAGGGAGCTAGGGCTACGGTGCGAGTGGATGGTGAGCTGACTGAGTTCTTTGATCTCAATGTGGGACTGAAACAGGGGAGTGTAATGTCTCCATGGCTGTTTAATATATATATATATATATATATATATGGATGGGGTTGTAAAGGAGGTACAAGGTAGGGCAGTGGATGTGGGGGTGGCCCTAATGAATGAGGGTGAGATTTGGAAGCTTCCAGTGTTGCTGTTTGCTGATGATACAGTATTATTGAGTGAAGATGAATGGGAGTTGCAAGGTTTGGTGAATGAATCTGGGACAGTGTGTAGGAGGAGGAAGCTGAAAGTTAATGTAAACAAAAGTAAAGTTATGGTGTTTGAGAGGAATGAAGTCACAGAGTGTGCAGTGAGGTTGGATGGTGAGGATATGGAGAATGTGAGTGCATCCAAGTACTTGGGTAGTGTGATGAGTAAGGATGGAACTTTGGGGGATGAAGTACGTGAAAGGGTACAGCAGGGAAGGAAGGTTGTTGGCACACTGAAAGCAGTGATGAGAAATAGGGAGGTGAGTATGGGAGTTAAGAAGTCACTGCATGATGGTATTGTGATCCCTACCCTGACGTATGGAAGCGAGGCGTGGACCTTGCAAGAGGGGAACAAGTCAAGAGTGAGAGCAGTGGAAATGAGTTACTTGAGAGGAGCATGTGGAGTGACGTGGAGGGACAGGTTGACGAATGAAGAAGTGAAGGAACGTTGTGGGGTAGATGTGGATGTGGTTGAAAAGATTAGGAGAAATACACTGAGGTGGTTTGGACATGTGGAGAGGATGGAGAATGAAAGACTGACTAAGAGGGTGTATGTAGGTGAGGTGGAGGGAGGGAGAGGGAGGGGTAGACCGAGGATGAGGTGGAGGGATGGAGTTGAGAGGTATATGAGGGAGGGGGGGGTGAGTTGGGGGGAGGGGAGTCAAATGGTGGGTGACAGAGTGACTTGGAGGCGTTTTGTCTGCGGCCACTCTTTGCGGGATTAGGGCGTCGGGCTATAGATAGATAGATAGATAGATTATTGATCTTACTGGTTATTATCATTATGCCTGTTCCTTAATAATAATAATAATACTGTAATTAGTAGTAGTAGTAGTAGTAGTAGTATTGTTATTATTATTTTTATTATTTTTTATCCTCTTGTGTCTCCTTTATCCTCTGCTTCATGTCCCTAGTGAGGTCGGACAAGCTCTATATAATCCCCGTGTGTATGGCCTTGGGTGGTGGAGTAAGGTACAGGTAATAGTGATGTCCTTTACTGATAGTCTTTACTGTGTGTGTGTGTGTGTGTGTGTGTGTGTGTGTGACTAACGTGAGGTGTATAGCAGTAAGGAATTTGTTCATTGATTCTCCAGGTGATGATAATGATGATGGTGATGCTGATGATGATGATGATGATGATAAAGGTGATGATGGTGACGATGATGATGATGATGACGAGGATGATGGTAGTTCTGGTGTTGATGGTAAAAAATTTTGGCGATGATGATAATGGTGATGATGATGACGATGGTGGTGGCAATGATGATGATTTTGGTTCTGGCGTTAGTGGTAATTTTGATGATGATGATAATAATAATGATAATAATGATGATTTGTTCCCCCCCCCCCCAGTCAGTAACAGTGCGGGTGTATTGATGAGCAGTGTACTGGACAGCTCGGTGCTCCACGGCCCCACACGCCGCCGCCAGCAGCCCCCCTCGGACCTGGCACACGCACTCTCTCCCACACTGCATCAGTAAGTCAATAGAACACCGTTGGGTAGGGGGGGAAGAGGGAGGGGGAGACCGAGGATGAGATGGAGGGATGGAGCAACCACTGTCAGACCTGGCACACGCCCTCTCTCCCACACTACACCAGTAAGTCAATGGAACACCATTGGGTAGGGGGGGAAGAGGGAGGAGGAGACCGAGGATGAGGTGGAGGGATGGAGTGGCCATTTGCTTCACCTTAATGCCGTTTGTTTGGGGGGAAAGAGGGAGGGGGAGACCAAGGATGAGGTGGAGGTAAGGAGCAGCCACTGTTGGACCTGGCACACGCTCTCTCCCCCACACTATAACCAGTAAGTTGTAGGGTGCTGTTGGGTAGGGGGGGAAGAGGGAGGGGGACACCGAGGACGAGATGGAGGGATGGAGTGGCCATTTGCTTCACCTTAATGCCGTTTGGTCGGGAGGAAAGAGGGAGGGGGAGACCGAGGATGAGATGGAGGGGCCGTTTGCTTCACCTTAACTACTTCACCCCAGGAATACTTTTATTGTTATTATTTTGACTCTGTTGGCTACATTTTTGTGAAGCTACAGAACGTGGTGAATGTTTTTGGCGTGTCCAATAGAGCCAGGATTCCGGGGGCTTGAATGGTGAGTGAATGGAAATGTGGCCCATTGGATTTGGCAGATTTGGACTGTGTGGACATTGCTACTCCTCACCCTGCCCAAGGGTGGGAAAGGAGGTCCGGATGATGATGATGATGATGGTGATAATAATAATAATGGTGATGATGATAATATCAGTTTGTATGATATGTATTGAGGAGGAAGGATATATATACAGTAGATGCAGTAGGTGTGTTTGAAATTAAATGTGAGAAAAACATAAAAAAACAGGTACTTATTGGTAAAACACATCAGAAAAACACTAAAGAAAACAGGGACTTATTGGTAAAACATCAGAAAAAACACTTGCCCAAAAAACGTTGTAAGCCGTTTTTTTGGTGATGAGACACACGGTGCTGGATGATTGTGTATAAAGATTGGACGTTTTTTGAGTTTTTGGAGGGAGTGTACTGTTTTGACTTTGTGTGTGTGTGTGTGTTTAATATTGACTTTTTCCATGTGTGTGTAAATGTTTAATATGGACTTTTTCTGTGTGTGTGTGTGTGTGTGTGTGTGTGTGTGTGTGTGTGTGTGTGTGTGTGTGTGTGTGTGTGTGTGTGTGTTCAGTACAGTTCAACTTTCTACTTGTGTGTGTGTAAATGTTTAATATGGACTTTTTCTGTGTGTGTGTGTGTGTGTGTGTGTGTGTGTGTGTGTGTGTGTGTGTGTGTGTGTGTGTGTGTGTGTGTGTGTATGTTTAATACAATATTGACCTCTTCCATGTGTGTGTGAGTGTGTGTAAATGTTTAATATGGACTTTTTCTGTGTGTGTGTGTGTGTTTAATATTTTCTTTTTCCGTGTGTGTTCAGGTACGACAAGATGAGTGAAGCCACTGCAACCGTCCGCACCCCACCCTCGCCACCACCCGCCACCACACCCCAGGACAGGACAGTGCCGGAGTACCTCAGGTTAGTGGCGCACACACACACACACACACACACACGTCTTGAATTTGGCCCCCTGTTATTTTTTTCTTTGAGGGAACAATCTTGTGGACTCCTGGCCTTTGGTTCCTCCTTTCTTCCACTAAAATACACACACACACACACACACACACACACACACACACACACACACACACACAGAGAAAGTTAAAATCAAACATTCACACACAGAAAGTCAGTACTAACACACACACACACACACACACACACACACACACACAACACCAAGCCTCTGTACTCTCTCCTTCTGCCTCAGTTTCGTATTTATATAAAACATTTTTTTTTAGTATGGTGATCTCTCATATATATTTTTTTCTTCTTGCTCTCTCTCCATGCAATTTTTTTTGAACTGTGGAGAGAGGTTTTTAATTGCAAAAATGCTTTATAAATTTTAATAGCCCATTTGAATTCAAGGATGCACTTTATTATAATTATTATTATTATTTATTTTTTTTTTAAACCTTTGGCACAGGAAATTTTTGAAAGCCCATGTAAATTTTTGATGCACTTGTGTGAATGAGGGATGAGTGAGAATTGTAAAACTCTCCCTTTCTCTTTTGAATTATGTTGAAAATTTGTATGCCTGTTTATCATGATTCACTTTTGTATAGCATTAGCAAAAAGTTTATTATTGGTATTATTTTTATTTATTTGTTTTTTGTATATATCGTAGTGTCAAGTGTTTAAGTTTTGAATATTTCTTGCACAAATTTCAAACTATGTGTCAGTTGTCAAGTTTGAATTTTTAACTGATCATGTAGAATTTTCATAACTGGTTTTGTATTATTTGAATGAGTGAATTTGAATTTTATATATTTCTTGCAAAAATTAGTTTGAATTTTGAATATTCCTTGTTAAGTTTAGTTTGGATTTTGAATATTTTTTGCAAGAATGTCATATCTCAGTTCTTGAATTGGAATTTTTTTTTTTACTTATCCTGCAGATTTTTCATAACCGTTTATTAGTATGATTTGAATGTTTTTGTACACCTTATATATCCCTCAAAATCCCCTATTTCTTTGTGCTGCAAGTTGGAAATGCTGTTGAGAATCCTGTTTGTCCCATTTTGAAGAGCGGCCATCTTGTTTTTGTGTCCCAGTGTTTTTTTTTAGAAGGCTGGTTGGGTCTTTTTGAATTCTTATGGAGCTTTGAGGAGATGGGGCTCTTTTTTGCTGACTTTGAAGAGCTTTTTTACCATCTTTGAAGCCACCTGAAGCTCTTTGTCTGTATCTCACTGTATTTTGAAATCCATCTGAAGCTGTGAGGAATTTTGAATACTTTGAAGGCTTTTGAAACTACAGCACAGGTATTTATTTATTTTTTTATTTATTTTTATTATTATTATGAAATGTTTTGGATTCTTGGTGGTAGCTGTGAGGAACTTTGAATTCCTTGCAGACCTTTGAAAAACTCTCTTACTGTCTTTTGAATTCTATTGAAGGTTTTAGGGAACTTTGAACTCTGGAAATTTTGAAGAATATCTGTTTTTATATATATGAATAATTTTATATCTCTGGGAAACTAAAGGAATTCAATTTTTAATAATTTTTGTTTCTCTAATAATTTGATCTCTTTGCAAACTTTGATATGATGTTCTGAATATTTTTTCGAACTTAATATTTTTTTCGAACCTTCTGAACCTTTTTTCGAACTTTTTGAATATGTTTTAGAACTATCTGAATATTTTTTATAACTTTCAGAACTCAGGAGACCTTTTTGTTGAGGACTTAATGGGTAAAATTATAGTTCCCGCCAAAAATAGAATTATGAGATTTTGATCCACATTTTTCGTTATTTTAGACAATTTTAGGATCATTTCTTTTCCATGGCATTTTTGTCAAATTATTTTTTATTTTACTCGTGAAGATATCCCAACCTAACCTAACCTAACCCAACCTAGCCTAGCCTAGCCTAACCTAACCTAACCTAACCTAACATAACATAACCAAACCTTACCCAACCCAACCTAACCTAACCTAACCCAACCCAACCCAACCTAGCCTAGCCTAGCCTAACCTAACCTAACCTAACATAACCAAACCTAACCAAACCTTACCCAACCCAACCCAACCCAACCTAACCTAACCCAACCCAACCTAACCTAGCCTAGCCTAGCCTAACATAACCTAACCTAACATAACCAAACCTAACCAAACCTTACCCAACCCAACCTAACCCAACCCAACCCAACCTAACCTAACCCAACCCAACCCAACCTAACCTAGCCTAGCCTAGCCTAACATAACCTAACCTAACATAACCAAACCTAACCAAACCTTACCCAACCCAACCCAACCCAACCTAACCCAACCCAACCTAACCTAACCTAACCCAACCCAACCCAACCCAACCTAGCCTAGCCTAACATAACCTAACCTAACATAACCAAACCTAACCAAACCTTACCCAACCCAACCCAACCTAACCCAACCCAACCTAACCTAACCCAACCCAACCTAACCTAGCCTAGCCTAGCCTAACCTAACCTAACATAACCAAACCTAACCAAACCTTACCCAACCCAACCCAACCTAACCCAACCCAACCTAACCTAACCTAACCCAACCCAACCCAACCTAACCTAGCCTAGCCTAGCCTAACATAACCTAACCTAACATAACCAAACCTTACCCAACCCAACCCAACCCAACCTAACCCAACCCAACCCAACCTAACCTAACCCAACCCAACCCAACCTAACCTAGCCTAGCCTAGCCTAACATAACCTAACCTAACATAACCAAACCTAACCAAACCTTACCCAACCCAACCCAACCTAACCCAACCCAACCCAACCTAACCTAACCCAACCCAACCTAGCCTAGCCTAGCCTAACCTAACCTAACCTAACATAACCAAACCTAACCAAACCTTACCCAACCCAACCCAACCTAACCCAACCCAACCTAACCTAACCTAACCCAACCCAACCCAACCTAACCTAGCCTAGCCTAGCCTAACATAACCTAACCTAACATAACCAAACCTAACCAAACCTTACCCAACCCAACCTAACCCAACCCAACCCAACCTAACCTAACCCAACCCAACCCAACCTAACCTAGCCTAGCCTAGCCTAACATAACCTAACCTAACATAACCAAACCTAACCAAACCTTACCCAACCCAACCCAACCTAACCCAACCCAACCCAACCTAACCTAACCTAACCCAACCCAACCCAACCTAGCCTAGCCTAGCCTAACATAACCTAACCTAACATAACCAAACCTAACCAAACCTTACCCAACCCAACCCAACCCAACCTAACCCAACCCAACCTAACCTAACCCAACCCAACCCAACCTAACCTAGCCTAGCCTAACCTAACCTAACATAACCAAACCTAACCAAACCTTACCCAACCCAACCCAACCCAACCTAACCCAACCCAACCTAACCCAACCCAACCTAACCTAACCTAACCCAACCCAACCCAACCTAACCTAGCCTAGCCTAGCCTAACATAACCTAACCTAACATAACCAAACCTTACCCAACCCAACCTAACCCAACCCAACCTAACCTAACCCAACCCAACCTAACCTAGCCTAGCCTAGCCTAACATAACCTAACCTAACATAACCAAACCTAACCAAACCTTACCCAACCCAACCCAACCTAACCCAACCTAACCTAACCTAACCCAACCCAACCTAGCCTAGCCTAACCTAACCTAACCTAACATAACCAAACCTAACCAAACCTTACCCAACCCAACCCAACCTAACCCAACCCAACCTAACCTAACCTAACCCAACCCAACCTAACCTAGCCTAGCCTAGCCTAACATAACCTAACCTAACATAACCAAACCTTACCCAACCCAACCCAACCTAACCCAACCCAACCCAATCTAACCTAACCTAACCCAACCCAACCCAACCTAACCTAGCCTAGCCTAGCCTAACATAACCTAACCTAACATAACCAAACCTAACCAAACCTTACCCAACCCAACCCAACCCAACCTAACCCAACCCAACCTAACCTAACCTAACCCAACCCAACCCAACCTAGCCTAGCCTAACCTAACATAACATAACCAAACCTAACCAAACCTTACCCAACCCAACCTAACCCAACCTAACCTAACCCAACCCAACCCAACCTAGCCTAGCCTAGCCTAACCTAACCTAACATAACCAAACCTAACCAAACCTTACCCAACCCAACCTAACCCAACCCAACCCAACCTAACCTAACCTAACCCAACCCAACCTAACCTAGCCTAGCCTAGCCTAACATAACCTAACCTAACATAACCAAACCTTACCCAACCCAACCTAACCCAACCCAACCCAATCTAACCTAACCTAACCCAACCCAACCCAACCTAACCTAGCCTAGCCTAGCCTAACATAACCAAACCTAACCAAACCTTACCCAACCCAACCCAACCCAACCTAACCCAACCCAACCTAACCTAACCCAACCCAACCCAACCTAGCCTAACCTAACCTAACATAACCAAACCTAACCAAACCTTACCCAACCCAACCTAACCCAACCCAACCCAACCTAGCCTAACCCAACCCAACCCAACCTAACCTAACCCAACCCAACCCAACCTAGCCTAGCCTAGCCTAACCTAACCCAACCCAACCCAACCTAGCCTAGCCTAACCTAACCCAACCCAACCCAACCTAACCTAACCCAACCCAACCCAACCTAGCCTAGCCTAACCTAACCCAACCCAACCTAACCTAACCCAACCCAACCCAACCTAGCCTAGCCTAGCCTAACCTTGAAGAATAAAATAAAAATAATTTGTGACGAAAATACTATGGAAGAAAAGTGTCTTAAAATCATCTAAAATAGCAAAAAAAAAAAAAATCAAAATCATGTAATTCTGTTTTTGGCTGAAACTGTAACTAATACCACTCATTGCAAGTTGTTAAGAGCCATTGTACCGGCTTTGAATTGTTTGAAATAATTGAATTCTCGTACGATGTTTTATTATGCCGTATGGAAACAATGTCAGTGTACGCTTTCTGTAAGATCTGAAAACATGCCATCTTGCCTTTGAACAGTTTATATATATACACTGATGCTTGGTAAATTTGTAGAGTTGATTTGAAATAACTGACATTTTTGAAAATTTTTGAATGAGCAAAATGTGATGATGCCACGTTTTATTCTTGGTCATTTCCGATTCTGCATTTTCTTGTTAATTTCTGTAGAGTCTGATTCCACATTTTATTCTTGGTAGTTTCCGATGTTGTATTTTATTTTATTTTAGGTAGTTTCTGATGCCACCTTTTGTTTTATTCTTGGTAGTTTTCGATTCCACATTTTATTTTTTTCCCACCCTAGGGCAGGGTGAGGAGTAGCAATGTCCAGACAGCCCAAATTTGCCCAATCCAATGGGCCACACTTCCATTCACTCATCATTCAAGCCCATGCAATCCTGGCTGTATCTGATACGCCCAAAACATTCAACACGTTCTGTAGCTTCACATAAACATATCTGATAGAGTCAGTCTGGATGCTGCCATGTTAAAAAGGGGTGCCAAGTCCTTGATCATGCACTTCTCCTCACAACATTCATCCAGCTAGCTTGATCTCTTGTCAGTTCCCCAGCCTCACTAACATCCAAGCCTCTCTTCCTCACACACTCATCCACCACATCTCTCCACCTTCTCCTTGGCCTACCTCGCCTCCTCCCTCCTTCAGATTCGCTCAGAGATACCTTTTTCACACTCTGTTGTTATCTGTTCTCTCCACATGACCATACCATCTCAGTACACTCTCTTCGATTCTGGTGTCCACAGACTTCCTCATTCCACATCTTTTACGAATCATGTTATTTTGTATCTTATCCACCCTGGTGGTAGGTGGTGGTGACCGTCATCCACTCGCTTGATGTAGTGTTGCCTGCTTCTTGCTTAGCCTTTATCATTCTTTTTCTGTGCTTGCCCTCCTCTCTTCCTATTTCACCCATCTTTCTTGTCACTTCTTATTACTCTTCTTTCCTTTACAGGTGGCTTTACATTGAGTGACAAGCCTAATGGTTTCCTGTAAGCCAAGAAACCATTTACAACGCTGGGTGGTAACCATGTAACCAAACCGTACATGCTCCCTACGTGTAAACAAGTGGGTTGGTGGAGGGTTAGTGCCCCTCCCCGTAAAACAAATAAAACTCAAAGTCAAATGGCCACCCCTTGTGGGATTGTGGCATCTGGCAATAGATTGATATACTAACCACCCTCTGTACTCCACATACATTCCTCAGCAGTCCCATCTCCACTGCTCTTACTCTTGACTTTTCATTTTCATGCCACACCATAGTCTCACATCCATATGTTAAAGTTGGGACTAACACTCCTTCATGCAAGCCTTGTGCAGCTGCAACACTCAAGCCTCTGTTTCTTATCAAGGCCTTCATTGCACCAGCTACTTTCCTTCCTTGTGTCACTATACTTTCCACTTCTTTTGCACATTTTCTTAAATTTCTATCACTGTACCCAGGTATTTGAACTCTCTCACCAATTCCAGTCTCTCTCCATTCACTGTTACATTGCACTGGGAGTCACCTTCTCTCTCAATAACCATCACTTTATTCTTTTCTACATTTACTCTCAGGGCACGATGCTCACAGACATCAGCAAAACTCTGCACTAGCCTACCAAGTTCTTGTCCGGTACTTGAAAGCAGTACTGCATCATCAGCATACAACAAATTTGAGATATTCCATCCATCACCATTCATTACCAATGCCATCCCCCTCTCCATTACTCATGTTTTTACTTCTCTCATCACCCCATCCATATATACATTGAACAATGTGGGGACATCACACAACCTTGTCGCATGCCCACACCATTCGTGAACCATTCACTTAGGTGCTCATTAACCCTTACACATGCTTCACTACCATCATGAAAACTCTTGACAGCACCTAGCGGCTTACCATCTACATCATGCACAAAACTTTCCACAATCCTTCTCTGTCCACTTTGTCATATGCTTTTTCCAGATCCATGAATGCCATAAACACCTTATGGTCCTTCTCACAAGCCCTCACCACTATCTGTCTCACTGCAAATATTTGATCCACACATCCTTTGCCACTCCTAAAGCCACCCTGTTCATCACTCGCTAGGACTTCTGATCTCTCTTCTACTTTATAATAATCTTCCATATACCATCCCTACCACACTCAGTAAGCTTATGCCATGACAATTCTTGCACTCATTTCGGTCACCTTTATTTTTGTACAAGGATACAATCACAGCTTTTTTCCACTCTGCTGGCATAGTTTCACTCATCCATGCCGTCTTACATATCTCCAACAAGCACTTCATTCCATTCTCTCCACTACACTTAAGCATGTCTGCATACACCTCATCGACCCCAGCTGCTTTCCCATTTTTCAGCCGCTTCACAACACTCTTCACCTGTGCGAGTGTCACATCTCCTGGCACTGCATTCCTTCTCTGCACACCCCCAAAACCAATCATGTTTACAGCCACTCTGCTCTCTCTATTCCCATTCATCAGGCTTTCAAAATATTCTTTCCATCTGGTCCTTACTTCATCCCCATGGGTTAATAATCTACCACCTACATCCTTCACACCATCACATTTCTCTCTGTTGTCACTTCTACATTTCTGCACCTCTTTCCAGAATAACTTTATTTTTAGAGTAATTTGCATTCATTTTTCTTCCTAGATCATCATTTACCTCCTTTTTCCTCTTCACTAGTCTCTTTACGTGCTTCTTGCTGTCAGTATATTTCAGTATATTCAATTTTTATTTCAACTGAACCCCTGTCCTGTAACCACTTTAGCCACTCCTTCCTCTTTTTCCTCCAATGCTCTCTTTACCTCCTCATCCCACCATGCCGTACCTTTCTTCTTTGTTACTCTTGCCACACCACACACCGCTTTAGCACTCCTTACTAAGCAGTCCCTATATGCATTCCACAGGCTCTCCAGATCCACTTCATTCCAATTCACTGATTCTAACTCCTCTCCTTTGGTCCTGTATTCATCTGTCATTCCTTTGATCCTCAGCTTCTCAACTTTCAGCCTTTCTCCCTGACTGCTCCTCTCTCTCCTGGTCCACCTCACTCCTCTCAGCTTGATCTTGCATACCACAGTCATGTGATCTGACACACCTCCACATCTCCCTCTCACGGCCCTCGTACCAGCAACAAGAATTAAGTATAAAGGCATCATCACATGGAGAAGTTTAAGTACTGTATGTTACTCCATTGTCTAAAAATTTTGTCATATTAAATTTATGTGGAATTGGAATGTGTCTGGGTAGGTCATATTTTGAAATTGGATCTAGAAAAGTCAAGAGTGGAATATATATTAAAGCATCATCATAGGGAGAGAGAGAAGATTACTTCATTATTTATATTTTTTGTCATTTTGAATTTTGGTGGTTTTGGAATGTGTCTGGGTAGGGTATATCTTGAAATTGGATCTAGGAAAAACAAGAGTGAAATACTATATATATAAAGACATCATTACAATGGAGAGATTTAGGTCTGTTACTGCATTGTATATAGATTTTGTTGTCAGTTAAATTTTGGTGGTTTTTGAATGTGTCTTGGTAGGTTATATTTTGAAATTGGATCTGGAACAAACATTAATGGAATACATATAAAGACATCATTATATGGAAATATTTAGGTCTGTTACTCCATTGTTCATATATTTTGTCAGTTAAATTTTGGTGGTTTGAATTTGGGTTGTTTTTCAATGTGTCTGGGTAGGTCATATTTTGAAATTGGATCTAGGAAAAACAAGAGTAATATATCTATATATATATATATATATATATATATATATATATATATATATATATATATATATATATATATATTAGTGGACATTTGTGCTGGGAGGGGGTTGGTGATACCCAATACCCTCTTCAGGCATAAAATGATCCACAGGTATACATGGCGAGTGATGAGAAGGGTGGGTGGTGAACTGAATGAAAGGAAGGCAATGATTGATTATGTGTGTGTGGATGAAAGGATGCGAAGATGTGTAATGGATGCAAGAGTTTATAGAGGTTGGGGGAGTGGACTTTCTGACCACTACTTGGTGATGGCCAGAATTAGGATGCAAGTAAGATGGAGGAATAGAAGAAGGGAAAGACGAGAGGAAGGAGTAGTTGCAAGGAGAGTGGAAAGGTTTCAAGAGGATGAGAAAAAGGCAGAGTATAAGAGAGAAGTGGAGGAACGATTGGGCAAATATGAATTGGAGCAGATGGGAGACGTGGAAGGTGCGTGTAGAATATTTACAGAAGAAATATGTGCAGCATGTGATGTGGTGTGTGGAAGGAAGAGAAGACGGAGGGGGGTGCAAGGAACAGCATGGTGGACTGAAGAGGTGAAACAGGCTGTGGCACAAAAGAAGAAAGCATACAATGAATGGATGAGAAATAGGGGCGTGGAAGAGGTTGAGAGGCGGAAGAGAGAGTTATATGTAGAAAGAAAGAGAGAGGTGAAAAGATTAGTAAGAGAGAGTAAGAAGAGAGTGGATGAGGAATTTGGAAGGAATTTGAGTGTAAAGTGGAGGGACTGTAAGAAAATGTTCTGGAGAGAGGTGAAAAGAGTAAGACAAGGTGGATGTGAAGTTAGCAGGGGAGTGAAAGATAAAAATGGTAGATTACTAGTGGAGAAGGGAGAAAAAGTGAGCAGATGGAGAGAACACTTTAAGGAATTGTTGAAGGTAGAGGATGGAAGTAATGCGAGTATAAGTGGCTGGGGAATGGCTGGGAGAAGGAGGGAGGTGAGAAGACAGGAAGAAATCAGTACGATAGAAGTTGTGGAAGCAATGAAGAAAGTTAAATCAGGGAAAGCCCCAGGAATTGGTGGAGTGTGTGGTGAAATGCTGAAGCATGGGGGAGAGATAGTAGTAGAATGGATGTGGAAGATGTGCAGATTGGCCTGGGAGGAAGGTAGAGTCCCGGAGGATTGGAAGTCAGGTATAATTATTCCCTTGTACAAAGGAAAAGGGGAAAAAGAAGTGTGTGGTAATCATAGGGGCATTTGTCTTCTTAGTATAATAGGAAAAGTGTATGGTAGGATACTTATTGACAGAGTTAGAGAAAGAACAGAGAAATTAGTTGGAGAAGAACAGGGAGCTTTAGGAAGGGAAGAGGTTGTGTAGATCAGATATTCATTCTCAGATCTTTAGTGGAAAAGTTTCTAGAGAAGGGAAAGAAGTTGTATGCGGCTTTCATGGATTTGGAGAAAGCATATGACAGGGTGGATAGACAAGGATTGTGGAAAGTGTTAAGAATATATGGAGTAAATGGAAAGTTGTTGAATGCTGTGAAGAGTATGTACGATGGTGTGAAGGCTGCGGTGCGTGTGGATGGTGAACTAAGTGAATTTTTCTCTTTGAAGGTTGGGTTGAAACAGGGTTGTGTCATGTCTCCATGATTGTTCAATCTGTACATGGATGGGGTAATAAAAGAGGTACAAGGTAGGGTAGTGGATGTTGGTGTGGCCCTGGTGGGAGAGGATAGTGTTTGGAAACTCCCTGTACTGTTGTTTGCAGATGATACTGTGTTGTTGAGTGAAGACGAAGGGGAGCTGCAAGGCTTGGTGGATGAGTTTGAGAGAGTGTGTAAGAAACGGAATCTAAAGGTGAATGTAGGAAAGAGTAAAGTGATGGTCTTTGAGAGAGGTGAAGTCAGTGAATGTACAGTGAGGTTCGATGGTGAAGAATTGGAAAATGTGAGTATGTTTAAGTACTTCGGCAGTGTGATGAGTAAGGATGGAGGTTTGGAGGGTGAAGTGCTTGAAAGGGTACAGCAGGGAAGAAAGGTTGCTGGTTCCTTGAAAGCAGTGATAAGAAACAGGGAAGTGAGCATGGAAGTGAAAAAGTTACTACATGACAGTATTGTGATACCAACTCTAACGTACGGAAGTGAAGCTTGGACGTTGTTGGAAGGACACAAGTCAAGAGTGAGAGCAGTGGAAATGAGTTAATTAAGAGGAGCCTGTGGAGTCACATGGAGAGACAGGCTGACGAATGAGGATATAAAGGAGCGTTGTGGTGTGGATGTGGATGTGATAGGAAGCGTTATGAGGAACACACTGAGGTGGTTTGGCCATGTGGAGAGGATGGAGGGTGAAAGACTGACGAAGAGAGTGTATGTGAGTGAGGTGGAGGGGGAAAGAGGGAGGGGGAGGCCGAGGATGAGATGGAGGGATGGGGTGGAGAGGTATATGAGAGAGGGGGGTGTGAGTTGGGAGGAGGGGAGTGAAATGGCGGGGGACAGGGCGACTTGGAGGCGATTTGTTTGTGGCCACCCCAAACGGGATTGAGGCGTCTGGCAATATATATATATATATATATATACAATATATATACCTGTATATAAAGACATCATTACAATGGTGAGATTTAGGCAGATTATTTCATTGTTTAGATATTTTGTTGTCAGTTAAATTTTGGTGGTTTTTGAATGTGTCTGGGTAGATTATATTTTGAAATTGAATCTAGAAAAAAAAAAAACAAGAGAAAAATATATAAAAGCATCATTATATGGAGAGATTTAAGTCTATTACTTCATTTATATATATTTTGTTGTCAGATAAATTTTGGTGGTTTCTGAATGTGTGTGGGTAGGTTATTTTTTGAAATTGTGTCTTAGTGCACCTTCCTCAGCAGTTTATTTTTGTATATTGCAGTTTGATATTCTCCTGTGTGCTGTCTTTGGTATTGCTGGTTTAGTTAGGTATGTGAGTTGAAGGAAGGGCAGCCTGATGGTGGTGAGGACAGGGTGACATGGAGGTGATTTATTTGTGGCCACCAAGTCAAAGATTCAGGTGTCTGGCTATAGAGATACTGTAGGTACTTTTATTATTTTTATTATTATTGTTATTACTATTATTATTATTATGGTTATTATTATTAGGATTAGGATTATTATTATATGGTGGTGATGATGATTATGACTATTATTTTTTTTGTTATTGTTATTATTTGCTGTCTGGATGTTCACTCTGCCCTAGGGTGGCAAAGGAGGTCTGGATGATGATGATGATGATGATTATTATTATTATAGTATTTTATAACAGCATACAAGAGAATATTAACACACCCAATGCAGAAGGTAAACTGTAAGGATGGGGCGATATGGAGTGTTAAAAAAATCACATAAATACAGCTGAAATGGAATGAGGGATTTACACAGGAATTTATAGAAGGATTTTCAGAGGGATTTATACACAGATTTACTGAGAGATTTACAAAGATTTATAGAAAGATTTACATGGATTTATAGAGGGATTTACACAGGAATTTATAGAGGGATTTACACAGGGATTTAAAGAGCATTTTATAGAAGGATTATAGAGATTTACAGAGGGATTTATGGAAGGATTTACATGGATTTGCAGAGGGATTTAGAGAGATTTACACAGAGATTTACAGAGGGCAATTACTGAGGTCATCCAGTGTGTTATGAAGCAAAGAATCGCTCACAGGAGAATGTTGGCGTTGGCTTGTGGTCGACGTAAGGTTAGTGGCATCTCTCCCGGGGCCGAGTGAGGCCGAGGTAAGGCTGTGTGGTGCGGGGCGGGGCGAGGAGGGGCGGGGTGCGGCTGCCGACGTAAACCTTGATGGATAACAGACTCAATTTTATATTCTTTTGTTCCTCCCTCATTTGTGTCCCTAAGATGTTGTTACCATTTGTGTGTGTGTGTGTATGTGTGTGTGTGTGTGTGTGTGTGTGTGAATGTGTGTGTATGTGTGTGTGTGTGTGTGTGTGTGTGTGTGTGTGTGTGTGTGTGTGTTTTTGTGTGTGTGTTTATGTGTGTGTGTGTGTGTGTGTGTGTGTGTGTGTGTGTGTGTGATATCTTTTGGGGGCTTGTTCAAAACCTGTGCAATGTTGCCTGTGCAATTGCAGGATTAATTGTCAATGGAGATGCAACTCTGGCCCTTCCGTAGACCTAGAAATTGATGCTGGGAGGAAGGAAATTCAGAAAGAAAGAAGAATTGATGAAAAGAAGAATTGATAAAGGAGGACTGACATCTTTCCATCCACCAGTCTTTTCAAAACGGATGGAAGGAAGAATTGACTGGAGAAATGAGACATATTTAGCGTTTGAAGTGAAAACTGTCACCCAATTCGAGGGAGAGAGAGAGAGAGAATGAGAGCATAACCAGATCAGCATATCCAAATCCATCATTGTGAGAGAGAGTGGGAGAGAGTGTGAGAGAGAGAGTGCATAATCAGATCAGCATATCCAAATCCGTCATTGTGAGAGAGAGAGAGAGAGTGTGAGAGAGAGAGAGAGCATAACCAGATCAGCATATCCAAATCCGTCATTGTGTAAAATATCCCAAAGCCCGTCCCACCCTGAACCCATACCCTGTTCAATCCACACGTGGCAGCCCCCGCCCCAGCCCCACCGCCACCGCCACAGCACCACAGTTCATCGTTGGGGCTGTTTGGCTGTGTGGCAGTTGCGTTTCCATGTCCATTGGTCGTTTACATGAAAGCAGCACAATTTAATCTACCTGGTCCAAATTTAACCCTACCTAATGATCTGATTTAGCCTAACCTAACCTAACCTAACCCGACCTAACCTAACCAAACCTAGCCTAGCCTAACCTAACCCAACTAACCTAATCCAGCCTAACCTAACCTAACCAAAACTAGCCAAACCTAACCTAGCCTAACCTAACTCAACCTAACCTATCTCAGCCTAACCTAACCTAACCTAACTCAACCTAACCTAATCTAACTCAGCCTAACCTAACCTAACCTAACTCAACCTAACCTAACCCAACCCTACCTAATCTAACCTAACCCAACCCAACCCAACCCGACCTAACCCAACCTAACCTAACCAAGCCTATCCTAGTGTAACCTACCCTAACCTAACCAAAACTAGCCAAACCCAACCTAACCAAAGCCTAGCCTAATCTAACCTAACCAAGCTTCGTAAATAAGTGGCAACCTCATTTAACCTACATATGACCTAACCTAATCTAACCTGACCCAGCCTGGCACAGTTTCCATTAATTCATTGGCTTCTAACCCACCTTGACCCAACCAAACCCAAAGGACGGAAAAACGGGGAACGCCACACTGCCTGGCATCCAAACGGCCCCCATCCACACACCCGTACGTTTGTTCCGGCACCTCTCTGTTTGTGGTAGGAGCACTGGCGTCTCAGAGATATATTGGCACCACTGCAGCACCTCACCCTCCCTACCTGATCCGTTTGTCTTAGTTATCCCTTGGTATGGCAGCGTTTTCTTTGGTTGGCTAATTGTGGTAGTTCCCGACTGTGTGATGACTCCTTATTTCAATTATTACAAGAAACCATTTACAACGCTGGGTGATAACCATATAACCAAACCATACGTGCTCCCTACGTGTCAAGTGGGTTGGTGAAGGGTTAGTGCCCCTCCCTGTAAAACAAATAACTCAGTGTCAAATGGCCACCCCGTACGGGATTATGGCGTATTGCAATAGATAGATAGATAGATAGAATTAACAGATGATTAGGCTTACATTCTCATCAGTTAAAGCTCCCTGACACCTTTTCTTTACTGAATTATTCTCATTGGATAAAGAGGCACCCAAATACCTCTTCCTTAATGGTTTCTTCTCTGAACTACTCATTAATATCCCCTGGTCTGCTTCCATTTAATAAGGATATAGATTGCACAAATAACACTCAAGAATACAGTAACGCAGCAGAATCAGAAATAAATAGATAAAGAAGAGGTGTTGACTCCTTATTTGAAGTAACGGATCAGTTTGAAACAGAAAATGGAAGACACCACTAAATTTTTTACTCCTGGAGGTAACGGATGATTTAGAAACACAGATTAGTTGTGACAGATTTTTAAATATGAAATGGAGGATGTGTGTCTTCTGGTGTATGGATTTATTTTTATTTTACCTTCATCTGTTTATCTTGTTAAAAAAGAAAAAGGGTTAAGGACAGTTCAGAATGTTTTACATCATATAATTTAGCAAGTAATACATTCTAGACGCTGCGTATCAGTGGGAAATTGCAATACCATGGCGCTCGCTCACTCGTCACATGCTCACAAAACAATACCAAAACAACTTAATGCATTTTCAAATCTGAAGTTCTTCCATATATAGTATCTCTCTCTCTCTCTCTCTCTCTCTCTCTCTCTCTCTCTCTCTCTCTCTCCCTAGATGAACAGAAGAAGGAAAAACAAAAGAGAAAAATCTATACACCAGATTAGACACACACACACACACACACACACCAGATTATGCACCCAATACAGAAAAAAAAAAAAAAAAAGAATAACTAAGAGAGAATTTGAAATGAGAAAGAGAGAATTTGAAATGAGAGAGAGAATTTGAAATGAGAGAGAGAAGATTTGAAATGAGAAAGAGAGGATTTGAAATTTGAAAGAGGTGATTTGAAATTTGAAAGAGGTAATTTGAAATGAGGAGTTATCATGGCAGTCTTTACATGTTGGGTAATAGATTTTTTTTTACTTTGGCTCAGTGTAGAATTCATTTGGGCAGTTTGCTATAGTTTCCCTTAGTTTTCCTCTTCTGTTGGTATATATATATGTGTTGGTGGGTAGTATGTGTGTGTGTGGTAAACAGTAGGATTTGCCAGCCTAGATGTGCTGAATGTTTGGAAAGAAAGAAAGAAGAAAAGAAATAAAATGAGAAGAAAGAAAGAAAAGGAGAAGAAAGAGAGAAAGAAGCAGAGAAGAAAGAAAAAGACAGAAGAAAAATAGTAGGATTAGCTTGTGTAGGTTTGCTGAAAATTTGGGAAGAAAGAAAGAGAGATAAAAAGAAAGTAAATATGAAAGAGAAAGAAAAGACAAAGAAGAAGAAAAAGCTGAAGATGAAGAAGAAAAACACGAAGACAACAGTAAAGAAAAACGTGAATGATACTTGCCTTATACTTGTTTGAGATCAGACTTTTTAAATAATTTGCTTTTTCCTTATATTGTCATTCAACTTGGACATTTTGAGTAAGACAAGATCTATAATGGCTTCACTTACCAGAGGACATTTTGAAGTTAGACCAGATTTCTTTGTGTTAGCTAATATTAACGAAGATAAATCAGCGCTGGGAAGACGTCGGGTAGCTATGCAGTAGACTGATATGCCGGAGATCCATTTGTGGGTGTTTGTTTGGTTTGTTTTCATGTTTGGTTTGTTTTACCGGCCAGGATGCGCTGCTCTTATCAATGAAGATAAGTCAACGCTGGGAATATGTTGGGTACTTGTGCAAGTAGATTAATATGCCAGAGATCCGTTTGTGGGTGTTTGGTTTGTTTTCATGTTTGGTTATTTTCATTTGGCAGGATGCATTACTTTCGAATTTAAACTGTAAAAAACCGTTACAGTATTTGGTTATTTTCACTAGTCACTTTGAGATACTCTTTTATTTCAAACATAAAAAAAAATGTTATTTGGTTATTTTCACTAGTCACTTTGAGATACTCTTTTATTTCAAACATAAAAAAAAAATGTTATTTTGTTATTTTCACTAGTCACTTTGAGATACTCTTTTATTTCAAACATAAAAAAAAAATGTTATTTTGTTATTTTCACTAGGCAGGATGCGTTACTTTTGAATTTAAATTGTAAGAAATCATTACATGGTTTTTTCACTAGCCAGGATCCACTACTCTTGAATTTAAATAGTAAAAAAACGTTATTTGGATATTTTCACCAGCCAGGGTGCGCTTCTCCTTATTTAGAATTTCAAACAACTCAGCAACTATTCAATTTTAGTTTAATATCAGATAGAATAGGACAGGATAGGGGAGATTCTTGCGTACTGTACTTTACAGGGCAGCGTTTCTGATCTACTGCACTAGGGATCAGTGTGATATTAGTTCATATTTTAATATACAATTCATTCCCATGTATTTTAGTGTACGCTGAGAGTGATAGGTTTTAAAAGTGCTAGAAAGATGATAGGTGTAAAACTGTAAGGTGTTAAGGTGTTTTAATTAGGCTAACGCAAGGTGAGCTTCCTCGTTAAATGACCCTTGGTGAAAGATGCTGTGGAAAATGTTTGGTGAATGAGTTGCGTTAATACCCCAGTGCCAAAAATGCTGGTACTGTATTTCATTTCTCTCTCTCTCTCTCTCTCTCTCTCTCTCTCTCTCTCTCTCTCTCTCTCTCTCTTTTCCTTCCTCCTTCCTTGCCTCTTTCTTTCACTCTCTCTTTTCTTTCTTTCTCTCTCTCTGTTTCTCTCCCTCCCTTCCTCTTTTCATGCCTTTCTCTCCGTCCCATCTTTGTCTCTCTGCCATTCCTTTTATTGCCTTGTTTCATCCATTGCTGTCTATCTTTACTCTCTTTTTCTCCCTGCTTGCCTCCCACGCACTCACCCCCCCTCCCCGTGCTTTCCTACTACCCTCTCACCTCCCTGCCTACCCCCTGCCTCACCCTGCCTGCCTCCCGCTACCCCCGCCTACCCTACATGCCCCCAGATCGGACAGCTACGGCAGCGACGCCAAAATCATCACCAACCTGCTCCGCCTGGCTCGGGTGGACATCGACCCCATCGCACAGGTGGGGCAGATGCGAGGAGGGACCCCGACAAAGGACCCCACCGACCCCCCAAGGGACCCCCAGGACTCACGGCCCAATGCCCAGGGGACTCAGGACCCCATGACACGGAGCAGCGACAGCCTGAGCGACATATCCGAGGAGGGTACGCCGAGGGGCGGACGCGTACAGGGGTTCTTCACCAGGAACACCCCAGAACGCCTGTCCAACCTGTTCAGGAGGAGTGTGGACAGTGCCGACGGAAAGCTGAGGGGGCTGTGGAGGCGCGGTGCCAGTGTCAGCAGCAGCAAGGACGGCAGCGGCAGTGGCAGTGGTGGCGGTAGTGCCAGTGTCAGTCGTGGTGGAAGTGTCAGTCGCTCAAGCAGTAAAGACTCAGTGAACCTGGAGGCGGGCGTTGCAGAGTACTTGGAGGGTACAGAAAACCCAGCCTCCCCCCCCACTTCCACCCCACCCAACACGGAGAAAACCCCAGAGCCCAGTGAGACCCGTGGCCCATGTGTGGCAGGCAGTGATGGCGGTGGTGGTGGAGATGTGGTGGGGGATGGGGCAAGGCCACCTCAGACATTGCTGCCTCCACCACGCTCACCCAACATCAGCATAAGACAAGGGCCGCTCACCTACTCCCCCGCCCCATCCAGCCCCCGCCGCACCCCAGTCACTGAGAATGATCCCCTGGGGGCATTCAGTACCCCCTCCGGCAGCCCCGGCCATGAGACCATGGCCAAAACCTCCTCAGAGACCATGCTGGATGCTAAGTCAGATCCCTTGGCCAAACTGATGTCCGATCCATTTGGGATCCCGCCATCGCCCCGGCACAGCCCCGGCCGACAAACCCCAGAGCCTGGGGGCGAGGGTGGGCGGCGGTCCGGGCGTCGCGTTGCCCGCAGCGCCACCTTCACCGGCGGCCGCTCAGCCCAGGAGCCGCAGGGACACGTGCCCGTCCAGCGGTCGGCCAACTCCCTGTGGACCCTGACCCCACCCACCACCCACCAACCCTCCCCAGCCCGCTCACAGTCCCCCGACACCGCCAGCCAGGACAGTCCATCATCCACCGCCCTGGCCACACCATCATCATGGCTATCATTCAGGTAACACACCAAACCACACCACACCAGGCCAGGTTGGGTGGCAGCACACCACATCAGGGCAGGCTGGGTGGGGTCACACAGCATCCTGCCTGACATGGTGAAGGGTCACTGTACACCATCAGGCATAACTGTCAGGTCACAGGCCCTAATGCAACTCTTAATACTCCACATGTTAACCCAAGTTGTTTGGCGATTTTCACTTAACCTTAGTGTCCTTCTTGATGCCATACATACATCCTGCCAGACAACCTTACACACCATCTGTACTGCAGTTCACTCTTAACCATCCATCCATATAACCATTTAACCATCCACATTTAGGTGGTAGGTGGTGGGGAGCATTATCCACTCACTTTATGTAGTGATGCCTAATTCTTTCTTCACCTTCATCATCCTTTTTGTGTGTCTGTCCTCCTGTCTTTGTATTTCTCCCATCCATCCTGTCACTTTTTATCGTCTTTCTTTCCACTTCAGGTGGCTCTACATTGAGTGACAAGCCTAATGGTTTCCCGTAGCCCAGCAAACCATTTATAATGTTGGATGGTACCCATATAACAGGGTGATGTGGAGCCTGCCATGGTGCCTGTGTTAACTGGGTGGAGAGATGAAAATGTGGCATCATCCGGGATCCAAACCTTTACGCTCTTCCCTGCACCTTGCCGTGGTGAGGTACTGTCAGCCACAAGGGAACATCAGTTTCCTGCGTGGGTCGGGCCCTGTCGGGGCAGTTGCTTTCCTGTGGTCAATGGGACTGGTCTGGCAGACAGGCCAGGGTTAATCAGCTGCATCAACTACTGCTGCCATATGCACAGAACATTTCATACACCTGCCTAACCATCCCTCCTCGTAGCTAGTCTTATTTCAACATCCAGTCAGCATTGCTTAAACTTCCATCTCTCCAGCCATCCATCTAACCATCCAGCCACCCAGCCTTCATATGCACAGACCCATGCACTCCACCAGTCTGCCCAGCCACACCCTACCTTGCTGCCGTCATACAGCCTGCTAACCATTCAAGCCCCCTTAACTACTGTACCTCGTTGTCCACTTGTACAGAACCATCCACACACGTGCCCACCTGCCCAAACCTGGTGCTAGCCATATAAGTTTGTTAGTTACTGTACTCCTTATATTCTAACTTAGCCTAAAATTGCCACCTCTCCATCTTGAATACTCCAGTGTAGCAATAGATTAACACTAGAATATGTTGCTAGTTACAAAGAAGTGCTTTGGAAAGGATGTTCAACCATAGTATTATGTTTTTATGCCGCTGAGCAAGAGGACGAAAATCTGGGCCAAGTTAAGGTGAAAGGACAATAGACACAGTGGAAGATTGACAAATGCCACATAATTTTAACCCCTTTTCAACCGGATGATGCCTTTCTGTTTAAATACTCTTGCTGGCTAGTTTCTTCAGCTTCGGATAGGCCCTGAGGGTCGAGGGGATAGGGAGGGCTCTATCTGTCTCCTCCCAAGGCTTTATCTATCACCTCCTATCCAAAGAGTCTATCCTTAGGTGAACAGAATTGTCTGGGTAGGGGAAGGCTAGGGGCCGCGTGCTTAAATCTTCAGTCATAAAGTGGCATGCAAACCCGATTCTTTACTGCCATTTTTGTAACGCCCACGGTTATTAGGTGTGGCCAGCCTGCATCCCACATTACAAGAGTGCAGTTAGCAGTGTTTCAGGAAGGCTAGACACGCTGCATATGCCCCACCCGCTTCAGAAATCATCGTCAAAAAATAGGGACGTGGAAATAGAAGAAGGGAAGGACAGGAAGAAGCAGTAGACATGAAGGGTGGAAAGGTTACAAGAGGATGGAGAAAAGGCAGAATATAAGAGGGAAGTGGAGGGGCGATTGGGTAAATATGGATTAGAGCAGATGAAGGACGTGGAAGGTGTGTGCATGATATTCACGGAAGAAATCTGTGCAGCACGCGAGGTGGTGAGTGGGGGTGAAGGAAAGATGAAAGGGGGTGCAGTGGTGTCTGGCAATAGATAGATAGATAGTATTCCTCGCCAAAAATGGGGACAGATAGATAGATAGATAGTATTCCTCGCCAAAAATAGGGACAGATAAATAGATAGATAGTATTCCTCACTCAAAATAGGAACCTTGCATTCCACTTTGCGGTTTAATATTTCAGCACACAGTCATAAGGTACAGGGTGGTCCATAAGTAGCACTCCACTCGACGCTTCCCTGGTGGTATCATGTGCTGCAGGGATGGCACTGTCTGCTGGTGTGGGTGTGGTAGTGGGAGTAGGAAATGCAGACTGTGATAACAGCAAGCCCTCACCTCTGCACATGTCACCTGGGGAAGTGAAAGAGAAGTGTTATTTATGAACCACCCTGTACTAAGGACATCATCAGGCCAAAGGGGTTAATCGAGAATGGAACCAGCATGAAGGGAACAGAATGAGGTTAGGGATAAGTTTCAATAGGATGGCGTTAAGTACAGAAGGTGGCGGGATAAGTTTAAAATAGGATGACGTTAAGTACAGAAGGCAGTGGAATAAGTTTAGATAGGATGACGTTAAGTACAGAAGGTGGCGAGATAAGTTCAAGTAGGATGACGTTAAGTACAGAAGGCGGCAGGATAAGTTTTAAGTAGGATGGTGTTAAGTACAGAAGGTGAAGGGATAAGTTTAGATAGGATGATGTTAAATACAGAAGGCGGCGGGATAAGTTTAAGTAACATGACATTAAGTACAGAAGGTGGCAGAGTAAGTTTAAGTAGGATGGTGTTAAGTACAGAAGGTGGCAGGATAAGTTTAGATAGGATGATGTTAAGTACAGAAGGTGGTGGGATAAGTTTAAGTAGGATGGCATTAAGTACAGGAGGTTGCGGGATAAGTTTAAGTAGGATGACGTTAAGTACAGGTGGTGGAGGGATAAGTTTCAATAGGATGACGTTAAGTACAGTAAGGACAGCTTAGGAAATTAACCCTTCGTGTGCAAGCCAGGGTTTGAATATTATAATCATTTGGTTTGAATAATATCAGAATTATTACGTTTGAATTCGAATTTAAACCAAATTCTCTGCTAGGAATGCTTAGAGTGTTGAGAATATTTAGATTAACTTGGAATATTAACCAGTTTTATACTATACTCAATTTTTTTTTATTGAGGCAAAGATGCAGATGACAGGTTGGTAATTGGCTGAATGCAACCTCATGATCTCTTTACTCATTAGCATTATTGCCAACGTATATCTGAGGGGGAAATTTGGGTTAGTAAGTGTTATTCGGGATGGAGTTGAGAGGTATATGAGGGAGGGAGGGGGTGAGTTGGGGGGAGGGTAGTCAAATGGTGGGTGACAGAGCAACTCGGAGGCATTTTGTCTGCAACCACCCTTTACGGGATTAGGGCGTCGGGCTATAGATAGATATAGAGATAGAAATGTTATTCGGACATGTTGCATTCAGCCAATCATCACCAACCTGTCAAGTGCATCTTTGCCTCAATTAAAAAAAAAAAATGAGTATAGTAATGCTTTGAATTACACTTATCGGCCGACCCCAAACCCTACGCTCGACCAGGGAGTAGTCTAGTGTTCAGAAGGCTTTCCGTTTATCCTCGCAAGTAACAAAGATCGGATTCGGGCTCGTAGAGAGTCGTAAAAAGCCGAACATATATTGTGTAACCTTGGCCTTAGAGTGTGGAGTAGCGTAGAGTAGGTAGACTAATCTGTAATACTCATAGTTTACTTTTAATACTGTACGTTATATTTGGTTTACTTTGTTTATATATTATGTATTTTTAGTTTACGTTGTGTGTGTTATGTTTAAGTTTAAATTGGGTGTTTTGTGCTTAGTTTTAGGCAATTGTCCCCCCATGTCTCTTGCATGTGCACCTCAGTTCATGCTCACGGCTCAAAGGATCGTGCTTTATGCTCAAGAAGCTTTGTAATGCCTTTTCCCAAGTGATTTATTCAGCATATGACACCTTAGCATTTTCTTCTATGCTGTTTATCTAATTTTAATATCAAGACAGTATCAGTAACACAAGGGAATATTGATGTATTATGTACTGAATTAATTGCAGAAGGCTTTGTAACACCTTTTCCTCTGTGATTTATTCTGCATATGACACCTTAGCATATTCTTCTTTGCTGTTTATGTAATTTTAATATCATTACAGCATCAGTAACACACAAGGGAATACTGTATTGATGTGCTATGTACTAATTTAACTATAGGAGGCTTTGTAATGCCTTTTCCCAAGTGATTTATTCTGCTGTGGCACCTTAACATTTTCTCCTATGCTCTTTATTTAATTTTAACATCAAGACTATATCAGTAACACTATCTATCTATTTCCAGATGCCTTAATCCCACAAAGGGTGGCCACAAACAAATCACCTCCATGTTGCCCTGCCCCCCGCCATTTTGCTGCCCTCCCCCCACTTCACACCCCTCTCTCATATGTCAGTAACACACAGGGGGAATATGAAGGTGTTTTATGTAGAATTAATTACAAAGAAGAGAGAGACTAATGAGGAGAGTGTATGTGAGTGAGGTGGAAGGGGGGGGGGAGAGAGTAAGGGAGGCCAAGGATGCGATGGAGGAATGAAGTGGAGAGAGGGGGGGTGTTTGAGCTGGGAGCAGGGCAGTGAAGTGGCAGGGGACAGGGCAACATGGAGGCGATTTGTTTGTGGCCACCCCTTATGGGATTGAGGTGTCTGGCAGTAGATAGATAGATAGAATTACAAAGAAGAGGTATTGCAAAAAACTACAAAGCCGCACGCAATACAAGCCAGCGTCTAAATTTCCTGGATCATGTTTTGCGTGGATGGAATTGGAAAACATTAGAGAGAGAGAGAGAGTTTGTGGTTCAGATGAGCCTGGAGAGAGTGAGTGAGTGAATGAATGAATTTTGGTGAGAGAGAGGAGAGAGAGAGAGAGAGAGAAAGAAGGGAGAGAGAGAGAGAGCCAGAAGGAAGCAACTCACGACAGTCAGAATTCAGAATCATCATTTTTACAAATTACAAGACCTGCACGTTGTTTACAGTGGCTGAATAGACGAATGATAGATGAAGTCCAGTGGTGAAAGTTGCCGCTTACATGTTTACAAGTTTTCCCTAGTGTGTACCACTGAGTATTGTGAAGTACTGTACATTGTGAAGTACTGTGCATCAGGGTTGGCATTGATTAATTCAGATTGATTTAATCATGTGTTTAATCATTGATTTTTTTGCTAAAAAATAATGATTTTTAATTGTTTAATTTTTTTATTTTTTATCTAAAAGTTAAAAATAAAAATCTGAAGGTTAATGAAAGTTGTGTAACACTTTGTGTTGGCATTCATTTCTTCAGTTACTTAAGCATTAAGTCAGCAGATTTTGGAGAATGGTGCCGTTACAAATTGCTTCAATGTATGACAGAAAATATATTTTTACATTTGTATAGCTTAGTATTGAAATTATTTGTACATGTGAAATACTGAGCCACAAATCAAAAACTCAAGCCATAAGACTAGGTAGGCTGTGCTGGGTCACCTAAGGCCATGTCATAATAATATCAGCTTAAGATTTTTCTGTGTGGTAATATAATCAGCTTTGGAATATGCTGTCTTGATTACCATTGGCAACTCAGCCTTAACCAGTAGTGTACTAACATCACTGGAACAGGTAGGTAGCTGGATTCTGGCCAGTGGCTGTCAGCCTGAACCATCAGTGGTTAGACAGGACAGGAAGTGTACAGTATTCAGTATATTGCTTTTGAAATATTAGCTAAATAATAAACTGAAAAATTAAATAAATAAAAACATAAATTGAATAAATAAATAAATAATTGATTTTTTATTTTTTATTTTTTAATAAAAAAAATCACCAACCCTGCTGTGCATTACCAGGACTTGAGCATTGTGAAGTACTGTGCATTACAAGTACATGAGCATTGTGAAATACTGTGCATCACCATTACTTGGCCACTGTGAAGTACTGTGCATTACCAGCACTGAGCATATTACCAGGCCTGTGAGCATGTAACTGATGTGCACTGACTTGGGGTATGTGTAGATGTGTACGTGTAGTCCTGTATTGTCTGTGTACGTGTATGTCCTAATGTCCTCTGGTTATAATACAGTATACTCACTCCTCACTTAAGGCAAAGGTATATTTGGACAAAATCTCAATAGCAAGGGACAAAACCTCTATAGCAATGGTCAAAACTCTATAGCAAGGGGCAAAATTTTATAGCAAGGGGAGTAACTTAAGTGATTTGCCTCATATTCGTAGCTACGCAATCTTAGGCACGAAAATTCTGAATCACACCAGCAAAATGTATATTGAATCGTAAGGGGAAAAACCCACAAGTAACTTAAGTGGAAAAGTAATGGTAATAATTGTTAAGTAAGTGAGTAATACAAGAGCTTTAAGTGAGGAAGAGTCCTATGTGTGCATGTATTAATGTGTCTGTACTTGCCGCTCCCTGCATACATGGTAATACGCACACACATGCACACTTACCAGTAGCATGTACGTGTCTGTGTGTGCGTGTAGTGTTGTTTAGCGCACAGCATGTTTGCAGTAGCTCTAGTGGACGGCTGGGCATGGCATCGAATATGGCAACCGTGGGACTGAGGGAGGCCAGCAAGCAGATTGAGTTCCTTCGTGCTCAGTACCTACACCCCGCCCTGGTGGAGATGGGCCAGTACAGGTGAGAGAGAAGGGGGGGAGGGAAGAGAGAGAGAGAGAGAAGGGGAGAGGAAGGGAAAGGAGAGAGAGGGGAGGGATGGAGGGAAGGGAGAATTTAGGAAAGATTTTGTTCCTTTGCGCTCAGTATATACACCCCGCCCTGGTTGAGATGGGCCAGTACAGGTGAGAGAGAGAGAGAGAGAGAGAGGTGGGGAGAGAGGGATGGAGGGAAAGGAGTGAGGGGGGAGGGGATGGAGGGAAGGGAGAATTTAGGGAAGAGTCATTTCCTATGCAAAATGTGAGGGAGAGAATATTTGAGGTGGGAGGGAGGGAATGGTTGGAGGGAAGGAAAAAGTGCAAGGGAGGGAGGTAGGTAGACAGGGAGGAGTTGGGTAGGTGGGTAAGAGTGAATGCTAACCACGTATTCCCCGGGAGGCCTAAAATACATATACTGTATATATTAGATGGAATTTCTCATACTCTGTGTTGGGGTAGGGACGTGGCGACCCAACCTCCCAGCAGTTGTGTTGCAAGCATCTTCGTAACTCCTTCTACACAGGGAGGGGAAGGATAATGTGCCTAGAGCTTTCTTTATCCTCTGATTCATGTCCCCATTGAGATTGGAGAACCATATTTACTATTTCAGTTTTGTTTTAGTGTGGAATATGAGTTGTGATGATGGTGATGGAAGTGATGATGATGAATTGTGGAAATTGTGTTAGGATGATGATTGTGGTGGTGGTGATGATGGTTATGGTGATAGTTATGATGATGATGATGATTATGGAAGTGATAATGGTTATGATGATGATGATGATTATGGAAGTGATAATGGTTATGATGATGATGGAAGTAATGATAGGAAGTTGGTAGTGGTGGTTGTGAAGATAGAAATGATAGTGGTTATGATGATGATGATGGAAGTGATGATGTTCATGATGGTGATTGGTTGATGACGATAAGAGGAAAGTGGAAGTGATGATTAAAAAATAGTAACAATAATAATGATGGTGATAATATTAATAATGATAATAGTAACTGTAATAATTCTAATAATAACAGTAACAATAATAATATGATAGTGCTATTGTAGGATGTAGTGGCATGTTGTATAGATGGTCTTGGCATGTGTGGGATTGTATTAAGATTGTATTTGATTGTATATCCTCCATTGCTGTTGTTACATTTTTCAGAAGGGTTGTGTTGGGTGTGTGTGGGATGGAATACAATAATTATTTTTTATATTCAGTTATTTTGTGTTGTTGTTGGTTTATTATATTTGTTGTTTAATGGGCCACACTGTCTCAACAACTGCCTAAACTAACATGATGAAATTTTACTGCAACACAGCCTTAAGGTGGAAGCAGTGGGGAAAGGAGTACGGTTCCAATTGATTGAATATTCTCTGAGATCACCTGGAGTAAAAACTTGTGACTTTTTTTTGGATATTCCTGACGTCAGCTACTTTACCAGGAAAGAATAAAGCTAGAGTCATCAAACTTGGTAGACATATAGACTGTGATGACCTAAGCTGACATGCACAGGATCAGTCACATTGACCTCAAGGTCCCTTTATAGCTCGGCTTCTAGTAGGCAATGGCAGGGCCAAGTTTTTTTTTTTTTTTTTTTTTTTTTTTTTTTAACCAAAATTATCTTTGGACATTTTTACCATATTCTAGCTGTTATTGTTATTATTATTATTATTATTATTATTATTATTATTATTATTGTTATTGTTATTATTATTATTATTGCCTCTTTAATGTGTTTCAGAGCAGCTAATTGTGCTAGTTTTGCATTATTTATGTGTTTATTAATTTGTTTAGTTTGTCAGTGGATTAAGTCTGACAGGTATTTGTAGATAGGTGGAGCCAGGATTCCAGGGGCTTGAATGGTGGGTGGATGAGTGTGTGGCCCATTTCACTAAGCATGCTGGGGAGGAGGATGGTGGAGATGATGATGATGATGATGATGATGATAATGAGGAGGAGGAGGAGGGTGATGTTGATGATGATAATAATGATGATGATGAGGAGGAGGAGGAGGACAGTGATAATAATAATAATAATGATGATGATGATGATAATGATTAACTTGGAGTGTGTACAGCATAGTTCCAGTGCCGGTTAGAAATGGTTAGTGCTTGTTTGAGGCTGTTGCTAGTTACTGACCTCTAACGACCCACCTAGACACATCAGGTAGATTGCTTAGTTTCAGTTATCATAGCTAACTAACCATAGAATTTTGTAGTGTATTATAATCATTTTTTTATTATTATTATTATTATTTATCATTATTTTTTGTAGTGTATTATAATCACATTTCTTTTTCTTTCTTATTTTTCTTCCTTTTTTTTTGTGGGGGGGGGGGGACAAGTAACGCAAATATAAACGTATTGTAAGCAGCTTGGTGGTAGGTGGTGGTGACTATCATCCACTCACTTGATGTAGTGCTGCCTACTTCTTCCTTCACCTTTATCATTCTTTTTCTGTGTCTGTCCTCCTCTCTTCCTATTTCTCACCATCATCCACTCACTTGATGTAGTGCTGCCTACTTCCTCCTTCACCTTTATCATTCTTTTTCTGTGTCAGTCCTCCTCTCTTCCTATTTCTCACCATCATCCACTCACTTGATGTAGTGCTGCCTACTTCTTCCTTCACCTTTATCATTCTTTTTCTGTGTCTGTCCTCCTTTCTTCCTATTTCTCACCATCATCCACTCACTTGATGTAGTTCTGCCTACTTCTTCCTTCACCTTTATCATTCTTTTTCTGTGTCTGTCCTCCTCTCTTCCTATTTCTCACCATCATCCACTCACTTGATGTAGTGCTGCCTACTTCTTCCTTCACCTTTATCATTCTTTTTCTGTGTTTGTCCTCCTCTCTTCCTATTTCTCACCATCATCCACTCACTTGATGTAGTGCTGCCTACTTCTTCCTTCACCTTTATCATTCTTTTTCTGTGTCTGTCCTCCTCTCTTCCTATTTCTCCCATCTTTCCTGTCACCTTTTATTACACTTCTTTCCTTTTCAGGTGACTTTACATTGAGTGACAAGCCTAATGGTTTCCTGTAAGCCAGGAAACCATTCACAACGCTGGGTGGTAACCATATAACCAGCCCATACGTGTTCCCTACATGTCAACAAGTGGGTTGGTGGAGGGTTAGTGCCCCTCCCCGTAAAACAACTAACTCAAAGACAAACCCCCACCCCTTACCGGATTATGGCGTCTGGATAGAGATAGATAGATAGAGAGTTAGGTAAAGAGATAGATAGAGTTGAATAGAGATCGATAGATAGAGGCATCAGGGTAGAAATAGATAGATAATTGCAGTTTTTTGACAATTTTTTTTACTAATTTACACAAACTAGAATAGTTAGAGATAGTTTTACATGCTCTAACTCTACTAGGAATGCATAGTTAGGTTGTAAAGTTAGAGATAGTTGTACATGATCTTACTGTACTAGGAATGCATAGTTAGGTTATAAGTTAGAAATAGTTTTACATGCTCTAACTCTACTAGTAATGCATAGTTAGGTTGTAAAGTTAGAAATAGTTTTACATGCTCTAACTCTACTAGTAATGCATAGTTTGGTTGTAAAGTTAGAGATGGTTGTACATGATCTTACTCTACTAGGAATGCATAGTTTGGTTGTAAAGTTAGAGATGGCTTTAAATAAGTCTTCTAGGAATGCATAGTTAGGTTGTAAAGTTAGAGATAGTTTTACATGATATAACTCTACTAGGAATGCATAGGTTGTTTAGAGATAGTTTTAAGTAAGTTTTCTAGGAAAGCAGTTAGGTTGTAAAGTTAGAGATAGTTGTACATGATCTAACTCTACTAGGAATGCATAGTTAGGTTGTAAAGTTATACCATCTGTTACACCAGCTGGTATTTGACTCTTGTATTGCTGGGGCTTTACTGGTGTGTTTCTCTGTAATACCATCATACTATTCAGTTTGATTCCAGATTCATATAATTCCAGTATTCCAGCAGTCCATTATCCCCTTATTCCAGTATTCCAGCCTAATATTCCAGCATTCCAGCCATATATTCCAGCCTAATGTTCCAGTATTCCAGTGTCTAGCTTCCTGACCAGTTATTTCCACATTCCAGTATTCCAGCCTAATATTCCAGCTTAATCCAACAGTTCAGCACTCCAGCCTTATATTCCAGTATTCCAGCCTAATATTCCAGCATTCTAGTCTAATATTCCAGCATTCCAGCCTATTATTCCAGCATTGCAGCCTAATATTCCAGCATTCTAGTCTATTCCAGCATTTCAGCCTAATATTCCAGCATTCCAGTCTAATATTCCAGCATTCCAGCTTGATATTCCAGCATTCCAGCTTAATATTCCAGCATTCCAGCTCTATATTCCAGTAATCCAGCCTAAAATTCCACTATTCCAGCCTAATATTCCAGCATTCCAGCCTAATATTCCAGTATTCCTGCCTAATATTCCAGTATTCCAGTCTAAAACTCCAGCATTCCAGCCTAATATTCCAGCATTCTGGCCTAATATTCTAGCATTCCAGCCTAATATTCCAGCATTCCAGCCTAATATTCCAGCATTCCAGTGTCTAGCCTCCTGCCCTGTTATTCTCACATTCCAGTATTCCAGCCTATTATTCCAACCTAATATTCCAGCATTCCAGTCATACCTGCATTCCAGTCATTCCAGCATTCCAGTCATTCCAGTATTCCAGACAGTTGTACCATTCTGATAATCTATTTTTTTTAATGTTATGTACCCTTATCCTCTAACCAAAATCTCTAAATTATTTCCCAACTCAAGAAATACCCAACTCCCCATTTTGAATTTTGAGTGGAGAGGATGGAGAGCGAGAGACTAACGAGGAGAGTGTATGTGAGTGAGGGGGAGAGGGAAGGGGAGGCCAAGGATGAGATGGAGGGATGGAATGGAGAGGTATATGAGAGAGGGAGGTGTGAGCTGGGGAGAGGGCTATGAAATGGCATTGGACAGGGCGACGTGGAGGCGATGTGTTTGTGGCCACCCCTTACGGGATTAAGGCGTCTGGCAGTAGATAGATAGATAGATAGACATAGATTAACACTGTGATAGGATGGCAGTTTGAGAGAAGTGCTATGGAAGGGATGTAGTGTTGTAGTATGCATTCTAGTGGTGTTTTTTTTCTTGGTCAGGTTGCTGTGAAAGTACTATAGCTTTCTAACACCCTTTCCTAACATTTCCTAACCACTTCACCCCCTGACAAACTCTCCTGACTTCATTCTAACCTGCCTAACTTCACTCCAGCCCCCCAAACTTCACTCCAGCCCCCCAAACTTCACTCCACCCTTCCTAACTTCACTCCACCCTCCCTAACTTAATTCTAAGCTTCCTAACTTCACCTCAACCTCATCCTAACTTCACTCCGGCCTTCCTAACTTCACTCCAACCTCCCTAACTTCACTCCAACCTCCCTAACTTCACTCCAACCACCCTAACTTCACTCCAGCCTTCCTAACTTAATTCTAAGCTTCCTAACTTCACCCCAACCTCATCCTAACTTCATTCCAGCCTTCCTAAATTCCTTCCAGCCTTCCTAACTTCCTTCACACCTCACATTATCTCCAGTAATCGCTCAAATTTCACTCCAACCCCCCAAGCTTCACTCGAACCTCCCTAACTTCACTCCAACCATCCTAACTTCACTCCAACTTCTTCCTAACTTCACTCCAGCCTTTCTAACTTCCTTCCAGCCCTGGCAACTTCACCCCAACCTCATCCTAACTTCACTCCAGCCTTCCTAACTTCTTTCCAGCCCCGGCAACTTCAACTACCGCAAGAATGAGCTGATCTCGGGTGGTCTCAGCAGCATGAAGTCAGCCGTCACGTCGCTGTCCAAGAAATACAACGAACTCAGGGAAGCCATTACCGCCACCAACCCCCCAGGCAGGGCAGCACAGAGGTGGGTGTGTGTGGAAGGGGATGGGTGTGTGTGTGTATGTGTGTGTGTGGGGGGGGGTGGATGGGTGGGTGTGTGTGGAAGGGGATGGGTGTGTGTGTGTGTGGGGTGGTGGGGGGGATGGGTATGTGGGTGTGGGTGTGTGTGTGGGTAGGTGGTGTGTATGTTTCTCTCTGTCTGTCTGTCTTCATCTCTGTGTATTTCTGTCTTCATCTCTCTTTGAGTGTGCATCTGTGTGTGTGTGTGTATGTGTGTGTCTGTGTGTGTGTGTGTAACTCACCCCACCACTCTTTCATGTATCTCTCCACTCCATCCCTCCATCACATCCTCTTTCCCTCCCCTCCATTCCCCCCCTCCATGTCACACACACCTTACCTACATTGCCATCTATCTTTTGTTGTTTCCCTGTGTTTACCTCATATTCTCACTCCATCTCTCTCATATATCTCTCCACTCCATCCCTCCATCACATCCTTGTTCCCTCTCCTTCCCTTCTCTCCCTCTCGTTTCTTTGTGTGTTTGTTTTTGAGTGATTTGTTTTTTTTGTAATATCACAGTGGGTACTATTATTAAAATCTGTCTCACCTCATTTCTCTGTGCTTTTTACCTCATGCTCGCACTCCCTCTCCCTCCCCCTCTTTCTTCACACACTCATTCCATCTTTGGCTTCTGGATTTGTGACCGAGTTTTTATATATCACAGTGGGTACTTTTATTAGAATCTGTCTCAACTCATTTATCTCTGCTTCTCTTTACCTCATGCTCGCACTCCCTCTCCCTCCCCCTCTTTCTTCACGCACTCACTCCATCTTTGGCTTCTGGATTTGTGACCGAGTTTTTATATATCACAGTGGGTACTACATGTATAATTAAAATGTGTGTCACCTCATTTATCTCTGCTTCTCATTACCTCCTACTCTCACTCCATCTCCCTCCCCCTCTTTCTACGCAC
Source organism: Coenobita brevimanus (assembly GCF_032717465.1). Lineage (NCBI taxonomy): Eukaryota > Metazoa > Arthropoda > Malacostraca > Decapoda > Coenobitidae > Coenobita > Coenobita brevimanus. Next base: position 3,847,908 of record NC_137006.1, on the reverse strand, counting down.
TCTCATTTCGTCTTTCGATTCATCTTTGCAGCGCAGTGAGCCGAAGCTTGCCAGCCGCTACCTTCCTTGAGAGTTATTTTCGGTAAAAGTGTGGCGTGTGCGTAGAGGTAGTGTAGGTGAGGGAGAGAGAGAGAGAGAAATCAATTGTTTTTTTAGATGCCTGTAATATGGCGTATGAATTATTTTTTTTTTACATAATTGTTTTGCTCCCTCTGTTCACCTTCTGTTAGAGAGAGAGAGACTGTGCCATGAACCCCCCCCCCCTCTCCACACGCTGCCAAACATAACCCTGATTTTCCCCCAAGACACACACACACACACACACACACACACACACACACACACACACACACACACACACACACCCTTCAGGAACGTATGGATTGTTTTTGGAGGAGGGTCAGCTGCATGTGTGTGTGTGTGTGTGTGTGTGCATTTGTTAGTGGGTTTATGTCTGTAGTGGATTAATACACTTACATAGATTAGTGTGTATGTGCGCCGACTCATATAAATAGTGTATAGTATTGTATTCGTGGGATTTTATACAGTAATCCACTAGTTGTAGCTTTATACAGTAATCCCATGGTTATTGAGGGTTTAAAACACATCATTGTCGCGCTTTTTTTTTTTTTTTTTTTTTTTTTTTTTTTTTTTTTTTTGGAAGGAAAAACAAACAAATATAAAAAAAAGATTCTTTGAGTGCCTGGTGCTAATTACAACAAATCACGCTATTTCATTATCATGCTACTTCATTATCATGCTATTTCATTATCACGCAGTACCAACTACAGTTTGTGCGATAACCAGGGATCACTGTGGAGTGTGTGTGTGTGTGTGTGTGGCATGATGTACGGCAAATCTCAGGCATCACAGAATTTTCCCCTAGCATTCAATTTGCCACTACACTCATTGCTGTGTGTGTGTGTGTGTGTGTGTGTGTGTGTGTGTGTGTGTATGTGTGTGTGTTTGTGTGTGTGTGTTTGTGTGTGGAGTGATGTACAGCAAATATCATGTATCACACAGCCCTACCCTAGTGTTCAATATACGCCTATCACCCCCCTCCTCCCCCCCCACCATCGGCAGTGTACGTTTGGGTGATGGTGATGGTGACGAGGACAGCCTGGATGGGTTCTGGAGTCGGCGCGAGTCAACGGACGTGCCAGGTGTGGCGCCGCTGGACGACACACAATCCCCGCCACACACCACGCCATCAGGTCAGTGAGGGATGGCGTTTTTCCTGTATAGATTCCTTGTTTTTACCACCATCGTTGCAAAGCGAGTGGAGTGGTAATGTTTGCAGTTGTGAGGTTGGCTGGCTGGCTTTGTTTGTGTGTGTTTTACATCCTGAACTTGCATCAAATCAGAAATGGAGGTGCAAAATTATGTGCCAAGGAAGAACTTGACGGCTACTCAGGTGGTGAGATCCTGTCATGAGATGGCTTCTGGTAATTTTATTTATTTATTTATACAGTATATTTATTTTTTCTCTCTATTCTTCTCACTTCCTATTTCTCCCATCTTTTCTGTAAGCCAGGAAACCATTTACAACACTGGGTGGTAACTGTGTAACCAACCCATATGGGTTCCCTATGTGTCAATAAGTGGGTTGGTGGATGGTTATATGGTTACCACCCAGCATTGTAAATGGTTTCCTGGCTTACAGGAAACCATTAGGCTTGTCACTCAGTGTAAAGCCACCTGAAAAGGAAAGAAGAGTAATAAAAAGTGACAGGAAAGATGGGAGAAATAGGAAGAGAGGAGGACAGACACAGAAAAAGAATGATAAAAGTGAAGGAAGAAGTAGGCAGCACTACATCAAGTGAGTGGATGATGGTTGCTGCCACCCATCTACAAACACTATTATATTATGATAGTTGACATTCATCAGTGTGCCTGTTGCCATGATTTTATGTGATTGAATGATGTGATGGAGAGCGAGAGACTAACAAGGAGAGTGTATGTGAGTGAGTTGGAGGGGGGGAGAGGGAGGGGGAGGCCGAGGATGAGATGGAGGGATGGAGTGGAGAGGTATATGAGAGAGGGTGGGTATGAGTTGGGAGCAGGGCAATGAAATGGCAGGGGACAGGGCAACATGGAGGCAGTTTGTTTGTGGCCACCCCTTACGGGATTAAGGTGTCTGGCAATAGATAGATAGATAAATAGGTGATGTTTAACGGCCATAACAACATAAACAACACTACCCTAGGGCTGACATGGGGCGCAGAACAGGAGCCGGCAATGTCCCAACAGCACGACTTGTTCCCGGCATTGGGGTGGGACGCAGGGGGGCCGTTCTGCCTGGGGGTGTGGCTGACCTCGTGTACGCGCTGCCACAACTGCTCGGCCTTGCTGTACGACGAGGAGATCATGGCAGGATGGCGGCCTGACGACTCCAACCTCAACACCAAGTAAGAAGGAGTGGTTCTGCATTTTCTCTCTTTCTTTCATGCTTGCTTTCTTTCTGTCTTTCTTTCTTTATTTATTTATTTCCTCTACACCAAGTAAGAAGGAGTGGTTCTGCATTTTCTCTTTCTTTCATGCTTGCTTTCTTTCTGTCTTTCTTTCTTTCTTTATTTATATATCCTCTGCACCAAGTAAGAAGGAGAGAGTTTGCATTGTATCTCATTCTTGCTTACTTACTTATTTTCTGTCTTTCTTTCTTTGTTCCTTCCTTTCGTCAACACCAAGTAAGAAGGAAAGGTGTAAATGATCGCTCTTTCTTGCTTACTTTCTTCTTTTCTTTTTTTCTCTTCTCTACACCAAGCAAGAGAGAGAATTTCTGCATTTTTTCACTTTCTTTCCTACTTTCTTCCTTTCTCCCTTTGACTCTAGTGTTAAGACAAAGTAAAAAGGAGAGTTCTTGCATTTTCTTTTATTCTTTCTTTTTTTTCTTGCTTTCTTTTTTTTT
>NC_137006.1:3815000-3840000 GCF_032717465.1 Coenobita brevimanus | reverse complement strand
CTGGCACTGCATACCTTCCACATTGACCCATCCTCAGTCAGTACCACCACAGCCTCTAGTGGTGTCATGTGGTTGGTGGTGTGGTTGTGTGTGTGGTTGCTGGTGTGGTTGTGTGTGTGGTTGCTGGTGTGGTTGTTTGTGTGGTTGTGTGTGCGATTGGTGGTGTGGTTGGTGGTAAAACATTTCATCATGTTTTATAAGGAATTTATTATAGTACTGTGTGTGTGTGTGTGTGTGTGTGTATGATAGAGAGAGAGAGAGTTTCAAAATGACACTATTTTCTCACTCCCCCAACAGCCCTGTGTGTGTGTGTGTGTGTGTGTGTGAGAGAGAGAGAGAGAGAGAGAGAGAAATTCAAACCATCGCTCTTGTTTCCTTGCCCCAACAGCGTCGTTTGACCGTGAGTACCGCCGGGCCTACGAGCGGTGTGAGGGCAGTCAGGGCAAGCTGTTATCGGCGTGGGACAAACCGCCGCCCATCGCAGCCGTCTTCTGCCGCCGCTACTTCAGTCCTCTCGCTCTCTGATCCCCCGCCCTCGACGTAAACACCACTTCCTCAATCTCCGCCTCGAACAGATAACCGGCGCTTGGTTTGGCAGCCGCTGTAGTCCGTTTGTTTACACTTGGCGAATGATGTGTTGCTTGGATGTGGATGGGCTGCTGGTATGATGAAGGGAAATGAGTCTCCTTGGTTACTAGTGGTTACTGTGCTGTTTGGAAATGAGTCTCCTTAGTTACTATTGATTACTCTGCTATTTGGTCTCTTGTATGATGCAGGGAAATGCGTCTCCTTGGTTACTATCCAATTTTTTCACACTAGCTTGGCCCAAAATTGCCATCTCCCCATCATGAATGCTGAGTTATAAGGACACATTGTGGAATATGATGCTTGTCACGAAGAAGTGCCGTGGAAAGGATGTAGAGCCGAGTCTCCTTGGTTACTATCCATTTTTTTTTTACTCTAGCTTGGCCCAAAATTTCCATCTCACCATCATGAATGTTTAATTATAAGGATACGTAGAATATGATGCCTGTCACAAAGAAGTGCCATGGAAAGGATGTAGAGCCATAGTATTGTCTTTTTCATCACTGAGCTATGTGAAATAAGCCGCAAAAGGACGAAAATCTGGGCCAGAATATATGAGTGAGGGGTGTGTGTGCTGGGGAGAGGGCAGCGAAATGGCGGGGGACAGGGGGACATGGAGGTGATTTGTTTGTGGCCACCCTTTATGAAATTAAGGCGTCTGGCGGTAGATAAGAGTAAAAACAATATTAAATCACCTTTCCGCTCCAATCTGTCTACACCTGGCCATCAGCTGAGCAGAAAGGAGGTAGGGATCATGTCAGGTGAGAGTGAACATTGTATCTTTAGGTGTCATAGAGAAAGCATTGATAATTTGCCGTTTTTGCGTTTTTTGAAGAAGGGGGAGGGATGGGGAAAAAAATCTCCATACGCTTTTTTTGTGGAGAGGTAGTGATGATTTTGAAAGAGAGATTGGTAATGATGGTTTTTGCATTTCTGAGTTCTGGGGCTGTGGATTTTTAGGAAGGGGGGGAGGGAGAAGGGAAAAAAAATCTCCATACGCTTTTTCCATAGAGAGGTGGGGATGGTTTTGAGATAGGGAAAGGTGGATGGGTGTTTGAAAGATGGATGGGTGTTTGGGAGTGCCTGGTGTTGAGGGAAAATGGCCGCCCCAATTTCTTTCCTTCTCGTTTGACTTGTAATGACTTTCTGGGCAGGCAGTCGTTAGTTGGATGTATTGTATTATTCATTCATTCATTTCATCCATCATCTAATCCTACATTGCCCCATGAGAAGTGTAGGAACCCGGGGGTAGGCAAGTTGGTCCTGACATTTAAGATGAGAGTGACCAGCCTCACTCATCCCTGAGTGGCATTACATGAGCAATAAACCCCAACCACCCCTTGGATATGAACCTTCACCAGCTCAATCCGATTGGAGTGCAATAATTACCCACTAAACCACTAGGCGCCATAATTTGGTTATATGGTTACCATCCAGCGTAGTAAATGGTTTCCTGGTGTACAGGAAACCATTTGGCTTGTCACTCAGTGTAGAGTTACCCACAGGCAGAAGGAAGAGGAAAGAATGAAGGAAGGAAAGACAGAAGAGGGAGTGTAAAGTCACCCATAGGCAGAAGGAAGTGGAAAGAATGAAGGAAAGAAAGACGGAAGAGGGAGTGTAAAGTCACCCACAGGCAGAAGGAAGAGGAAAGAATGAAGGAAAGAAAGACAGAAGAGGGAGTGTAAAGTCACCCACAGGCAGAAGGAAGAGGAGAGAATGAAGGAAAGAAAGACAGAAGAGGGAGTGTAAAGTCACCCACAGGCAGAAGGAAGAGGAAAGAATGAAGGAAAGAAAGACAGAAGAGGGAGTGTAAAGTCACCTACAGGCAGAAGGAAGAGGAAAGAATGAAGGAAAGAAAGACAGGAGAGGGAGTGTAAAGTCACCTACAGGCAGAAGGAAGAGGAAAGAATGAAGGAAAGAAAGACAGAAGAGGGAGTGTAAAGTCACCCACAGGCAGAAGGAAGAGGAAAGAATGAAGGAAAGAAAGACAGACAGACAAGAGTGTAAAGTCACCCACAGGCAGAAGGAAGAGGAAAGAATGAAGGAAAGAAAGACAGACAGACAAGAGTGTAAAGTCACCCACAGGCAGAAGGAAGAGGAAAGAATGAAGGAAAGAAAGACAGAAGAGGGAGTGTAAAGTCACCCACAGGCAGAAGGAAGAGGAAAGAATGAAGGAAAGACAGACAGAAGAGGGAGTGTAAAGTCACCAACAGGCAGAAGGAAGAGGAAAGAATGAAGGAAAGACAGACAGAAGAGGGAGTGTAAAGTCACCCACAGGCAGAAGGAAGAGGAAAGAATGAAGGAAAGAGAGACAGAAGAGGGAGTGTAAAGTTACCCACAGGCAGAAGGAAGAGGAAAGAATGAAGGAAAGAAAGACAGAAGAGGGAGTGTAAAGTTACCCACAGGCAGAAGGAAGAGGAAAGAATGAAGGAAAGACAGACAGAAGAGGGAGTGTAAAGTTACCCACAGGCAGAAGGAAGAGGAAAGAATGAAGGAAAGACAGACAGAAGAGGGAGTGTAAAGTCACCCACAGGCAGAAGGAAGAGGAAAGAATGAAGGAAAGAGAGACAGAAGAGGATGGAGGGAAAGAAGGGCGGAGGAGAGGAAAGGGCAGACACCCGAGAGCAGCACTACATCAAGTGTGGAATGGTGATTGTATTATTATTATTATTATTATTATTATTGTTATTATTATTATTATGGTTATTATTGGTATTTTATTATTATTAGTGTTATGAGCATTATTTTTATTATTATTATTATTATTTTTTTTTTTTTTTTTTTTTTTTTTTTAATGGTGGTAGTGATGATGGTGATGATGTTGGTGATTGTAATGATGATGATGGGAGATTGTGTTGGTGATGATGATGTTGATGGCAGACTTGTGATGATGATGATGATGATAGTGATGATGGTGATGATGATGATGATGATGGATTACAAAATTAATTATTATTATGATGAAGGTCTTTAAATTATTATGATAATGATCAGACTTTGAAAATAATGATGATGGTGAAATAGTGCATAATATGTAATGGTGATGATGATGATGATGATGGTGATGAGGAGGAGGAGAGGAAGGAGAAGGGGGCAGAGGAGGAAACAGTGCAAATTGATGATGATGATGATAATAGTGATGATGACGGTAATGATGATGATGATAATGATGGTAATGATAGCGATGATGGTGATGATGACGAGGATAATAATGATGATGGTAATGATGATGACGAGGGTAATAATGGTGATGATGATGATGGTAATGATGGCAGTGATGGTAATGATAATGATGATAATAGTAATGATGATGATGATGATGATGATGATGGTGATAATTCCAAGCAACTGGTAACTGTGATTTCTTTCAAACGTGCAGCAAGCAGTGTTTTTTGTTTGTTTGTGTGTTTGTCTTGCTGAGGGGTCAATAGATAGATAGATAGATAGATAGAGCATTTCTTTATAGATAGATTGGATGATTGGGAAGATTTGAAATTTTGAAAAAGTGGAGATAGTGGGTGGCAGAAAGGAGTGGAGGAAAGGTGGAAGAGAGGAGGAAAGAGGAAGAAGAGAAGGAGGAAAGGAGGAAGAGAGGAGGAAAGAGGAAGAAGAGAGGGAGGAAAGGAGGAAAGAGGAAGAAGAGAAAGAGGAGAGGAGGAAAGAGGAAGAAGAGAGGGAGGAGAGGAAGAAAAGAGGAGGAAAGTGGAAGAAGAGAGGGAGGAAAGGAGAAAGAGTGGAGGAAAGAGGAAGAGAGGAGGAAAGAGGAAGAAGAAGGGAGGAAAGGAGGAGGAGAGGAGGAAAGAGGAAGAAGAGAGGGAGGAAAGGAGGAAGAAGGAAGAGGAGAGGGAGGAAGAAGAGAGGAGGAAACAGTGAAAGAGGAAGAAGAGAGGAGGAAAGTGGAAGAAGAGAGGGAGGAAAGGAGGAAGGAGGAGGAAGAGTGAGAGAGAAAGAAAAAGTGAGACAGGAGAAAGGGAGGTAGAGAATTATAAAAGATAGTAAAAGAATTGTGAGAAAATGACAAAATAGACATAGGAAAGTGAGAAAGAAAAAGTGAGAAAGGAGAAAGGGAGGTAGAAAGTTAAAAAAAAGATAGTACAGTAAGAGAATAGTGAGAGAGAAAGAAAGTGTGAAAACAGGGGTAGAATTGTGAGAGAAAAAGAAAGAAAGAGAAAATTGACAGAATTGTGAGAGAAGAAGAAAGAAAGTGAGAAAATTGACAGAATTGTGAGAGAAAAAGAAAGAAAGAGAAAATTGACATAGAATTGTGAGAGAAAAAGAAAGAAAGAGAGAAAATTGACATAGAATTGTGAGAGAAAAAGAAAGAAAGAGAAAATTGACATAGAATTGTGAGAGAAAAAGAAAGTGAGAAAATTGACATAGAATTGTGAGAGAAAAAGAAAGAAAGTGAGAAAATTGACATAGAATTGTGAGAGAAAAAGAAAGAAAGAGAGAAAATTGACATAGAATTGTGAGAGAAAAAGAAAGAAAGAGAAAATTGACATAGAATTGTGAGTGAAAAAAAAAAAAAGTGTGAAAATAGATGTTGAATTGAGAGAGAAGAAGAGAGAGAGAAAATTGACATAGAATTGTGAGAGGAAAGGTGAGAGAAAAAGAACAAGAGAAAATTGCCATAGAAAAGTGAGAGAAAAAGAGAAAATAGACATAGAAAAGTGAGAGAAAAAGAACAAAGGAAAACAGACATAGAATTGTGAGAGAAAAAGAAAAAAGGAAAATAGACATAGAATTGTGACAGAAAAAGAAAGAGAGAAAATAGATGTAGAAAAGTGAGAGAAAAATAGAAAATAGACATAGAATTGTGAGAGAAAAAGAAAGAAAGTGAGAAAGTAGATGTAGAAAAGCGAGGCAGTAGATATAAAAGCCACAAACGTTGAGTGCAGGAGGTAGATAGATAAGTGTGTGCCTTACCCGTTGCCGCCAAGCTGAGGACGTGTATGTGACGTGTCCGCACCCGACCCGACCCAACCCAGTCTGATATTACACACTGCAGTCCGTTCTGGGCCACGTCGGGTCATGCCGGGGGTCGGGCCTGGATTCTGTGACCTCGTTTGACCTCGACGACCATGAACCAGGTCGTTAGGAAGCTTGTAGAGAGTTACTTTGGTCATTTGCACATCTTAGTGAATTTTTATGAGGTCCAAAATTAGGTCAGAGTATAATTCATTGACCTGAGTGAATATTTACCATGTCGGGTCATTGGGGAGGTCATAGTTGGGATTCTGTGACCCCTGTTGACCTGAGCATACTACACGAGGGTCAGAAAGTAGTCAGAAAAAAATTGCTGTGACCTTGTGACCTGTTTAATTACTTCATAAAGAACGTCAGGGTTGTCTTCGTTGACCTAGCGTCGACCTGAGTGAATGTCGGCCACATCGGGTCATGGTGAAGGTCGGCCCGGGATCCTGTGACCTCTCATGACCCGAACTAATTTTAATTGGGTTAATCTGGGTCGTTAATCAAGTCAGGAAGCAGGTCAAGACAGGATTCCACGACCCCTCATGGCCCGAGGTGAGCTTAGTCAGGTCAGGAAGCAGGTCAGCAGAATTCCACGACCTCCCTTGACCCGAGGTGAGCATTAGGCAGGTCAGCGGAATTCCACGACCTCCCTTGACCTGAGTTGAGCTTTAGTCGGGTCAGAAGGCAGGTCAGCAGAATTCCACGACCTCCCGTGACCCGAGATGAGCTTTAGTCAGGTCAGAAGAGGGGTCAGCAGAATCCCCTGACCTCCCCTGACCCGAGGTGACCCCTATCCCGGGTACTGTGTGGGTGAGGCCAGAATTATGCTATTAAAATGTACAGTATGGTTTGTTGGTGTGGATATTATTACTGCTATTATTATTATTAATGTACATGCAGTTGTCAATATGTACGTTTGTGTGCGCGTGTGTGTGTGTATGTATAGTGATGAGAGAGAGAGACTCCATGGGCTAGGAAGCTCCTTAACACCTCTTCCTTTCTGATTTATTCCTGTTTCTGGTTCGTCACTGTATTCTTGTGTCATGCAGTTTGGGGATAAATCACTAAGGAAGAGGTGTTAGGGAGCTTTCTTAAATGAAGCTCCCAAACACCTTTTCCTTACTGATTTATCCCAGTTTCTGCTGCATTACTATATTCTTGTGTGTAATGCAATCATGTCTATATTGAAAAGACATAAGCAAACTAGGGGATATTATTGAGTTGTTTGGATAAATCACTAAGGAAGAGGTGTTAGGGAGCTTTCTTAACCACAAAGAATGCTTTTCAAGGGGCGGTATTCTAGTATGGTTAGGAAGCTTACTTAATAATTTTTCCTTACTGATTTATTCTTGATTCTGCTCCGTTAATATATTCGTGTGTGTATCATGTGATAGGAAGCGTTAGGAGAAACACACTGAGGTGGTTTGGCCATGTGGAGAGGATGCAGAGTGAGAGACTGATGAGGAGAGTGTATGTGAGTGAGGTGGAGAGGGGAAGAGGGAGGGGGAGGCTGAGGATGTGATGGAGTGGAGAGGTATATGAGAGAGGGGGATGTGAGCTGGGAGCAGGGCAGTGAAATGGCGGGGGACAGGGCGACATGGAGACGATTTGTTTGTGGCCACCCCTTACAGGATTAAGACGTCTGGCAATAGATAGATAGGTAGTGTCATGTCTCCATATTGAAAAGACATACAAAGCATGCCGGGGGAAATTAATGAGTCATTGGAGAATAAATCACTAAAGAAAAGGTGTTAGGGAGCCTCCTGACCCGACGTGCCCCTGTGTGATGGCCGGGCGTATAGCATTTTGAGTTTGATTTTTGATGGCGTTTTTGGAAATTTCATTATTTTTTATTCATTATTTTTTTTTTGAAGAACCAGCAGTGCCCCCAAACTCCCTCCATCGCTTCAATTATTTTTTCCGTAATTTATTCTTGCTTACGACGATTTGGCTCAGCTTACGAGACTTCTTACGACGGGGAAGAGAGAGGGAGTCATTATTATTATTATTATTGTTATTATTATTATTATTATTATTATTAAACTATTATTTTTTTTTAATGCAAGGAAGAAGGAACCAAAGGCCAGAAGCCTGTACGATTGGCTTTTGGTGAAATGTAGAATTCTGTGATTATTATTATTATTATTATTATTATTATTATTATTATTATGATTATTATTATTATTATTATTATGATTATTATTATTATTGTTATTATTACTACTATCACTACTGCTACTATTGTATTTTATTTATTTATTTATTTCAATATACTGACCCCCTTTTTGGTATAGAGTGACCTTAAAGTACTGTCTTGTATTGCTAAGTATTTATATCCTGCTTCTGTGATTGAGTCTATTCTAATCTGACCTAACCCACCACCACCTTACTCTACCCTAACCTATTCTATCCTAACTTCATCCAAGCCAGTCTCACCCAACTTAATCTTTCCCTTCCCTTCCCTACTCCTCCTTTTCCTATTCCTTTCCCTTGCCTTGCCTTCCCTTCCCTTCCCTTCCCTTCCCTTCCCTTCCCTTCCCTTGTCTTCCCTTCCCTTCCCTTCCCTTTCCTTCCCTTCCCTTCCCTTTCCTTCCCTTCCCTTCCCCTCCCTTCCCTTCCCTTCCCCTCTTCATCCTCCTCTTCCCTATCCTTTCCTTCCCATCTCTTCCCTCCCCTTCTGTTTTGTATTGGCGTTGTGTATTGGGTTCACCTTTGCTCTGGAATTGGTACTGGTGGAGGGCTGACAGGGGTATTGCCCAGTACCATGACATCTGTTACTTGTTACTGGACATGGAGAGAAAGACAGGAGGAGAAATAGGGAGGTAAGAGATAGAGGAAGAGGAGAGGAGGAAGGGGAAGAGAGAGGGAAGGAGGTAGGGAAGGGACGAAGTACACAGATACATAATTTCTCTTCCACCGTGCATCTCCACTTCTTCATGTTAATATTCTTTTATCTCTTATAACTTATTTTGCAATCTCATCTCCATGTTAACCCCTCCATCTCATTTACAATACACCTTTTCTCGTATCTATCTATCTATTACCAGACGCCTTACTCCTGTAAGGGGTGGCCACAAACAAATTGCCTTTATGTCGCCCTGTCCCCTGCCATTTCACAGCCCTGCACCCAGCTCACACTCCTCTCTCTCTCTCTCTCTCTCTCTCTCTCTCTCTCTCTCTCCATCACATCCTTGGCCTCCCCCTCCCTCTCCCCCTGTCCACTTCACTCACATACACTCTTCTCGTCAGTCTCTCACTCTCCATCCAAAATCATGGCTGTTTCAGATTTACATGCCGCAGGTAGCCACACAAACAGAACGCATTTCAAACACGTACGAGACGTGTTTTAGCATGTAAGGGACGCGTTTGAAATCTCTGAGGGATGTGTTTAAAGCGCAGTGTTCTGGTACAGTTAGGAAGCTTACTAACACCTCTTCCTTACTGATTTATTCCTGATTCTGCTCTGTTGCTGTATTCTTGCGTGTTATAGATGCAGTGTTGTTAACACCTCTTCCCAACTGATTTATTCCTGATTCTGCTCTGTTGCTGTACTATTGGGTGTTATAGATGCAGTATTGTTAACATTCTTACTGATATATTCCTGATTCTGCTTCATTACTATACTGTGTGTTAGTCATGCAATATTACTAACACCTGTTCCTTACTGATTTATTTCTGATTCTGCTCCATTACTATATTCTTGTGTGCTATTCATGCACTAACACCTCTTCCTTACTGATTTATTTCCAGTTATGTTCTGTTACTGTCTTCTTGTGTGTTATTCATGCAATCTACGTTGATATTGAAAAGACAGAAGAAGCAAACCAGGGGATATTAATGAGAAGTCTGGAGAATAAGTTGTTAAGGAAGAGGTGTTTGGGAGCTTCCTTACCCAACGAGATACAGGTGAAAGTGTCAGAGGGGTGAGTTTAAATTTTCAAACAGACACATTTAAATATACGAGTAACGGTTTTGAAACAGGTGTATTGGGCAGGTATGAAGCGTGTACAGAACGCGTCTACACCTACACGGAACACATTTCAAACTTGTACAGAGCGTTTTAAACATGCAACGCGTGTGATTGATGCAAGGGTTGCCGTGTTGCACTCCCGATATTGCAAACAAGTACTGCATTTGAAGTAGGTGTATTGGGCAGGTGTGAAACGTGTACAGAACGCGTGTACACCTACACGGAACACATTTCAGACTTGTACAGAGCGTTTAAATGTGCAACGAGTGTAATTGATGCAGGGGTTGCCACGTTGCACTCCCAATATTGCAGCGTTTGACCACACGGATGATTGAGAGTTTCCGAGGGTCAGTAGTCAGTAAGGGAAGCCATAGTGTGTTTTTTTCTAATAAGTAAGGGAAGCCGTTTTGCGTTTTTTTGATATTTTTCTTCCGTTTTTCCATTTCCCCTTTTCGGGTGGATGGGAGTGTGATGGTCTGCTCAAGAAGATGGTGATGATTTTGTTTTTTTGTTTTTTTCGCTCCTTGGTTTTCTGTTGATAAATTTTATATATATGGGAGATATATTTGCTGTACATATTAAATAAAGAGATGATGAAAGTTGACAAGGTGGGTGTCATTTGTTAGCCTGTGTGTGTGTGTGTGTGTGTGTTTTATTCTTCAGGTACTATAATTATTATTATATTATTATTTATTATTATTATTATTATTATTATTATTACAGGTACTACTACTACTACTACTGCAACTATTATTATTATTATTATTATTCGTGTCAGGTCAGGTCGTGCTGGGGCCTGCTACTGGTACCATGTAACCCAGTACAACCTGTGTCATGGTCGAACCGCCAGCGACTAAACCGACGACCCCACCGGCCTTGCCTGGTGAGGAGGGTGACTAGACACCCGGCAGGACGAAAAACAAAACCTGTCAAAGGCCGAACGAGCTTCCAAGGTCAACGGCCATCTAGAAATCCTTCACCTTAAGTTGGTCTGGCTTTTCGTCCTTTTGCGGCGTATTTCACGAAGCTCAGCAGCGGAAAAAGACAATACTACGGCTCTGCATCCTCTCCATAGCACTTCTTCGTGACTAATACGGTATTCTAATGTTAATATAGTGTCACAGTGCAGCTTTCGAGATGGAGAGAGAGAATTTTATATCAAGTAATGGTGAAAGGAGTATAGTGGGTTAGATGGAGCTTGTTATAGTCTGTCTACCCTAACTTGGCCTAAAATTGCCATCCCTCCATCTTGAATGCTGAGTTATAGCAAGAGATTAACACTAGAATATGATGCTAGTCACGAAGAAGTGCTCTGGGAAGGATGTAGAGCCATAGCATCGTCTTTTTCAGCCACTGAGCTAAATGAAATAAGCTGCAAAAGGATGAAGATCTGGCCCAGCTTAAGGTGAACTGTTCATTGTTATCCATCCATCCATTATTCAATCCTGCGTTGCCCCATGAGGAGCGTAGGAGCCCAGGGCTAGGCAAGTTAGTCCTGACATTTAAGATGAGAGTGACCAGCCTCACTCATCCCTGAGTGGCATTACATGAGCAATAAACCCCAACCATCCCTTGGATATAAACCTGCACCGGCTCAATCCGATTGGAGCGCCTTGATTACCCACTAAACCACCAGGTGCCATAAATTGGTTATATGGTTACCACCCAGGGTACTAAATGGTTTCCTGGTGTACAGGAAACCATTTGACTTGTCACTCAGTGTAGAGTTACCCACAGGCAGAAGGAAGCGGAAAGAATGAAGGAAAGACAGACAGAAGAGGGAGTGTAAAGTCACCCACAGGAAGAAGGAAGAGGAAAGAATGAATGAAAGAAAGACAGAAGAGGGAGTGTAAAGTCACCCACAGGCAGAAGGAAGAGGAAAGAATGAAGGAAAGAAAGACAGAAGAGGGAGTGTAAAGTCACCCACAGGCAGAAGGAAGAGGAAAGAATGAAGGAAAGAAAGACAGAAGAGGGAGTGTAAAGTCACCCACAGGCAGAAGGAAGAGGAAAGAATGAAGGAAAGAAAGACAGAAGAGGGAGTGTAAAGTCACCCACAGGCAGAAGGAAGAGGAAAGAATGAAGGAAAGAAAGACGGAAGAGGGAGTGTAAAGTCACCCACAGGCAGAAGGAAGAGGAAAGAATGAAGGAAAGAAAGACAGAAGAGGGAGTGTAAAGTCACCCACAGGCAGAAGGAAGAGGAAAGAATGAAAGAAAGAAAGACAGAAGAGGGAGTGTAAAGTCACCCACAGGGAGAAGGAAGAGGAAAGAATGAAGGAAAGAAAGACAGAAGAGGGAGTGTAAAGTCACCCACAGGCAGAAGGAAGAGGAAAGAATGAAGGAAAGACAGAAGAGGGAGTGTAGAGTCACCCACAGGCAGAAGGAAGAGGAAAGAATGAAGGAAAGAAAGACAGAAGAGGGAGTGTAAAGTCACCCACAGGCAGAAGGAAGAGGAAAGAATGAAGGAAAGAAAGACAGAAGAGGGAGTGTAAAGTCACTGATAGGCAGAAGGAAGAGGAAAAAATGAAGGAAAGAAAGACAGAAGAGGGAGTGTAGAGTCACCCACAGGCAGAAGGGAGAAGAAAGAATGAAGGAAAGAAAGACAGAAGAGGGAGTGTAAAGTCACCCACAGGCAGAAGGAAGAGGAAAGAATGAAGGAAAGACAGAAGAGGGAGTGTAAAGTCACCCACAGGCAGAAGGAAGAGGAAAGAATGAAGGAAAGAAAGACAGAAGAGGGAGTGTAAAGTCACCCACAGGCAGAAGGAAGAGGAAAGAATGAAGGAAAGAAAGACAGAAGAGGGAGTGTAAAGTCACCCACAGGCAGAAGGAAGAGGAAAGAATGAAGGAAAGAAAGACTGAAGAGGGAGTGTAAAGTCACCCACAGGTAGAAGGAAGAGGAAAGAATGAAGGAAAGACAGAAGAGGGAGTGTAAAGTCACCCACAGGCAGAAGGAAGAGGAAAGAAAGACAGAAGAGGGAGTGTAAAGTCACTGATAGGCAGAAGGAAGAGGAAAGAATGAAGGAAAGAAAGACAGAAGAGGGAGTGTAAAGTCACCCACAGGCAGAAGGAAGAGGAAAGAATGAAGGAAAGACAGAAGAGGGAGTGTAAAGTCACCCACAGGCAGAAGGAAGAGGAAAGAATGAAGGAAAGAAAGACAGAAGAGGGAGTGTAACGTCACCCACAGGCAGAAGGAAGAGGAAAGAATGAAGGAAAGAAAGACAGAAGAGGGAGTGTAAAGTCACCCGTAGGCAGAAGGAAGAGGAAAGAATGAAGGAAAGACAGAAGAGGGAGTGTAAAGTCACCCACAGGCAGAAGGAAGAGGAAAGAATGAAGGAAAGAAAGACAGAAGAGGGAGTGTAAATTCACCCACAGGCAGAAGGAAGAGGAAAGAATGAAGGAAAGAAAGATAGAAGAGGGAGTGTAAAGTCACCCACAGGCAGAAGGAAGAGGAAAGAATGAAAGAAAGACAGAAGAGGGAGTGTAAAGTCACCCACAGGCAGAAGGAAGAGGAAAGAATGAAGGAAAGAAAGACAGAAGAGGGAGTGTAAAGTCACCCACAGGTAGAAGGAAGAGGAAAGAATGAAGGAAAGAAAGACAGAAGAGGGAGTGTAAAGTCACCCACAGGCAGAAGGAAGAGGAAAGAATGAAGGAAAGAAAGACAGAAGAGGGAGTGTAAAGTCACCCACAGGTAGAAGGAAGAGGAAAGAATGAAGGAAAGAAAGACAGAAGAGGGAGTGTAAAGTCACCCACAGGCAGAAGGAAGAGGAAAGAATGAAGGAAAGAAAGACAGAAGAGGGAGTGTAAAGTCACCCACAGGTAGAAGGAAGAGGAAAGAATGAAGGAAAGAAAGACAGAAGAGGGAGTGTAAAGTCACCCACAGGCAGAAGGAAGAGGAAAGAATGAAGGAAAGAAAGACAGAAGAGGGAGTGTAAAGTCACCCACAGGCAGAAGGAAGAGGAAAGAATGAAGGAGAGAAAGACAGAAGAGGGAGTGTAAAGTCACCCACAGGCAGAAGGAAGAGGAAAGAATGAAGGAAAGAAAGACAGAAGAGGGAGTGTAAAGTCACCTACAGGCAGAAGGAAGAGGAAAGAAAGACAGAAGAGGGAGTGTAAAGTTACCCACAGGCAGAAGGAAGAGGAAAGAATGAAGGAAAGAAAGACAGAAGAGGGAGTGTAAAGTTACCCACAGGTAGAAGGAAGAGGAAAGAAAGACAGAAGAGGGAGTGTAAAGTCACCCACAGGCAGAAGGAAGAGGAAAGAATGAAGGAAAGACAGAAGAGGGAGTGTAAAGTTACCCACAGGCAGAAGGAAGAGGAAAGAATGAAGGAAAGAAAGACAGAAGAGGGAGTGTAAAGTCACCCACAGGCAGAAGGAAGAGGAAAGAATGAAGGAAAGAAAGAAGAGGGAGTGTAAAGTCACCCACAGGTAGAAGGAAGAGGAAAGAATGAAGGAAAGAAAGAAGAGGGAGTGTAAAGTCACCCACAGGCAGAAGGAAGAGGAAAGAATGAAGGAAAGAAAGACAGAAGAGGGAGTGTAAAGTCACCCACAGGCAGAAGGAAGAGGAAAGAATGAAAGAAAGAAAGAAGAGGGAGTGTAAAGTCACCCACAGGCAGAAGGAAGAGGAAAGAATGAAGGAAAGAAAGACAGAAGAGGGAGTGTAAAGTCACCCACAGGCAGAAGGAAGAGGAAAGAATGAAGGAAAGAAAGACAGAAGAGTGAGTGTAAAGTCACCCACAGCAAGAAGGAAGAGGAAAGAATGAAGGAAAGAAAGACAGAAGAGGGAGTGTAAAGTCACCCACAGGCAGAAGGAAGAGGAAAGAATGAAGGAAAGAAAGACAGAAGAGGGAGTGTAAAGTCACCCACAGGCGGAAGGAAGAGGAAAGAATGAAGGAAAGAATGACAGAAGAGGGAGTGTAAAGTCACCCACAGGCAGAAGGAAGAGGAAAGAATGAAGGAGAGAATGACAGAAGAGGGAGTGTAAAGTCACCCAGAGGCAGAAGGAAGAGGAAAGAATGAAGGAAAGAAAGACAGAAGAGGGAGTGTAAAGTCACCCACAGGCAGAAGGAAGAGGAAAGAATGAAGGAGAGAAAGACAGAAGAGGGAGTGTAAAGTCACCCACAGGCTGAAGGAAGAGGAAAGAATGAAGGAAAGAAAGACAGAAGAGGGAGTGTAAAGTTACCCACAGGCAGAAGGAAGAGGAAAGAATGAAGGAAAGAAAGACAGAAGAGGGAGTGTAAAGTTACCCACAGGCAGAAGGAAGAGGAAAGAATGAAGGAAAGAAAGACAGAAGAGGGAGTGTAAAGTCACCCACAGGCAGAAGGAAGAGGAAAGAATGAAGGAAAGAAAGACAGAAGAGGGAGTGTAAAGTCACCCACAGGCAGAAGGAAGAGGAAAGAATGAAGGAAAGAAAGACAGAAGAGGTAGTGTAAAGTCACCCACAGGCAGAAGGAAGAGGAAAGAATGAAGGAAAGAAAGACAGAAGAGGGAGTGTAAAGTCACCCACAGGCAGAAGGAAGAGGAAAGAATGAAGGAAAGAAAGACAGAAGAGGGAGTGTAAAGTCACCCACAGGCAGAAGGAAGAGGAAAGAATGAAGGAAAGAAAGACAGAAGAGGGAGTGTAAAGTCACCCACAGGCAGAAGGAAGAGGAAAGAATGAAGGAAAGAAAGACAGAAGAGGGAGTGTAAAGTCACCCACAGGCAGAAGGAAGAGGAAAGAATGAAGGAAAGAAAGACAGAAGAGGGAGTGTAAAGTCACCCACAGGCAGAAGGAAGAGGAAAGAATGAAGGAAAGAAAGACAGAAGAGGGAGTGTAAAGTCACCCACAGGCAGAAGGAAGAGGAAAGAATGAAGGAAAGAAAGACAGAAGAGGGAGTGTAAAGTCACCCACAGGCAGAAGGAAGAGGAAAGAATGAAGGAAAGAAAGACAGAAGAGGGAGTGTAAAGTCACCCACAGGCAGAAGGAAGAGGAAAGAATGAAGGAAAGAAAGACAGAAGAGGGAGTGTAAAGTCACCCACAGGCAGAAGGAAGAGGAAAGAATGAAGGAAAGAAAGACAGAAGAGGGAGTGTAAAGTCACCCACAGGCAGAAGGAAGAGGAAAGAATGAAGGAAAGAAAGACAGAAGAGGGAGTGTAAAGTCACCCACAGGCAGAAGGAAGAGGAAAGAATGAAGGAAAGAAAGACAGAAGAGGGAGTGTAAAGTCACCCACAGGCAGAAGGAAGAGGAAAGAATGAAGGAAAGAAAGACAGAAGAGGGAGTGTAAAGTCACCCACAGGCAGAAGGAAGAGGAAAGAATGAAGGAAAGAAAGACAGAAGAGGGAGTGTAAAGTCACCCACAGGCAGAAGGAAGAGGAAAGAATGAAGGAAAGAAAGACAGAAGAGGGAGTGTAAAGTCACCCACAGGCAGAAGGAAGAGGAAAGTAGGACGAGAGGAAAGAGCAGACTCCCAAACAACAGTACATCAAGTGAGTGGATGCATATTATTACCGGTATAAAAATTATTGAATTTTTATTATTATAAATTATTATTAATATTATTATTATTATAAATTATTATAAATTATTATTTTTATAAATTATTATTATTTTTATAAATTATTATTATTATTATTATTATTATTATTATTATAAAATTATTATTATTATTAATATACATTATTATTACTATTATTATTATTATTAGGTTTAGTAAGTTAGATTTACTATTATTACTTCCTCTTGTACTTAAATACTTGTCAGTTATTATTATTTTGATTCCAGTGTCTTGGAAGGTGAGTTAGTGAGTGTGTGGCCCATTTAATTAGATATAGAATATTTTTTTTTTATGCCTCACCCCATCCTTAGGTGGGAGAAGAGGTCTGGATGATGATGGTTATTATTATTATTATTATTATTATTATTATCATTATTGTTATCTTTGGCTTATTACAATTATTATTATTATTATTATTATTATTATTTTCATTATTATCATTTTTGTTATCTTTAGCTTAGTACAGTTATAGTTATTACTATTAATTATTATTATTATTATTATTATTATTATTTTCAGCTAATTAAATATTATTATAGTTATTATTTTGTTACTACTATAAGCCTTAGGTAATTAGATACATATTACTATTATTAGTAGTAGTAGTGTTAGTAATTGCATAGTATTTTAGTTACTTTATTGTACGTATACTTATTGCCAAGTCTTGCCTCCTCTAAGTAATTTTTTCTCCTCTGTGGCCTCCCGTGTATTGTCTCTTGGTGTTTGGAAAGTGAGCGAATCTCCCTTTTTTTATATATAAGAAATTTGGCTCACTTGTCTAGGTTTAATTTTTCATTCGATTTTATTTGGAAGGAAAACCATATCCTCTCAGGCCTTTGTGTGTGTGTGTGTGTGTGTGTGTGTGTGTGTGTGTGTGTGTGTGTGTGTGTGTGTGTGTGTGGAAAATTGGTCGGTGCGGCTTTTCTTTCTGTCGTTCGGTTTTTGGTTGGACAGAAGATGAATGAATTTCCTGTGGCTTTTTCTTCTTACGTTCTTTTTGAAGCGGGTATCTTACGACAATATGGCCTCGAGGCGGATCGCTGCCGGTAAAAAACTGCGACATTTCCATTATTATTATTATTATTTTTTATTAGCCTATTTTTATTATTGTTACTTATTATTACTATTATTTTTATTATTATTTTTATTCTTATTTTTATTATTATTAGTAGTAGTAGTAGTATTAGTTATTATTATTTATTATTATTATTATATTATTATTATATTATTATTATTATTATTATTATTATTATTACTCGTTGTAGTGTTATTATTAATATGCATTATTGTAGGAAATTATGATAGATTACTTGTGAAAAGGATCATTTTCAGTGAGAGAGAGAGAGAGAGAGAGAGAGAGAGAGAGAGAGAGAGAGAGAGAGGATAGAATGGAGAGGAAAGGGAAGGAAGGAATGGAGAGGAAAGGGAAGGAAGGAAAGGAGGGTGAGAGGAGCAGAAGGAGGAGGGAGATGTAGGTGAAGGAGGGAAGGAGTGAGAGAGGGAGGAAATACCAGACCTCCAAGATATGTCCCTCCCTCCCTCCCTTACTTCCTCCCTCCCTCCCTCCCTCCCTCCCTCCCTTCCCTCCTTCCTCCCTTCCTTCCCTCCTTCCTCCCCTCCCTCTCTCCCTCCCTCCCTCCCTCCCTTCCCTCCTTCCTTCCTTCCTTCCTTCCTCCCTCCCTCCCTCCCTTCCTTCCTTCCTCCCTCCCTCCCTCCCTTCCGTCCTTCCTTCTTCCCTCCCTCCCTCCCTCCCTCCCTCCTTCCTCCCTTCCGTCCTTCCTTCTTCCCTCCCTCCCTCCCTCCCTCCGCCACGTGCGAGTCGGAGTGAGGCGCGTGTCAGCACTTAACCATGATTGTCTGAGAGAGAGAGAGAGAGAGAGAGAGAGAGAATTATAGATAGATGGATGGACGATTGGACAGAGAGACAGACTGACAAAAAAAGGAAGAGAGAACTAGAGATGGACGGATAGATAGATAGATTGAGGGGATTGAGAGAGAGAGATAATTATAGATAGATAAATGGTTTATTGGATGGATATGTATTTAGATAGATGGATGAATAGGTAAGTAGATAGATAGACAGAGGAAATTCAGAGACAAAGTGAGAGAGAGAGAGAGAGAGAGAGCTGGGGGGGGGGACAGGAAGGAGTGAGAGAGAAGTCCTTGAGAAGAGATTTACCGTGGGAATTTAACACGTGTCTGCCACTACTACCACCATTACTACCACCACTACCACCATTACTACCAACACTACCACCATTACTACCAACACTACCACCATTACTACCAACACTACCACCATTACTACCAAAACTACAAATATTACCACAACTACCACCACTACAGCTATCACCACAACTACCACTATTACTACCACAACTATCAACATTACCACCACCACCACCACCACAGC
Source organism: Coenobita brevimanus (assembly GCF_032717465.1). Classification (NCBI taxonomy): domain Eukaryota; kingdom Metazoa; phylum Arthropoda; class Malacostraca; order Decapoda; family Coenobitidae; genus Coenobita; species Coenobita brevimanus. The sequence continues at coordinate 3,821,531 of NC_137006.1, read as the reverse complement.
TACTGATATTTCTCTGCTACCACCACAACTACCACATCTACCAGCATTACCACCAACATTACCACCACAGTTTCCACCATTACCGTCATTACCACCACCACAACTATCACCATTACTACCACAACTACCACCATCTCAGCAACTACCACTCTCATAAAAAACAATTATTTGGAGATAGTTTGATTGAGAGACTGACTAGGAGAATATGAGGTGGAGGGGGAGACCAAGGATGAGGTGGAGGGATGGGGTGGAGGGGATGGAGAATGAGAGACTGACTAGGAGATTGTATGTGAGTAAGGTGGAGGGGAGACCAAGGACGAGATGGAGGGAGGGAGATAGAAGTGTGTGAGTTGAAGGGAGGGCAGCCAAATGACAAAAAGGCGACATGGAGGCGATTTGTTTGTGGCCACCCCTTAAGGCGTCTGGCTATAGATAGATAGATATAAATAATTTAAGAATATTAACACTTTACATTAAAGCTTTCCGTGTGTGTGTGTGTGTGTGTGTGTGTGTGTGTGTGTGTGTGTGTTACCCTCATCTACCACTACTACCTACCTACTTACCCACCTACCAACCTGCTTACCTACCTACCTCCTACCTACCTACTTACCTACCTACCTACCTACCTGCCTGCCTACTTACCTACAACCTTACCTACTTGTCTTCCCTGTTTAAACTGGCCTTAGATGACTCTCTCTCTCTCTCTCTCTCTCTCTCTCTCTCATTTCTCCGTTTCTATTCTCATTTCTCCATTGTTTTTACTCTCTCTCTCTCTCTCTCTCTCTCTAACCTTTAAGCCACGAGAGAGAGAGAGAGAGAGAGAGAGAGAGAGAGAGAGACCCGCCCACCTCGCTCTCCCATTGGCTGCGTGAAATCCCGCCTTCCTATTGGCTCGCCGTCAGCCAATCAGCGACGCCCTAGGAGACAAAGCCAGATGTCAACAAACCAAGATGTAAACACTGCCAGGAAGAAGGAGACTACTATTATTACTATTATTTCCACTACTACTGCTTAATTAACGCTACTATCACTACGAATAGATGAATATGGCATAGATAGGTAGATAGATAAGTATGGGAGGGAGGGAGGGAAGAGAGAGAGGCGGAGGAAAGTAGGAGTGGCCAAGGAGATAGGTTGGAGGACTTTGAATGTCAACACCACGATCATTGTTCTGATTTCACTACTACGGCTCAAATAACGCTATTATCACTACGAATAGATGGATGTGGGATAGATAGATGGGTAGATAGATAGATATGGGAGGGAGGGAGGAGAGAGAGGCGAAGGAAAGTAGGAGTGGCGAGGATGGGATGGAAGAGTTTGAATGGCACACCACAACCACTGTTACAGTTTTCACTACTACTGCTTAAATAACGCAACTATCACTACGAATAGGTAGATGAAGGGATAGAGGGATGAATCAGGAAGGGAAGGAGGGATGGAGGGAAGAAGGAGAGACGCGGAGGAAAGTAGGAGTGGCGAGGGAGATGGTGGGATGGAGGGGGAGAGGGCCGAGGAAGCGAAGGATGTCAGTCTGGGTTTGGCTGTGAGAGGGGAAGGGTGTTGCATCCTGGAGAGCGGTAGAGAAAGAAAGAAAGAAGATAGAGATAGAAGGGAGATAAGAGAGAGAGATGGAGGAAGATAAATATTCTCTCTCACCCTCTTCGTCTTCCTCTCTTCTTGAATTTAACCAGGTGAGTTGTATCAGTTTGACTTTAATCTCTCTCTCTCTCTCTCTCTCTCTCTCTCTCTCTCTCTCTCTCTCTCTCTCTCTCTCCTTCCTCAGCCTTTCCCACCTTCCACCCTCCCTTCTGCCCTCCCTTCCTTCCTCCCTTCCATCCATCCTCCCTCCCTTCCTTCCTCCCTTCTCTGTGTCCCTCCCTCCTTTCTTTTATTCATGCCTTAATTTCTCCTTCCCTCGTTCCTCTCTTCCTTCTTTCCTTCGCTCCTTCCCATTCATTGGCTCTTTGCGTCCTCCCTCCCGTCCTTCCTTTCCTTCCTGTATTTCCTTCCTTCTTTCCTTCCTGTATTTCCTTCCTTCTTTTCTTCCTGTATTTCCTTCCTTCTTTCCTTCCTGTATTTCCTTCCTTCTTTCCTTTCTCCCTTCCTTCCTTCCTTCCTTCTATCCATCCATCCATACATATATACATCCTTCCTTCTTTCCTTCCATCCATCCATCAGTCCTTCCTTCCTTCCCTCCCTCCCTCCCTCCCTCCCTCCCTCCCTCCCTCCCTCCCATCCATCCATCCACCCCTCCCTCCCTCCCTCCCTCCCTCCCTCCCTCCCATCCACCCCTCCCTCCCTCCCTCCCATCCACCCCTCCCTCCCTCCCTCCCTCCCTCCCTTCCTCCCTCCCATCCCCCCCTCCCTCCCTCCCTCCCTCCCTCCCTCCCATCCCCCCCTCCCTCCCTCCCTCCCTCCCTCCCTCCCTCCCTCCCATCCACCCCTCCCTCCCTCCCTCCCTCCCTCCCTCCCTCCCTCCCATCCACCCCTCCCTCCCTCCCTCCCTCCCACCCCCTCCCTCCCTCCCTCCCTCCCTCCCTCCCTCCCTCCCTCCCTCCCTCCCTCCCTCCCATCCACCCCTCCCTCCCTCCCTCCCTCCCTCCCTCCCTTCCTTCTTTTCTACCTTTTCTTCTTTTCTTTTTGCATCCCATCCTTCCCTCCACTTCCTCGCCTCCCTCCTTCCTTCCTTCATTCCGTCTTTTCCCTTCTTCCTTCCTTCCCTCCTCCTTTTCCTTCCCTCCTTCTGTTCTTCCCTCCTTCTTTCCCTCCTTCCCTTTTCTTCCCTTCTTCCGTCCATCCATCCATCCATCCATCCATCCATCCATCCTTCCTTTCTTCATACATAGGATATAAGCACTTGTATTGAGAGAGAGAGAGAGAGAGAGGAGGGAAGGTATTTAAACTGGCGGCCATCTTGTGACACCATTTCCATCTATACTCCTTTCACCTTAACTTGGCCCAGAATTTCGTCTTTTATTCCATGTATCTAAGTGCCAGAAAAAGATAGTACTACGGCTCTGCATCCCCTCCTTAGCACTTCTTCGTGACTAGCATCATTTGGCGTCCCTCTTTCCGTTACAACCCAACATTCAAGATGGAGGGATGGCAAGTTGCATTTGAAAAAGATTTGATTTATTTATTATTATTTATATTTTTATTTCCCGTCTATTTCCAAATTATTTCTCGTATCGCAGCGCTAGAGTACGGCGTCCTTCCCACGGCACTTCTTCGTGACTAGCACCACTATAATTGCCAGAAATTATCACCGGAAATTGTCATCAGAAATAACTATAATTTCCTAGTATTTTCTTTCCTGGGTATTATTATTATTATTATTATTATTACTACTCATCATTATTATTATTATTATTATTACTCAGTATTATTATTATTATTATTATTATTATTATTATTATTATTAGCGTACTATTATTATTATTATTATTATTATTATTCTAGTTAGATGGGAGGGTTGATTTGACGAGTAACCAAGGAGACTCATTCGTGCCTCTCAACTATTGCATATTACGCTACTACGCCCTAATGTTCTTGTAAAAGGCCTAGAGCACTTCTTCGTGACTAGCATTCCAATCTAGTGTCCATCCATCCATCAGTCTATCTATTTGTCTATCTACATTTCCATCCATCTATCTATCTGTCTATCTATCTATCTATCTATCTGGCTGTCCCATTTCCAGACTCTTAATCCTGTAAGGGGTGGGCACAAACAAATCGCCTCCATGTTACCTCCTCCATTTGGCTGCCTTCCCTCCAACCCACCTCCCTCTCATATTTCACTCCATCCCTCCATCTCATCTTTGGTCTCCCCTCTATACTTCACTCACATATACTCTTCTAGTCAGTCTCTCATTCTCCATCATCCACCCCATACCTCCTCCTCCTCCTCAATCACATACACTCTTCTTGTCAGTCTCTCTTAACCAACTTAGGAAGCGCTGATCAACCCCTTAACACCTCTTCCTGAGCAGTTTATTTGGTTGACCACGTTACTGTCCTCTTCTGTGTTACATAAATCCTTCCCGTATCGCCATGCTCTGTATAAAAGGAATCTCCCCAACACTTTTTCCTAAGCGATTTATTTTGTTTAAACCATACTGTCCTCTTGTGTTACATAAATCCCTCCAATATCGCCATATTCTGCACAAAGGATTCTCCCGAACTCCTTTTCTAAGCGATTTATTTTGCTTATTACGCCTTACTGTCCTCTTCTGTGTTACATAAATCCTTCCAGTATCGCCATACTCTGCATACATACGTACAAAAGGACATTAACCAACCATACCCAAAACTAAATCGCTAAGGAAGAGGTGTTAGGGAGCATCCTTACCTGGCGAGAAGGCAGGTATGAATCTCCTTGGTTACTAGTCTCTGTTCACTCTCACTTGCCCAAAAATTGCCATGGATTAACACTAGAATATGATGCTAGTCACGAAGAAGTGCTGTGGAAAGGATGTAGAGCCATAGTATTGTTTTTTATGCTAGTCACGAAGAAGTGCTATGGAAAAGATGTAGAGCCGTAGTATTGTCTTTTTCTGCCACTGAGCTACGTGAAATAAGCTGCAAAAGGACGAAAATCTGGGCCAAGTTGGAGTGAAGAGAGTATAGACACTGAATTTAAGATGGCTACCAGGGTAGCCAAATCTCTCTCTCTCTCTCTCTCTCTCTCTCTCTCTAACTATACCTGTCTGTCTGTCAATATTTCTGTCCATTTCTGTTTGTGTGTGTGTGTTTGAGTAAGTAGAGAGAGAGAGCAACAAGAGATAGGAGAGAGAGAGAGAGAGAGAGAGAGCAACAAGAGATAGGAGAGAGAGAGAGAGAGAGAGCAACAAGAGATAGGAGAGAGAGAGAGAGAGGGAGATTGACAGCAACAAGAGGGAGAGGGAGAGAGCAAGAAGAAAGAGGGAGAGAGAGAAGTTGAGGAGAGAGAGAGAGCTTACTATCTCAAAACCCACTCTTCTTTGCAGATGTGGCTGGACCTCGAATCAGTGTTGATGGAGGAAGCCCACAGCCCACCAGACCCCGCCCGAAGCCACGCCATTCCCTCCCAGACCACTCCAGACCCCGCCCCCACCCTAGACCACACCCACACCCACCTAGATCCCACCCTCAGCTACCCCCATCCCACCCACACTCACCCAGACCCAACCCACACACCCCCAGACCCCACCCAGCTAGCTTCATCTCAGCCACATTTCAGCCCCGTCCAGCTTAACCCCAGCCACCTTAGCCCTCCAGAGCACGCCCAGCCCCCACCCCTCCCGCCCACACCCCCAGGAGGCAGCACGGTTGATATAACAGTGGGTGGGTGCAATGCCAGTGACCCCACCCACCTGCCGCAACTCCCCAGTGCCTTCCCCGCCCACTCGCACCAGGGTTCGGGAAGGTGGATGGAGTGCGAACAGGTGTTTTTAGGTTATGCCCACTCCACGTCAGCTTCCCAGGTGGTGGAGATGCCCTACAGTGCCGGTATATCTCCCCATACCACCCCCGAGACATCCTATACCATCCTCCATACCACAGAGGAGTCCTACACCCTTGCCCACACCACAGAAGCATCCTATACCAGTGCCCACACCACTGAGAAATCTTTTACCAACACCCACACCATGAAAATACCCAACACGACAAATCACACCACTGGAATACCCAACAGTGCTTCCCATACCACTGGTATACCACACCACAATACCACATACACCACTGAAAAGGCATCCACCACCAAGACACCATTTGCCACACACCACACACCTCCTGCCACCAATTCCAGCCAGCCATCTTCCCCATTTCCTGGTTGCTTCAAAAGCTCGGCTCCAAGTGACATTCAGATGGCTCCCCGTCCTCTCTACAACACCCCTCCGCCTGGCTCTGGGATTGTGGTGGGGCGGAGGGGTGGAGCGGGACTCTACCAGTACTGGGGTGGGTCGGGGATAGTGCTCACCCCACCCACATCCCCACACCCACCAGGACTTGTAGCTGCACCCATCCTTTGCCCACCCGTCATGCCTCCTGAAGAGACACCACCACCGGCCGCCACCCGCCCACGTCGTCGCCGCAGCCGCCGTCGCCCTGTAGTCCACCCTTGCCCTCACCCGGCCTGCCTCAAGACATACACAAAGTCATCACACCTGAAGGCCCACCTGCGCACACACACGGGCGAGAAGCCATACACATGTAGGTGGCGCGGGTGTGGCTGGAGGTTTGCGCGGTCGGACGAGTTGACGCGACACTACCGCAAGCACACCGGCGACCGGCCCTTCCAGTGTCGCCTGTGTGAGCGCGCCTTCTCCCGCTCCGACCACCTCAGTCTGCACATGAAGCGGCACGTGGCACTGTGATTCTCATGCTGGACCATAGGAGCCGCTACAGTTGGTGTGAGGTGGAAGTGACTATCCCACCACTGCCACCAATTTACCAACGCTACCACCAATTTACCAATGCTACTGCCAATTTCCCAACACTACCGCCAGTTTCCCACCGCTACCACCAATTTCCCACCGCTGCCACCAA
>NC_137006.1:3802500-3812500 GCF_032717465.1 Coenobita brevimanus | reverse complement strand
GGAGGAAATTTACGAGATAGATAGATGAAGATGGATAGATAGAGACGAGAGAGAGAGAGAGAGAATTTAAAAGATAGAGAGGGAGGGAGGAAACTAAGAAGGATGGGGAGGGAGGGGGAGGTAGGGAGAGAGAGAGAGGGGGAGGGGGGGAGGGAGAGAATCTAGAAGAAAGGGAGGGAGAGAGAATCTAGATGGGAGGGAGGGAGACAGTCTAGGGAGGAAAGGAGAGAAGAAGGGAGGGAGGGAGGTCTGGCACGCGACGCACCTGCTTCTTCCCTCCCTCCCTCCCTCCCTCCCTCCCTCCTATTATTACAGACATCGTTTCCGGCACACGATTCCTTGCGGTTGAGGGAGGGAGGGAGGGAGGGAGTGAGACGCGTGGCAAACCCGTGAGAGAGAGAGAGGGAGGGATAGTCACGAAGAAGCGCCCTCACGTGGTGGCACATTCCTTGAGGAAGCTCCCTAACACCTTGCCCTGTGCGATTGATTTTGTTTATTACACCTCACTCTCCTTATATCATCTTCCATTTCTCTCTCTCTCTCTCTCTCTCTGAGGAAATAATCTTGTGGACTCCTGGCCTTAGGTTCCTTTTTCCTTGCATAAAAGTGTGGGGGGAGGGCAGGGGACAGGGCGACATGGAGGCGATTTGTTTGTGGCCACCCCTTAAGAGATTAAGGAGTCTGGTAATAGATAGATAGATAGAAAAGATACATGTAACTGTTACATTTTTCACAATTTATTATTATTATTATTATTATTATTATTAGTGATGATTCGTATTGTTATTATGGTATTAATATTATTATTATTATTATTATTATTATTATTATTATTATTATTATTATTATTATTATTGTTATTATTATTATCATCATTGTTGTAGGTGAGAACGCTCACCATCCACTCACTCAATGTAGTGCTGCTCTCGGGTGTTTGCCCTGTCCTCTCCTCCATCTTTCTTTCCTTCCATCCTCTTCTGTCTTTCTTTCCTTCATTCTTTCCTCTTCCTTCTGCCTGTGGGTGACTTTACACTCCCTCTTCTGTCTTTCTTTCCTTCATTCTTTCCTCTTCCTTCTGCCTGTGGGTGACTTTACACTCCCTCTTCTGTCTTTCTTTCCTTCATTCTTTCCTCTTCCTTCTGCCTGTGGGTGACTTTACACTTCCTCTTCTGTCTTTCTTTCCTTCATTCTTTCCTCTTCCTTCTGCCTGTGGGTGACTTTACACTCCCTCTTCTGTCTTTCTTTCCTTCATTCTTTCCTCTTCCTTCTGCCTGTGGGTGACTTTACACTCCCTCTTCTGTCTTTCTTTCCTTCATTCTTTCCTCTTCCTTCTGCCTGTGGGTGACTTTTTTACACTCCCTCTTCTGTCTTTCTTTCCTTCATTCTTTCCTCTTCCTTCTGCCTGTGGGTGACTTTACACTTCCTCTTCTGTCTTTCTTTCCTTCATTCTTTCCTCTTCCTTCTGCCTGTGGGTGACTTTACACTCCCTCTTCTGTCTTTCTTTCCTTCATTCTTTCCTCTTCCTTCTGCCTGTGGGTGACTTTACACTCCCTCTTCTGTCTTTCTTTCCTTCATTCTTTCCTCTTCCTTCTGCCTGTGGGTGACTTTACACTCCCTCTTCTGTCTTTCTTTCCTTCATTCTTTCCTCTTCCTTCTGCCTGTGGGTGACTTTACACTCCCTCTTCTGTCTTTCTTTCCTTCATTCTTTCCTCTTCCTTCTGCCTATGGGTGACTTTACACTTCCTCTTCTGTCTTTCTTTCCTTCATTCTTTCCTCTTCCTTCTGCCTGTGGGTGACTTTACACTCCCTCTTCTGTCTTTCTTTCCTTCATTCTTTCCTCTTCCTTCTGCCTGTGGGTGACTTTACACTCCCTCTTCTGTCTTTCTTTCCTTCATTCTTTCCTCTTCCTTCTGCCTGTGGGTGACTTTACACTCCCTCTTCTGTCTTTCTTTCCTTCATTCTTTCCTCTTCCTTCTGCCTGTGGGTGACTTTACACTCCCTCTTCTGTCTTTCTTTCCTTCATTCTTTCCTCTTCCTTCTGCCTGTGGGTGACTTTACACTTCCTCTTCTGTCTTTCTTTCCTTCATTCTTTCCTCTTCCTTCTGCCTGTGGGTGACTTTACACTCCCTCTTCTGTCTTTCTTTCCTTCATTCTTTCCTCTTCCTTCTGCCTGTGGGTGACTTTACACTCCCTCTTCTGTCTTTCTTTCCTTCATTCTTTCCTCTTCCTTCTGCCTGTGGGTGACTTTACACTCCCTCTTCTGTCTTTCTTTCCTTCATTCTTTCCTCTTCCTTCTGCCTGTGGGTGACTTTACACTCCCTCTTCTGTCTTTCTTTCCTTCATTCTTTCCTCTTCCTTCTGCCTGTGGGTGACTTTACACTCCCTCTTCTGTCTTTCTTTCCTTCATTCTTTCCTCTTCCTTCTGCCTGTGGGTGACTTTACACTCCCTCTTCTGTCTTTCTTTCCTTCATTCTTTCCTCTTCCTTCTGCCTGTGGGTGACTTTACACTTCCTCTTCTGTCTTTCTTTCCTTCATTCTTTCCTCTTCCTTCTGCCTGTGGGTGACTTTACACTCCCTCTTCTGTCTTTCTTTCCTTCATTCTTTCCTCTTCCTTCTGCCTGTGGGTGACTTTACACTTCCTCTTCTGTCTTTCTTTCCTTCATTCTTTCCTCTTCCTTCTGCCTGTGGGTGACTTTACACTTCCTCTTCTGTCTTTCTTTCCTTCATTCTTTCCTCTTCCTTCTGCCTGTGGGTGACTTTACACTCCCTCTTCTGTCTTTCTTTCCTTCATTCTTTCCTCTTCCTTCTGCCTGTGGGTGACTTTACACTCCCTCTTCTGTCTTTCTTTCCTTCATTCTTTCCTCTTCCTTCTGCCTGTGGGTGACTTTACACTCCCTCTTCTGTCTTTCTTTCCTTCATTCTTTCCTCTTCCTTCTGCCTGTGGGTAACTTTACACTCCCTCTTCTGTCTTTCTTTCCTTCATTCTTTCCTCTTTCTTCTGCCTGTGGGTAACTCTACGCTGAGTGACAAGCCAAATGGTTTCCTGTACACCAGGAAACCATTTACTACGCTGGGTGGTAACCATATAACAAAATTTTGGCGCCTGGTGGTTTAGTGGGTAATTATTGTGCTCCAATCGGATTGAGCCGGTGAAGGTTTATATCCAAGGGATGGTTGGGGTTTATTGCTTACGTAATGCCACTCAGGGATGAGTGAGGCTGGTCACTCTCGTCTTAAATGTCAGGACTAACTTGCCTAGCCCCGGGCTCCTACGCTTCTCATGGGGCAGCGTAATAGTAGTGGTAGTAATAGTAGTAGTTGCTGCAGTAGTAGTGGTTGTAGTGCTGATGGTAATAGTAGTAGTGGTAGTGGTAGTATTGTTAGTAGTAGTTATGGTAGTGGTTGTCGTGGTAGTTGTGATTGTGGTAGTTGTGGTAGCGGTGTGGTGGTTACGGTGGTGGATGGGGTAATGGTGAGAGGCAGGCGCGTGGCAGACCCGTGCACGCTGTTATCCTCGCAGGGAGGCAGGGAGGGAGGGAGAGAAGAAGGGAGGGAGGGAGGGAAGGAAGGAGGGAGGGGGGAAGGGAAGGAGGGAGGGAGGGAAGGGAAGGAAGGAGGGAGGGGGGAGGGAAGGAAGGAGGGAGGGAGAGAGGAGGAGAAGGGAAGGAAGAGAAGGAAAGACGTTGGAGGGATGTAGAGAGAAGGAAGGAAGGAAGGAGGGAGAGAGGGAAGAGAAGGGGGGGCAAGGTAGGTAGGTACGGATGAAGGGAAGAGGAGGGAGGGAGAGGGAAGAGAAGGGGGGGGAAGGAAGTGAATGGAGGAAGAGTGGGAAGAGGAGGAGGGAGGTAGGAAGAGAAGGCAGGTAGAAAGGGAGGGAAAGAAGAGTGTAGGGAGAGGGGGAGGGAAGATGGAAGGGAGAGAGAGGGGAGAAGGGAGGGAAGGAGACAGGTAGAGAGGGAGGGAAGGAGGAATGCAGGGAGAGAGGGAAGGGAAGGAAGGAGGGAGGGAGAGAGAGAGAGGGGAGGGGAAGGGAAGGAGAGAGGTAAGGAAGGAAGGGAAAGAAGTAGGGATAGGGGAGGGAGAGAGGGAGGAAGGAAAGGAGGTAGGAAGAGAGGTAAGGAGAGAGAGGCATGGAGGTAGGAAAGTAGGGAGGGAGGGAGAGAAGGAGAAGAAGGGAGGTAGGTAGGTAAGTAGATAGTAGGTAGGAGTCAAAGGTGAAATAAGTATATAGTTAGTTTCACGATAAAGGCTATAATAGAGGAGACGAATCAAATAACAGATAGGATTCTTAGGTTGATTCTTTGGTAGAGAGCTCCGATGGTGAGTGTCCCGTTTGTTTTATAGATGTAAAGCAAGGAGGCTAGCAGTGGTAGGGATGCAAATAGGGTGTAGAATAGTATATAAACTCCTGCTTGGATTCGTTCTGGTTGATATCCTCAACCTAAGATTAGGATTAGAGTTGGGATTAGGGAAGCTTCGAAGGTAATATAAAATAGTAGGTAGGTAGGTAGATAGTAGGTAGGTAGGTAGATAGTAGGTAGGTAGGTAGGTAGGCTGGAGTGTACTGTGATGAATAAATGATAAATCTTTTAATAATAATAATAATAATAATGTGTTAGTAATGATAGTGGTAGTAGCAGTAGTAGTAATAATAATAGTAATAGTAGTAGTAGTCGTAGTAGTAGTAGTAGGAATAATAATAATAATAATAATAATAATGATGATGATGATAATAATAACAATAGGTAGGTAGGTGCTTACACCCTGCCTAGGCAAACTCTTTCGCCTTTGTCTGTCAACTTGTACCTTTCCTTTTTGCTGGAAGTTTGCTCTCATTCAGCCAGTCCCAAAGAAGGGTGACCACTCCCAACCTTCCAACTATCGTCCAATTGCTTTAACGTCCTGTATTTCAAAAGTTTTCGAGTCAATTCTTAATAGAAAAATTTTAAGGCATCTTTCCTATCACAACCTTCTTTCCGATCGTCAGTATGGGTTCCGTCAGGGACGCTCCACTGGCGATCTTCTCACCTACCTTTCAGACTCCTGGTCATCCTCCTTTCGGGACTTTGGCGAAAGCTTTGCCATTGCACTTGACATCTCAAAGGCTTTCGATCGAGTCTGGCACAAATCTTTAATTTCCAAACTGCCCTCCTACGGTTTCTATCCTTCTATCTGTGCCTTCATCGCTAGCTTCCTTTCTGGTCGTTCTATAGCTGCTGTCGTAGACGGCCATCGTTCTTCTCCTAGATCTATCAACAGTGGTGTTCCTCAGGGCTCTGTCCTATCACCAACTCTCTTCCTTTTATTCATCAATGATCTTCTAAGCTGTACATCTAACCCTATCCACTCATACGCTGATGACTCCACCCTTCACCTTTCCATTCGGTTCCCGCAACGCCCATCTCAACAGTTACTTCAAGAAACAAGGGATGAGGCTATGGCACACCTAATGTCTGACTTGGCTCATATCTCTGACTGGGGTAAAAATAATATGGTTGTCTTTAATGCATCAAAGACTCAGTTCTTACACCTATCAACCCGACAAAATCTTCCACAGGTATACCCATTAATGTTTAATAATATTCAGATTAATCCTGCATCATCCTTGAACATGCTTGGGGTTTCATTTACTCGGGACTTATCTTGGAAAGATCATATTACATCTCTTGTAAAATCTGCTTCCAAGAGATTGGGTGTGCTAAGCCGACTCCGCTCTTTCTTTACCCCTGCACAATTGTTAACTCTATACAGGGGTTTAACCGCCCCTGTGTGGAGTACAACTCTCATGTGTGGGGAGGCTCCCCACATACAGCTCTTCTCAATAGGGTGGAGTCAAAGGCTTTTCGTCTCATTAACTCTCCTCCTCTTACTGACTCCCTTCAACCTCTGTCTCTTCACCGCACTGTTGCATCTTTATCTCTTTTCTATCGCTACTTTAATGGTCACTGCTCCTCTGAACTGTCTGCTTGCATTCCTCCACCTCTACGACGGGCGCGTAGCACCCGTCTGGCAGCAAACTCTCATCCCTTTTCTGTCCAACTCTCTAATGCAAGAGTTAACCGTTACTCCCAGTCTTTCATTCATGCAACAGGTCAGCTCTGGAACTGTCTCCCTCTGTCTGTATTTCCTCCTGCCTATGATCTCCAGTCTTTCAAACGCAGTGTGTCCAGGCATCTCAAAATGATCGGATCTTGAATTTGGCTCTCTATTGTATTTTGTTTTTCTCTTGGAGGGAACTGTTACTGCGGGCTCATGGCCTTTGGTTCCTTCTTCCTCGCATAAAAAAAAAAAAAAAAAAGGTGGGTAGAGAGGGAGGGAGGGAAGGAAGGAGGTAGGTAGGTAGGGAAGGAGAGAGAGAGAGTGAGGGAGAGGGAGGAAGGTAACGACTTCCGTCCTTTATTCTTAATTGCGTTCGTGAGAGAGAGAGAGAGAGAGAGAGAGAGAGAGAGAGAGAGAGAGAGAGAGAGAGAGCGAGAGAGAGAGAGAAAGTGGAGACAGCTCACTATCTAGTATTGAACTCACTCTCTCTCTCTCTCTCTCTCTCTCTCTCTCTCTCTCAAATTAGAGTTAGTCTTTCTCTACATATTAAAGTTAAGCCCACAAGAAAGGACCTCAGTCTATCATCTATCTATCCATATAATCTATCTATCTGTCTGTCTGTCTATCCACATCTCAGTGTATCTATCTCAAATTCTATCTATCTATACATCTATCTTTGTCTGTCTATCTATCTATCTGTGAACCACTATGTCTGTCTGTCTATCTCTGCCAGTCTGTCTATAACTCTCCCTCTCTCCTTCTCTCTCTCTCTCTCCTTCTCTCTCTCTCTCTCTCTCTCCGGATATGCACCAGGCAGTCACTTCCTGTACTGGTATTGATTTTACACCTTAGTCTGTTTGTGTGTGTGTGTGTGTGTGTGTGAGAGAGAGAGAGAGAGAGAGAGAGAAGGAGGGAGAGAGAAAGATGGATGAATGGGAAGCATGATATTATTGTGTGTGTGTGCGTGTGTGTGTGTGTGTGAGAGAGAGAGAGAGAGAGAGAGAGAGAGAGGGATGAATGAGAGGAATGGTAATATTATGAGAGAGAGAGAGAGAGAGAGAGATCGACGAATGGGAGGAATGGTAATATTGTGAGAGAGAGAGAGAGAGACAGACAGACAGACAGACAGAATAAGGCAATAAGACTACATCCTTCCCATAGCACTTCTTCGTGACTAGCATCATATTCTAACGCTATTCTCATCTCACAACCCAGCATACAAGATGGAAGGCATGCGTCTCCTTGGTTACTAGTCACATCCAGCCTCCAATCTGACTACACCTGGCCATCACCTGAGCTGTGAGGTAGGCATGAGTCTCCTTGGTTACTAGTGAGAGAGAGAGAGAGAGACAGGAGAAGTAGAGGCGACAGGTGAGAGAGAGAGAGAGAGAGAGAGAGAGAGAGAGAGAGAGGTGAAGTAGAGACGACAGGTGAGAGAGAGAGAGAGAGAGAGGTGAAGTAGAGACGACAGGTGAGAGAGAGAGAGAGAGAGAGAGAGAGACAGGTGAAGTAGAGACGACAGGTGAGAGAGAGAGAGAGAGACAGGTGAAGTAGAGACGACAGGTGAGAGAGAGAGAGAGAGAGAGAGAGACAGGTGAAGTAGAGACGACAGGTGAGAGAGAGAGAGAGAGAGAGAGAGAGAGAGACAGGTGAAGTAGAGACGACAGGTGAGAGAGAGAGAGAGAGAGGTGAAGTAGAGACGACAGGTGAGAGAGAGAGAGAGAGAGAGAGAGAGAGAGAGAGGTGAAGTAGAGACGACAGGTGAGAGAGAGAGAGAGAGAGAGAGACAGGTGAAGTAGAGACGACAGGTGAGAGAGAGAGAGAGAGACAGGTGAAGTAGAGACGACAGGTGAGCGAGAGAGAGAGAGAGAGACAGGTGAAGTAGAGACGACAGGTGAGAGAGAGAGAGAGAGAGAGACAGGTGAAGTAGAGACGACAGGTGAGAGAGAGAGAGAGAGAGAGAGAGAGAGAGGTGAAGTCGAGACGACAGGTGAGAGAGAGAGAGAGAGAGGTGAAGTAGAGACGACAGGTGAGAGAGAGAGAGAGAGAGAGAGGTGAAGTCGAGACGACAGGTGAGAGAGAGAGAGAGAGAGAGGTGAAGTAGAGACGACAGGTGAGAGAGAGAGAGAGAGAGAGAGAGAGAGAGGTGAAGTAGAGACAACAGGTGAGAGAGAGAGAGAGAGAGAGAGAGAGAGAGAGAGGTGAAGTAGAGACGACAGGTGAGAGAGAGAGAGAGAGAGAGAGAGAGAGAGACAGGTGAAGTAGAGACGACAGGTGAGAGAGAGAGAGAGAGAGACAACAGGAAGTACTTTATAATGATGCTACCTCTCTCTCTCTCTCTCTCTCTCTCTCATTAATTCAAACTCACGATCTTGCCTTTCCCTTCTTCCCTCCCTCCCTCCCTCCCTACCTACCTAACTCACTCATTCACCCACCCAGCACCTACCTACCTTCCTACCTACCTAACTCACTCATTCACCCACCCAGCACCTACCTACCTTCCTACCTACCTAACTCACTCATTCACCCACCCAGCACCTACCTACCTTCCTACCTACCTAACTCACTCACACACTCACCCACCCAGCACCTACCTACCTGCCTGCCTGTCTGCCTACCTACCTACCTATCTACCTACCTACCTACCTACCTGTCTACCTACCTACCTACCTTCTCTCCATACCCTCCCTTCTTCCTCCCCACATTCTTTCCTCCCTCCCTCTCTCTCTTCCTTCTCCCCTTCCTTTATCTTTCTCTCTCACTTCCCTCCTTCTTCCCTTCCTTCTTTCCTTTCTCCCTCCCTCCCTCCCTCCCTGTCTTCCTGTCTCCCTCCCGCCCCCCTCTCTCAGAAAACAAAGATCCTTATATTTAATTGTACTCTCTCTCTCTCTCTCTCTCTCTCTCTCTCTCTCTCTCTCTCCTTCTCTCTCTCTCTCTCTCATCATCATCATCATTATTATTATTATTATTATTATTATTATTATTAATATTATTACTACTACTACTACTACTACTATTGCTACTCTCTCATTATTAATTATTATTATTATTTACTTTTGCTACTCTCTGTCTGTCTGTCTCTCTCTCTCTCTCTCTCTCTCTCTCTCTCTCTCTCTCTCAGGGGTAACTCAAGTATTTCCAAAATCAATGTTATTTTGTCGCATCCCATATCAATTGTCCGTTTTCTGTTGCTTTGATAGATAGATAGATAGATAGATGGGTGATGGTGGTAGCGGTGGTGGTAGTTGTGGTGGTGGTGGTGGTGGTGGTGATGATTGTGGTGGTGGTGGTGGTGGTGGTGGTAGTGAGGTTGGTTGTGGTGGTGGTAATTGTGGTGGTGATTTTGGTTGTGGTGGTGGTAATTGTGGTGGTGATTTTGGTTGTGGTAGTGGTGGTGGTGCTGGTGGTCGGTAGTGGTGGTGGTAGTTGTGGTAGTGGTGTTGGTAGTGGTGGTGATGGTTGTACTTGTGGTAGTGGTGGTGGTAGTTGTGGTAGTGGTGATGATGGTTGTAGTTGTGGTAGTGGTGATGATGGTTGTAGTTGTGGTAGTGGTGATGATGGTTGTAGTTGTGGTAGTGGTGTTGGTAGTTGTGGTAGTGGTGGTGGTAGTTGTGGTAGTGGTGGTGATGGTTGTAGTTGTGGTAGTGGTGGTGGTAGTTGTGGTAGTGGTGGTTGTAGTTGTGGTAGTGGTGGTGGTAGTTGTGGTAGTGGTGGTGGTAGTTGTGGTAGTGGTGGTGTTGGTTGTAGTTGTGGTAGTGGTGGTGGTAGTTGTGGTAGTGGTGGTTGTAGTTGTGGTAGTGGTGGTGGTAGTTGTGGTAATGGTGGTGGTAGTTGTGGTAGTGGTGGTGGTAGTGGTGGTGATGGTTGTAGTTGTGGTAGTGGTGGTGGTAGTTGTGGTAGTGGTGGTGGTAGTTGTGGTAGTGGTGGTGGTAGTTGTGGTAGTGGTGGTGGTAGTTGTGGT
>NC_137006.1:3792500-3797500 GCF_032717465.1 Coenobita brevimanus | reverse complement strand
TTCCCTCCTCCCTCCATACCCACCTACCAACATACCTACTTACCTACCTACCTACATACCTTCCTTCCTTCCTTCCTTCCTTCCCTCCTCCCTCCCTACCCACCTACCCAAATACCTACTTACCTACCTACCTACCTACATACCTTCCTTCCTTCCTTCCCTCCTCCCTCCCTACCCACCTACTCAAATACCTACCTACCTACCTACCTACATACATACCTTCCATCCCTCCTCCCTCCATACCCACCTACCTACCCACCTACTTACCTGCCTGCCTACCTACCTACCTACTTACCTGCCCACCTACCCACATACCTACCTGCCTCTCAGCTGATCATCCATTCATAAACAAACACACGTGACCATTCATAGGTAAACACTACACACGCTGTCATTCATAAGCCACCACGTCCCCTGATTGGCTCCCCGGGCTGTGACGTCATGGCTGTCTCGCGCTGATTGGCTCTCGGTGTTGTGACGTCATGGCTGCCTCACGGGGATTGGTTCTCGGGGCTGTGACGTCATGGTTACCTCACGGGGATTGGTTCTCTGGGTTGTGACGTCATTTATATCTAGTAACTATCTATCTATCTATCTGTCTATCTGTCTGTGTCTAGAGTACTTTTTATAATTAGAGAAACACAAGGTCAACGATAGATAGATGCATGTAGACAGACAGATAGATAGATAGATAAACATGGCTGGCTGGCTGTGTAAATGAATGATGGACTGAAGACACGTACATACATACATACATACAACATACATACATACAATAGACGTACATACATACATACATACATACAACATACATACATACAATAGACGTACATACATACATACATACATACAACATACATACATACAATAGACGTACATACATACATACAACATACATATATACATACAACATACATAATACATACATACATAATACAGACATACAGACGTACACACATATACACTGCATACATACATACATACTAAAAGCTTCAGAGAGAGAGAGAGAGACAGATAGAGACAGACAGACAGAGACGGAGAGAGAGAGAGAGAGAGAGAGAGAGAGAGAGAGAGAGTGAGTGAGAGAGGACAGGTGATGTGAGCTACGGTGGTTAGATGCGTTAATGAGGAGGGAAGGTGTACCCCCCCTCTCTTTCTCTCTCTCCCTACCTATCTATCTCCCTGTCTTTATCTATCTGTCTATCGATCTGCCTGCCTACCTACATCCCTACCCACCTACCTGTCTATCTGTCTATCTGCCTATCCATCTATCTATCTATCTATCTGTCTGTCTATCTATGTGCCTATCTGTCTATCAATCTGTCTATCTGTCTATCTAAGAGAACTACAGACCCACACATATTCAAAGCACACACACACACACACACACACACACACACACACACACACACACACACACACACACACACACACTTAAAGAAATTCCACCCCGTCACTACAATAATAATCTCGACCCTAGCGGAACTCTCTCTCTCTCTCTCTCTCTCTCTCTCTCTCTCCTTAACACCCGTTCCTAAGCGATTTAGTCTCCATATTTTTGTTATTTTTCTTATTGATATAGATCACTTTGAGTCCCCATTCACTTCCACGGCACTTCTTCGTGACTAGGGTGAGGCAGGGTGTGGTAGAGTGTGGTAGGGTGAGGCAGGGTGTGGTAGGGTTAGGCAGGGTGTGGTAGGGTAAGGCAGGGTGTGGTAGGGTTAGAACGGTTGTGGTAGGGTGAGGCAGAGTGTGGTAGGGTGAGGCAGAGTGTGGTAGGGTGAGGCAGGGTGTGGTAGGGTAAGGCAGGGTGTGGTAGGGTGAGGCAGGGTGTGGTAGGAAGAAGCAGGATGTGGTAGGGTGAGGCAGGATGCGGTAGGGTGAGGCAGGGTGTGGAAGAGTGAGGCAGGGTGTGGTAGGGTAAGGCAGGATGTGGTAGGGTAAGGCAGGATGTAGTAGAGTAAGGCAGGATGTAGTAGGATAAGGCAGGATGTGGTAGGGTAAGGCAGGATGTAGTAGGGTAAGGCAGGATGTGGTAGGGTGAGGCAGGGTGTGGTAGGAAGAGGCAGTGTGGTAGGGTGAGGCAAGGTGCGGTAGCGTATGGTAGGGTGAGGCAGGGTGTGGTGGTGTGAGGCAGGATGTGGTAGGGTGAGGCAGGGTGTGGTAGGAAGAGGCAGGGTGTGGTAGGGTGAGGCAGGGTGCGGTAGGGTATGGTAGGGTGAGGCTGGGTGTGGTGGTGTGAGGCAGGGTGTGGTAGGGTGAGGCAGAGTGTGGTAGGGTGAGGCAGGGTGTGGTAGGGTGAGGCATAAACCATTCTTCTCTATATATGGCATAATCCTCTCTCTCTCTCTCTCTCTCTCTCTCTCTCTCTCTCTCTCTCTCTATTGACTCCTTGTAGTGACAATTATGTTAACACGTGTGAGATAATGTGTATTGATTAGAGAGAGAGAGAATGGCTATATTTCAGTGTTATTAATCTTGGTCTACCTACCTACCTATCTACCTACTTACCTACTACCTACCTGCCTACCTACCTACCTACCTACCTACCTACCTACCTTCCTTCCTTCCTTCCTACCTACCTACCTACCTACTTACCTTCTCCTTCCTGTCTACCTACCTACCTACCCACTAACTTCCGTCCCTCCCTCCCTTGCAACCTACCCACCAACCTACCTACCTACCTACCTACCAACCTACCTACCTACCTACCTACCAACCTACCTACCTACCTGCCTGCCTGCCTGCCTGCCTGCCTCCCTCCCTCCCTCCCTCCCTCCCTCCCTCCCTCCCTCCTTATCCACTTACCTACCTACCTACCTCTTACCTCCTTCCCTCCCTCCCTTCCCTCTTATCCACTTA
The DNA here is from genome assembly GCF_032717465.1 of Coenobita brevimanus. Taxonomy (NCBI): domain Eukaryota; kingdom Metazoa; phylum Arthropoda; class Malacostraca; order Decapoda; family Coenobitidae; genus Coenobita; species Coenobita brevimanus. Next base: position 3,794,638 of record NC_137006.1, on the reverse strand, counting down.
CCTACCTACCTACCTACCTCCTTCCTCCTTCCCTCCCCTCTTATCCACTTACCTACCTACCTACCTACCTCCTTCCTCCTTCCCTCCCCTCTTATCCACTTACCTACCTCCCTCCTTCCCTCCCTCCCTCCCCTCTTATCCACTTACCTACCTACCTACCTACCTACCTACCTGCATACCTACCTATCTACCTCCTTCCCTCCCCTCTTATCCACTTACCTACCTACCTACCTACCTACCTACCTGCATACCTACCTATCTACCTCCTTCCCTCTCCTCTTATCCTCTTATCTACCTACCTACCTACCTACCTACCTGCATACCTACCTATCTACCTATCTACCTCCTTCTCTCTCCTCTTATCCACTTATCTACCTACCTACCTACCTACCTGCATACCTACCTACCTACCTATCTACCTCTTTCCCTCTCCTCTTATCCACTTATCTACCTACCTACCTACCTACCTGCATACCTACCTACCTACCTATCTACCTCCTTCCCTCTCCTCTTATCCACTTATCTACCTACCTACCTACCTACCTACCTACCTACCTACCTTCCTTCCTTCCATCCTTCCTACTTTCCTACCTACCTACCTACTTACCTTTCATCCTTCCTTCATCCTTCCTTCCCTCATACCTACCTACCTACCTTCTTTCCTTCCTTCCTTCCTTCCTTCCTACCTGCCTACCTACCCACCAACCTACCTACCTACCTACCTACCTACCTACCTACCTACCTACCTACCCACCCACCCATTAACCTTCCTCCTTCCCACCAACCTACCTACCTACCTACCTACATACCCACCCACCCTCCCTCCCCTTAACCTCCCTCCTTCCCTCCCTTCCTTCCCACCAGCCTACCTACCTACCTACCTACCTACCTACCTACCTACCTACCACCGTGCAGGGACACACACTTAGCTTGTCCAAACAAAGTCAAGCCTAATCAGGTATTGGCCTGTCAGACGCTTCGATCCGTAAGTAGGTAGGTAGGTAGGTAGGTAGGTCGGAAGGAAAGGAGGGAGAGAGGGAGGTGGGTGTTTGGGTTGGTGGGTGGATGGGTAAGTAGGTAGGTAGGAAGGAAGGAAGGAAGGAAGGAAGGAAGGAAGGGAGGGAGGTGGGTAGGTAGGAAGGGAAGGAGGGAGATGGGTGGGTAGGTAGGTAGTTAGGAAGGAAGGGAGGGGGAGGGAGGTAGATAGGTAGGTAGGTGGGAGGGTGCGTGGGTAAGTAGGTAGGTAGGTATATATGTAGGTAGGTAGGTAAGTAGGTATTAAGATATTTGAGTACTTTGGTAGGTAAATAGGAAGCAAGTAGGTAGGTATGATTGAAGTTGCGTAGGTACACTGTTAGTAGGCCTGTAAGTAAGAAAATCCATAAGTAGGACAGAGACGTTGAAAAATAGACCCATTTAAATTTGTACCTGACTTATTTCGCATGTCACTGTGTTTGTTTACATTGATCAGCTGATTGAGACCACGTGGTTTTGAGGAGAGAGAGAGAGAGAGAGTTACACAGACCCTTATAGTCATCATGTGTGTCAGTCGTAATAGTAATAGACTTAAATCAAAATAAGTCTCCTTGGTTACTAGTCAAATCCACCCTCCAATCTGACTACACCTGGCCACCACCTGAGCTGAAAGGGGTTAAAGATCTTTGTTATGAGGTAGGAATGAGTCTCCTTGGTTACTAGTCACGAAGAAGTGCTATGAAGTGTAGGGTTATATTTTCTTTACCTATCTTGAGAGAGAGAGAGAAAAAAAAAAGTGTGTGTGTGTGTGTGTGTGTGTGTGTGTGTGTGTGTGTGTGTGTGTGTGTGTGAGAGAGAGAGAGAGAGAGAGAGAGAGAGAGCAGTGGGAAAGAGGAAGAGATGAGTAAAAATGACGATTAAGAGAGAGAGAGAGAGAGAGGGAGGGAGGGAGGGAGGGAGGGGGGTGAGTAATGTGGTATAAGCAATATTAATTAGTAAAGTGCTCCTGGTTGACTCTCTCTCTCTCTCTCTCTCTCTCTCTCTCTCTCTCTCTCTCCTGATAAATTACGTCGACCAGTTTTGCACGGTTCTTATTCTCTCTCTCTCTCTCTCACTCACTCTCTCTCTCTCTCTCTCTCTCACCATAGGGAAAAAAAATAACA
>NC_137006.1:3765000-3785000 GCF_032717465.1 Coenobita brevimanus | reverse complement strand
TATTAGTATTATTATTGGTATTATTATTATTATTATTATTATTATTATTATTATTATTATTACTACTACTACTACTACACATTTTTATTATTATTATTATTATTATTATTATTATTACTGCTACTACTACTACTACTACTATCTATCTATTGCCAGATGCCTCAATCCCGTTTGGGGTGGCCACAAACAAATCGCCTCCAAGTCGCCCTGTCCCCTGCCATTTCACTGCCCTGCTCCCAACTCACACCCCCCTCTCTCATATACCTCTCCACCCCACATTATTATTATTATTATTATTATTATTATTATTATTATTATTATTATTCCACGCCAAAGGAATATTGAAAGCCATTATCTATTATCAATTTATTTCCAACATCCATGTATAAAATATCTATCTATCTGTCTACCTCTATATACATCTATTTTTATCTATCTCACCCCCCTACACCCACACACACCCTCCCCCATACAGTATCCTCAAACTCCTGCCCATGACCGGTTTAGTTTAGTTGAGTGGGTCATAGGAGGCCTAACCCGGTACTCTCCTCGGTTTAGAGTGCTCCCTAACACCTTTTCTTAAGCGGTTTATTTTATTACACCTTACTGTCCTCTCCATTGTTACTTAAGGAAGCTCCCTAACACCTTTTCTTAAGCGATTTATTTTCTTTATTACACCTTAATGTCTTCTGTGTTACTAGAGGAAGCTCAACACCTTTTCCTAAGCGATTTAGTTTACATCTTACTGTCCTCTTGTGTTACATAAATCCTTCCAATATCGCCATACTCTGCATAAATAACCTACAGAAGGATATAAACCAACCATATCCAAAAATAAGTCACTAAGGAAGCGGTGTTAAGGAGCGTCCTGAACCACCTTAGTGGGAGGTGACGAGGAACTTATGCGTGGTGACTCAGTGTAACCTGAGTAGAGCAGTTGCGGCGTGCACCCAGGAGCCAAAGTTCATATTTCCCTTCACCTCGCCGTGGGAAGGGCCCTGGTGAGGCGCTGGATCCCTACACGATGTATATACTGAACTGTGCCTGTAGGACGGCCACATGGAAATCACTTGCCTGTGGTCGATGGGTCTGCTCAGCCAAACCAACTGGGGTTAAACAGCAAGAATGGTAACGTACGTGCTTGTATTCTCAGTTTATTTTATTTTTATGGTAAGGTTCATATTTTTATCAGTTTGGAGGCTCCCTAACACCTCTTCCTAAGCTATTTATTTTCCCATTATGGCTTGCCCTCTTCTGTGTTACATAAATCCTTCCAGTATCACCATACTCTGCATAAATAACCTCTAAAGTGATAGTAACCAGATGTACGCAAAAATAAATCACTTAGGAGATGGTGTTAGGGAGCTTAACCAACACATACTGTAGCTTTATACAGTGGCAGTGTCGTGTGAATCATTCGTGTCCTGTTTATTCGAAGGTATAGTTTTTTTGAAGGCATAGTTTTTCCGAATATGGTCCACGTCAGACGATAAACAAATTATTCCAGCCATTATTCTGCCAGCTATTCGTGTCCTGTTTATACAAAAGGATACTCATTCGGACTCCACGTGAATCGTAGTGAGTATAATTTATCCTCGCATTTGGTGGCAGCGGTGGGATAGTCACTGCCACCTCACACCGGCTGTAGTGGCTCCTACGGTCCAATGTGCCCATCACAGCGCCGCATGTCTTTTCACCTTTGCTGGTACCACTGAGAAACTGGTGGCAGCGGTGGGAAACTGGTGGCAACATTGGTAAATTGGTGGCAGCGGTGGGATAGTCACTTCCACCTCACACCGACTGTAGCAGCTGCTATGCTCAGGCGTGGGAATCACAGCGCCACGTGCCGCTTCATGTGCAGACTGAGGTGGTCGGAGCGGGAGAAGGCACGCTCACACAGGCGACACTGGAAGGGCCGGTCGCCGGTGTGCTTGCGGTAGTGTCGCGTCAACTCGTCCGACCGCGCAAACCTCCAGCCACACCCACGCCACCTGCATGTGTACGGCTTCTCGCCCGTGTGTGTGCGCAGGTGGGCCTTCAGGTGTGATGACTTTATGTACGTCTTGGTGCACGTCTCATAGGGGCAGTTGTGGACCACGACTTTCCTTCGGGCTCTGCGTCGGCGGGGTCTTGCGGTGGTGGTGGCGGGAGGTGGTGGCGCAGCGATGGCGACCTCTGGTGGTGGCGGAGGCAGCTCAGAGGTCCCTGCACTACACCCACTGATGTCCAGGTAGGGGGTGTAGGTGGGTGTTGGGGGCGGCCAGGAGGCGGTGTAGTCCAGGTGCGGTGTGGAGTGTGGGTGTAGTGGGTTACTGCCAGGGTACTGAGGTGGTGTGGGTGGAAGTGTGTACTGGTGGTACTGGGGGGCCTGGCTGGGACCCCCCATGTACTGGAGGGGAGGAGGGGGTGCCGGTGGGGGTCCAGGGGGGTACTGGGTCAGGTCGCGTCGGTACCCTCCCACACACGGGTACTTCGCCTGGGGTACCAAGCCCTCGGGGGGGTACCCTCTTTTCACACCCCCGCTCGTTCCACCCAGGCCCTCCGCTCCATCACCCTTCACCCTACATGAGGGTGGGTCATAGGCTGGATGGGGGGCGTAGGCGGGATCATGGTGGGGCGGGGTGGGCGGGAGGGTAGTATGCCCCAGTGGTGCTATGTAGGTACCCTCAACTTGCACCGACGTAGACTGGAGTGACGCTTGGGGTAGCGTCGGTGGAGGTGCAGGCTCTCCGAATGCCCTGCCCTGACCATCGCCTGCACACTGGGTAGGCGCAGGGTAGGCTAGGGGTGGGGGCGGGGCAGGGGCGGGGGCAGGGGTAGGCTGGGGGGGGAAGGTAACGTCCTCGGCCAGAAGCACCGACTCGAGGTCCAGCCACACCTGTCGACAGAAGAAAAATATAAAGAATTACATTTACCTGTATTTCCGCCGTCGTACTTCGTAATAACTTCCTTGATTATTAGTTTTTAAAAACTTCCCAGCCCTTTCATGACCAAGACAGCTCTAGAATACAGTTTACACCAATAAATAATGGATAATAAACGTAGAGTGAGACAGGAGTTTGAGAATGTATACTGCCCTCTTGTATGTAACTGTGGCAATATTGTGGGTATATAATTAAGATTCACGAAGATTAAGTGTAATGTACAAAATAAATCGGTTAGGAAGAGGTGCTAGGGGTTCTTAGGTCGAATTTCCTACCTTCCTGTCGACAACACGGGGTCATTAAGGTATGTAATTATCCACACCATCCAGTCACTTGATGTAGTGCTGCCTACTTCTTCTTTCACCTTTATTATTTTTTTTCTGTGTCTGTCCTCTTCTCTTCCTGTTTCTCACCATCATCCACTCACTTGATGTAGTGCTGCCTACTTCTTCCTTCACTGTTATTATTATATCAATATTATTATTATTATTATTATTATTATTGTTACGTGTTTATGGCGTCTGGCTTTAGATAGATAGATAGATAGATAGATACATTTTTAATTCTGGTTATACGTATCAAATTACTTAGATTTATGATTTATTTAGATTTATTTAGTTATTGTATTATTCACTTTGTTTATAATTCTCGAAGGTCATGTATCGATATTTTTGCAGGTAGTTATCCAGGTGTGTCTTAATTACGTAGGTGTGGGTGTGCTGAGAGAGAGAGAGAGAGAGAGAGAGAGAGAGAGAGACAGACAGACAGACAGACAGACAGACAGACTGAAAACTGAGACATGGAGAGAGAGAGAGAGAGAGAGAGAGAGAGAGAGAGAGACACACACACACACACACACACACACACACACACACACACACACACACACACACACACACACACACACACACACACACACACACACACACACACACAGACCGAAGAGAGGGGAGAGAGAGAGAGACAGACAGACAGACCGAAGAGAGGGGAGAGAGAGAGACAGACAGACAGACAGACGGACTGAAGACAGAGGCAGGGAGAGAGAGAGAGAGAGAGAGAGAGAGAGAGAGAGAGAGAGAGACAGACAGACAGACAGACAGACAGAGAGAGAGAGAGACAGACAGACAGAGAGACAGACAGACAGACAGACCGAAGACAGGCAGAGAGAGAGACGGACAGATAGATAGATAGAGAGAGACTATACTACTACTACTACTACTAGAGAGACTATACTACTACTACTACTGCTACCACCACTAGATTTTGTCTTTTCAGAGGGGTAGTATGGACGTAACGTTGATTGGTTAGTGATTTATTTTCTGTGGACAATAAAAATGATTATAATGGCAGTCTATCTCAGTGTGGTAAGGGGCGACACTCACAGGCGGGGGACTCAACCACATTCGCCACATTTACCACATTCGCCACATTTACCACATTCGCCACATTTACCACATTCGCCACATTTACCACATTCACCACATTCGCCACATTTACCGCATTCACCACATTTACCACATTCACCACTTTTACCACATTTACCACATTCACCACATTTACCAGATTGACCACATTCACCACATTTACCACATTCACCACATTCACCACATTTTCCACTGACACTACTACTTATACATATCTCCTCTACACAGCTGGCCTTGCACAACACTCTCAGGCGGGGAACTCAGCTGCGCAAATCTTCCTCCTCCTCCTCCTCCTCCTCCTCCTCTATCATCCCTGCACCTCGCCGTGTGGAAGAACCCTGCTCCCACCCTGGCCAGGCGCACGGGAAGAGAGACGGGTGCTTGCGTGGGGTCGATGGGTCTGCTCACGTCTCATTTGAATCAAGGTAAGACAGATGGATATTATAGCCATCTTGGAGTTCCCTATCTCATTCCCCTAACCGATTTATCCATATTTATCTATTGTAGTTATTTATATTTAGAATAAGACAAGGATAGATAGGTTAGTTCTGGTGTCCGAATTCTCCCTAACACCTCCTCCTGAGCGATTTATTATTATTATTATTATTATTATTATTATTATTATTATTACTACTACTACTACTACTACCACTACTGCTACTATTACTACTGCTGTCTTTATTATTATTATTATTATTATTATTATTATATGTTATTTAAATAATTCTAATATCACCGTACTCTTCGTAAATAACATAAAATTATATTAACCGGCCATAGCCAAAAATAAATCGCTTAGGAAAAGGTGTTAGGGAGCGAGGAGACAACGGGCTATCCTTCTGTATTAACATTTATCATAATTTATGTATATTTATCTACTTATTAATTGACCATATCCAAAAATAAATCGCTTACGAAGAGATGTTAGGGAGTTATCTGTTTTTATCCCTGTAATTATTCATTTATTTATCGTGCAAGCTTAGGCCTATATTAACCGGCCATATCCAAAAATAAATCGCTAAGGAGGAGGTGTTAGGGAACATCTATATTTTTTATCTTTCTGTATCTGCGTTTATTATAACTGGTTTATCTATTATTATTATTATTATTATTATTATTATTATTATTATTACGGTATTACTGGTACAACTATTACTACTACTACTACTACCATCATCATCATTATCATCGTCATCATTATCATCATCATCATCACCACCACCACCACCACCACCACCACCACCACCATGTCAGTATGTGTAGAGATGTAGGAGGCCGAGGCTAGGCTAACACGCCATTGAGAGAGAGAGAGAGACGTAACTCGTACTTCTCCAGCTTGGGTCATAGGAGCTTGAGTTGTAGTTGTGGTAGTGGTGGTAGTTGTGGTAGTGATGGTGGTTGTAGTTGTGGCGTTGGTGGTAGTTGTGGTGGTGATAGGTGTGGTGGTGGTGGTGGTGGTGATAGGTGTGGTTGTAATGGTGGTAGTTGTGGTAGTGATGGTGGTTGTGGTTGATTATGGTAGTTCTCTCTCTCTCTCTCTCTCTCTCTCTCTCACCTCCTGGTACTCCTTCATGCTGGAAACTGCAACTTAATCTTGCTTTCTTCTTCCTTAATTCTCTCTCACTTTCCGGGGTCCATTTTCTCTCTTTTTCCCTCCAGTTCCTCGCTCACTTTCTCTACTCTCTTTAATTTCTCTCTAATCACCCACAAGTTGCGAAATAAATCACAGTTTTATCGATTTTCAAATATTTTTTTTTTTCAATCTGTCTTCAGATGGCCGACCCACAAATATGTCGCCTTTCCCTGTTCTCCCTCCTTTTTTGGCCTTTCTTGGGGGGTTCTGGGGGGTTTTTGGGGGTAGGGGGTTGAGGAAGGGGTGAGGCTTTTCTCTCCAGGTGTGATGGAACCTGGAGGAAACTTTGGGAGGGAGGAAAGGAGAGAAATTAAAGAGCGACACACGTAGGATACAAGCACAATGGCGACTGATCTCTCTCCTTGTCACCCACCCCCGTCTCCCTCACTAGGCCCGTCCCCTCTCCAAGCCCCGCCCATTCACCCCCCATTTTTCCCCATTTCCCCCATTATTAACCCATTCCCAGGCGATTATTATTCAAATTTGGGTTATTTTGGATTATTTTGAACTACTGTAAACTGGAATTTCAAATCGGATTGCCGTTAGTGAAAGAAAATTTGACTTAAACCTGTCAGCCAATGGGAAGGCAGAATGGCGTCGTGGGCGGTGCTTGTGCCTTCCTGACTCCTCCTCCTCCTCCTCTTCTCCCCTCACCTTTTCCTTCCTTCCCTCTTTCCTCTCCTTCAGCCTTCCTTTCTTCCTTCCTTCCTTCTTCCTGCCATCTCTACTTCCTTCTTCCTCCTTCCTTCTCCCTCCATTCTTCCTTCCCATCTTCCTTCTTTTCTTCCTTCCTTCCTTCCCTCTTCTTCCTTCCTTCTCCCTCCTTTCTTCCGTCTCTTCTACTTCCCCCTTCTTCCTACCCTCCTTCTTCCTTTCCTTCCTCCTCCTTCCTGCCTTCCTTCTTCCTTCCTTCCTTTCTTCATTTCCTTCCTTCCTTCCTTCCTTCTCTCCTACTTCATTCCTTCTTCCTGCCATCCCTTCTTCCTTCTTTCTCCATTCTTCCTTCTTTCTCCATTCTTCCTTCCTTCTTCCCTCCTTCCTTCTCCCTCCTTCTCTTTTACTTCCTCCTTCTTCCGTCTCCCTCCCTCCTTCCTTCTCTCCTACTTCCCCCTTCTTCCTACCCTTCTTCCTTCCTTCTCCCTCTTTCCTTCCTTCTATTTCTCCCTTTCATCCTACCCTCCTTCCTTCCTTCTCCCTCCTTCCTTCTCTCCTACTTCCTTCCATCTCCCTCCTTTTTTCCTTCTCTCCTTTCCTTCCTTCCTGCTTCCTTCCTTCCTTATCATTCTCCCTCCTTCATTCTCTCCTACTTCCTTCCTTCATCCTTCCTTCCTTCCTTCCCCTCTGCTTCCTTCCTTCCTGCATAATTCTCCCTCCTTCCTTCCTTCTCTCCTTCTTCCTTCCTTCTCTCCTTCTTCCTTCCTTCCTTCTCTCCTTCTTCCTTCCTTCCTTCTCTCCTTCTTCCTTCCTTCCTTCTCTCCTTCTTCCTTCCTTCCTTTATTTCTTCCTTTTGTTTTATATTTCCTCCTCCTCCTCCTCCTCCTCCTCCTCCTCCCCCCCACTAGAATTGGTCCGACCTTGACAGACCATTTCCTAGACCACACACACACACACACACACACACACACACACACACACACACACTTTCTGTTCATGTATGTATTTGTCTGTATGCCTGTCTGTCTATCTTACACTCTCTCTCTCTCTCTCTCTCTCTCTCTCTCTCTCTCTCCTAGTCAGTCTTCCATTCTCTCCTCGTAACACTTCTCGTCACATAATAATAATAATAATAATAATAATAATAAAAATAATAATAATGATAATAATAATAATAATAATAATAATAATAATGAGAGAATCCGAAATATTTCCCAGCATCTACAATTTATTATTATTATTATTATTATTATTATTATTGCTATTAGTATTATTCCTATTGTTATTATTATTATTATGGGATTTCCTTAGTTGTTTAAAACTAAATGTTTTTATTTCCATAATAATAATCAAGGTAATAATAATAATAATAATAATAATAATAATAATAATAATAATGATCGTGATGATAAAAATTAGAATCCTAATAATGATTATAATGACGGAGGAGACTAATAATAATAATAATAATTATATAATAATAATAATAATAATAATGATAATAATAATAACGGAGAAAGAATGAGTTAACAGAAAACGGGGATTTATTTGAGGGTAAACTATAAAAAATAAATTATATAAGTTATACCTTTATTAGATTAGTATATACATTTTCTTTACCTCTCTCTCTCTCTCTCTCTCTCTCTCTCTCTCTCTCTCTCTCTCTCTCTCTCTCTCTCTCTCTCTCAACTAGAAGGCAGCCATTATTCAGAAATATATATATTGTCAAAATAAATTTTACATAAATAGAGTTCCTTAGTTATTTAAAACTAGATTTTTTTCAATAATAATAATAATAATAACGGAGAATAATAATAACTAATAATAATAATGATAACTAATAACAAAAATCATAATAACGGGAGTGAATGATAATAATAATAATAATAATGATAATCCATCCATCTGTCTATCTATCTATAGCCCGACGCCCTAATCCCGCAAAGGGTGGCCGCAGACAAAACGCCTCCAAGTCGCTGTCACCCATAATGGAGGGTAATAATAATAATAATAATAATAATAATAACGGAGGAGGGAATAATAATAATAATAATAATAATAATAATAATAACGAAGGATAGAATCATAATAATAGTAATAATAATAATAACTAATAATAATAACGAAGGATATAATAATAATAATAATAACAATAATAATAATGGAGAAAAAACAAAACGGGGATTTATTTGAGGGTAAAGTATTAATAAGAATAAAATACATAAGTTATACCTTTATTGAGTTTATATATACATTTTCTTTACCTCTCTCTCTCTCTCTCTCTCTCTCTCTCTCTCTCTCTCAATTCGCTTTAAAATTAGCATAAAGTAGAGGAGTATGCATATATCTATCTATCCATCTATCTATCTATACTTATATCTATCTTCCGATCCATCCATCCATCCACTCACTCACTCACATCCATCCATCCACCCACTCACTCACATCCATCCATCCATCCACTCACTCACTCACATCCATCCATCCATCCACTCACTCACTCACATCCATCCATCCATCCACTCACTCACTCACATCCATCCATCCATCCACTCACTCACCCATCCATCCATCCACTCATTCACCCATCCATCCATCCACTCACTCATTCACCCATCCATCCACTCACTCACTCACTTACTCATCCATCCACCCACTCACTCACTCACCCATCCATCCACTCACTCACTCACTTACTCATCCATCCACTCACTCACTCACACCCATCCATCCATCCATCCATCCATCTTCTATTTTATACAACCCGTGTTAACATTGGATATGGTGAGTCGCGGAGAGTCACCAAGCAGGAGAGTCACTTATATTAGTCATTTTAAATAGGGATGACCTTGGAGAGTCACTTTGAGTAGAGTTTGAGTCGCTGGTGGTGGTGTTAGTAAGTGTGGGTGAGGCAGTGAGAGTCAGTGAGTCAGAAGTGGCACAGACTTCTTGGTGCTGAGTCACTGAGGGTCGCGTGGGAATCACAGTAGAGTCACAGTAGAAATATTTAGTCATGCAGCACCAGAGTCACAGTAGTCAGTAGAGTCATTAGGGGTTACTCTCGTGTCTCTATGTTTTTGCAAGATGTCGCTCAGTTAGGCATTGTTTTATATTTTTTCTAAATATGTGGAGTTCAATGAATTAAAACTTATTCACATGGGTCTGTAACTGCTAAGACCTAATACATTGTAGGATATTCAGGAATTCATGATATAAAACATGTGACACTACAGCATTTTTTTAAAACTGGGTCTGACAAACCCAGGTGTACCGTTGTAAGCGAAACTGTAGGTCTGCCTGAGGAGGGTTAAGAGTCACACAGCACGAGTCGCCGTAGAGTCACCATAGTCATCGTAGAGTCAGTATGGTGAGGTACAGTGAATGGTGTCATCGTGGTCTGTATCTGAGTCATTTTAAGAGTCATACAGCACCATAGAGTCACTGTAGAGTCACCATAGAGTCACGGTAGAGTCAGTATGGTGAGGTACAGTGAATGGTGTCATTGTGGTCTGTATCTGAGTCATTTTAAGAGTCATACAGCACCATAGCCACCATAGAGTCACGGTAGTCAGTATGGTGAGGTACAGTGAATGGAGTCATCATGGTCTGTCTGGAAGTAGTCCACTATCGCCTGTATACTCGTCACTGTACCCGTTATGAAGCCCAGTAGACCAAACACGCAGATCAGCCCACCCTGTAAGTAGGACGCGTAAGTAGGCACGTAGGTAGGACGCTAAGTAGGTAGGTTGGTATGGGAGGGAGGTGGGTGGGTGGATGGGTGGGTAGGTAGGTTTCTATATGTGTTTGTTGGTATGTAGGTAGGTGGGTAGGTTTGTATGCATGAATGTTGGTAGGTAGGTAGGTATATAGATAGGTTGGACCGTTGGTATGAGAGAGGTGAATGGTTTGGTAAGTAGGTGAGTATGTAGGTAGGTGGGTATGTAGGTAGGTAGGTGGGTGGGTTGGTCTAGGAGGGAGGGAGAGGTGGGCAGGTGTGTAGGTAAGTGTGTATGTATGTAAGTAGGTGGGTATACGGTATATGTGTGTATGTATGTAGGTAGGTGGGTGGGTGGGTGGGTGGGTAGGTAGACAATGAGTAGGTAGGTAGTCAGAATTATAGCTAAGTAGATAGACAATGAGTAGGTAGGTAGGTAGGTAGTCAGAATTATAGCTAAGTAGATAGACAGATGGAGAGGCAGACGGGGTGGAAAGGTAGAGGAGAAAAAAGGCAAGTAGACAAGTAGAAAGAACACTAAACTCTACCCACGAAGCAGGTAGATAATTATAGGTAGACAGGTGAATAGTATATCGCCCAGGTAAAGGTATATCCCAGTATATCACCTTATAATCGCAAAATATAACGCAATCACCCACCTTAATGGCAATCCAGTGGTAACGCCCCATGTTTGGCCAGAAGGTGACCAACTCGATGATGGGCGGGAAGATGAGGGCGAGGGCGGAGCTAGAGATGGCCCCGACCAATGAGATGAAGAGGCCGATGTTGGGGATGGCCGCGGCGAGGGCAACTGAAAGTGAGCGGAGTATAGGCGAGGTGAGAGGCTAGGTTAGGTTGGGTTGGGTTGGGTTAGGTTAGGTTGGGTTGGGTTAGGTTAGGTTGAGTTAGGTTAGGTTAGGCTGGGTTGGGTTAGGTTAGGCTGGGTCCTTGTGTACGTTATTTATGCAGAATATGGCGATTTTGGAAGGATTTATGTAACACAGAAGGGGACAGTAAGGTGATATAAGCAAAATAAGTCGCCTAGGAGAAGGTGTTAGGGAGATTTATGTAGAGTATGGCGATATTGAAAGGATTTATGTAACACAGAAGGGGACAATAAGGTGATATAAGCAAAATAAGTCGCCTAGGAGAAGGTGTTAGGGAGATTTATGTAGAGTATGGCGATATTGGAAGGATTTATGTAACACAGAAGAGGACAGTAAGGTGATATAAGCAAAATAAGTCGCTTAGGAGAAGGTGTTAGGGAGATTTATGTAGAGTATGGCGATATTGGAAGGATTTATGTAACACAGAAGAGGACAGTAAAGTGTCCCGCATACAGCTCTTCTCAATAGGGTGGAGTCAAAGGCTTTTCGTCTCATTAACTCTCCTCCTCTTACTGACTCCCTTCAACCCCTGTCTCTTCGCCGCACTGTTGCATCTTCATCTCTTTTCTATCGCTACTTTAATGGTCACTGCTCCTCTGAACTGTCTGCTTGCATTCCTCCACCTCTACGACGGGCGCGTAGCACCCGTCTGGCAGCAAACTCTCATCCTTTTTCTGTCCAACTCTCTAATGCAAGAGTTAACCGTTACTCCCAGTCTTTTATTTATGCAACAGGTCAGCTCTGGAACTGTCTCCCTCTGTCTGTATTTCCTGCTGCCTATGATCTCCAGTCTTTCAAACGCAGTGTGTCCAGGCATCTCAAAATGATCGGATCTTGAATTTGGCTCTATATTGTATTTTGTTTTTCTCTTGGAGGGAACTGTTACTGCGGGCTCATGGCCTTTGGTTCCTTCTTCCTCGCATAAAAAAAAAAAAAACACTTAGGAATAGATGTTAGGGAGCAACGAAATTAGGGACCTTGAACTCACACGTCAGAAGCACCATGGCCGTCCTGAAGGCATACTCGGCGATCTTTTTGTTCATGGGCGTGGAGAAGCGTCGCGTGATGGAGGGCGTCAGGAGCTCATAGGGAACGTACATCTGCAGCGGATAGGTCAAGTACACGCTGAGGGCCATTAGGATGTCCACCGTCTGGGCCAGGCTGTGGAGAGAGGGAGACAGAGGATGAGGGAGCCTTGTGGACGAGTGGGTTCAGGTTGTCAAGTGTGGTTATGGAATTTATACTCTTAGGGGGTTGGTTATATTTTTTTGAACGTAGGTTAAGTACACGCTGATAGACGTTAAGGTGTCCACCGTCTGGGCTAGGCTGTGCAGAAAGAGAGAGAGAGAGAGAGAGAGAGAGAGAGAGGGAGGGAGGGAGGATTAGGGAGCCATGTGAACTAGTCGGTTCGGGTGATCAAGTGTGGTATGGAACTTATATTTGTAGGGTGAGGTATATTTTTAGTGAGGTACACACTGATGCATCTGTTCTGTCGTCTATACTTTCAGCCATATTTTTTTTCCATTTACTCATCCACTCACCTTTCGTTTGGCGGGAAGTTGAGGGTTATAGATCCCTGAACCGTGTCTCCGTAGTACAGATATCCATGCATTCCAACCCTAACATACAGATAATCTACAATCTTTCTTATTCTGTCGTCTATACTTTCAGCCATCTTTTTCCCCATTTACCCATCCACTCACCTTTCATTTGGCGGCAAGTTGAGGGTTATAGATCCCTGAACCGTGTCGCCGTAGTACAGATATCCGTAGAATCCAGTGCCAGCGTACAGACAGACGACGATCATCATTGTGGTGTTCAGTACTCCTGTGAGACCACCGAAGGCTGCTGGTGTTCTCATCTTGTTTTCAATGGGCAGGACCTGAGAGAGAGAGAGAGAGAGAGAGAGAGAGAGAGAGAATTATTTGCGTTCTTAATACCGATTTTTCGTAAGTTGTATCATTTAATTTCGTTACTAAAATGGCGGCCAAATTGCATAATCCATCCATCCGTCCATCCTTCCTTCCTTCCCTCCTTCCGTCCTTCCTTCCTTCTTTCTTCCTTCCTTCCTTCCTTTCTTTCTTCCATCCATCCATCCAACCATCCATCCATCCATCCACTCACTCACCCACCCATCCATCCATCCATCCATATCCCCCCTCCCACCCATCCATCCATCCATATCCCCCCTCCCTCCCGCCCATCCATCCATCCATCCACCCATTCCTCCACCCACCCACCCATCCATCCATCCAACCATCCATCCATCCACCCACTCACTCACCCACCCACCCATCCATATCCCCCCTCCCACCCACCCACCCATCCATATCCCCCCTCCCAACCACCCACCCATCCATATCCCCCCTCCCACCCACCCACCCATCCATAACCCTCCTCCCTCCCACCCACCCACCCACCCACCCATCCATCCATCTCACCAATCCAATTCCTTCAAAAGCGTAGATGGCTGAACCGAAATAGAGAGGCAGGTGCCGAAAGCCCGCCCAGCCCGGAACCTCCTGTAGCGTGTAGGGAAGATCTTTCACCATGTAGTAGTAGATGATGGCGAGCCCTACTGCTTGTATGGCCCCCGCGATGAGAGAGACGGGCGCTAGGTACTGTTAGAAGGTGTTAGAGAGGTGTTAGAAGGTGCACACACACACACACACACACACACACACACACACACACACACACACACACACACACACGCAAGACAGGCTGTAGATACTGTTAGGAGGTGTTAGAGAGGTGTTAGGAGGTGCACACACACGCACACAGACACGTACACAAGCAGATACGTACACACACACACACACACACACACACACACACACACACACACACACACACACACACACACACACACACCATCAAGGAGGAATTCGAGGCAAACTGTTTTGTTGGATGCAAGACTTTCTCATAAAAAGAGAAATGAGGACAGTACTAAGAGGAAACTACTCATCATGGAAAGAAGTGACTAGTGGAGTACCACAGGGTTCGGTGCTGGCACCAATCATGTTTCTAGTGTACATAAATGATATAAACAGTAACACTGGAAATGAGAGCTATCTGAATATGTTTGCAGATGATGCAAAAATACAAAGGAGAATTACTAACACAGACTCTTGTAGGGAGCTACAAGAAGAATTAAATAAACTTCATGAATGGAGTAGTACATGGCAAATGGAATTCAATGTGGACAAGTGTCATGTAATCAAGTTTGGTAAAAGTGGAAAAAGACCTGATTGGGATTATAAGTTAGGAAATAAAACCCTATACACATCAGAAAGAGAGAAGGACCTAGGTGTGATTATCAATAACAGACTATCTCCGGCTGACCACATCAGCGAGAAGGTACGGAACATGTATACACTGCTTGCAAATATGAGAATAGCATTCACATACATAAATGAAGACATGCTAAGAAGGATAATAACATCATTCATTAGACCAACCCTGGAATATGCATCAATAGTCTGGAGTCCTCATCTCAAAAAGCATATAGACAAGATTGAAAAAGTTCAAAGGGCCGCTACAAGATGGATACCAAGCTTAAGGGACCTAAGCTACGAAGAAAGACTAAATAAACTGAATCTACCAACACTACAGGAGAGAAGGAAAAGAGGTGACATGATAATGCTATATAAATGCATATCAGGAAAGGAGAAAATAGACATAAATGATTACTTAACATATGGAGAAGCATCAGCAAGAGGACACTGCAAAAAACTGCATAAGAAGAGAGGTGATAAAGACGTAAGGAAATTCAGTTTCCCAAACAGAGCAATTGATCAATGGAATGCACTACCGAATGAAATAGTGTGTGCCAAAACAATTCACAAATTTAAGGATATGTACGATAAATATGGTTTAAGACACGGGACAGTACGAGCTTGACTCATTCCTGTAAAGATACAATTAGGTAAGAACAATTAGGTAAGAACACACACACACACACACACACACACACACACACACACACACACACACACACACACACACACACACACACACACACGTACCTTCAGCTCTGGGATGTAGCATATAATCAGCAACGGTACACACACACACACACACACACACACACACACACACACACACACACACACACACACACACACACACACACACGTACCTTCAGCTCTGGGATGTAGCATATAATCAGCAAGGGTACACACACACACACACACACACACACACACACACACACACACACACACACACACACACACACACACACACACACACGTACCTTCAGCTCTGGGATGTAGCATATAATCAGTAAGGGTACGATTAATATGGCCATGTACCCCACCAAACTAATGCCTGTACCGCCAGTCATACACTCCAGGGCCTGAGGAGAGAGAGAATTGCTTGATCGGGTGAGTGGATGGTTACTTGAGTGAGTGAGAGAGTGGTTGGGTGGGTGGGTGATTGGTTGGTGTCTGAGTGGATAGATGGATGGATGGGTGGGTGGATGGATAGATAGATAGATAGATAGACATATGGATAGATGGATGGATAGATAGATAGATAGACAGATAGTGTAGGGTAGGGTCAAAATAGGTTGGGTTATGTTAATTTAATTTAGGTCAGATTGATGAGTAGGTGCAACAGAGTGATTTTAAGGGTGATAATAATAATAATAATAATAATAATAATGATAATAATAATGATGATCATGATAAGGAATGTGATGATGATGATGATAATGATGATAATAATAATAATAATAATAATAATAATAATAATAATAATAACAGTAACAATGATGATGATGATGGTGAAAATAATAATAATAATAATAATAATAAAAATAACGATAATTTTCTGGTCGGCAAGACGCACCTGCCTAAGATTCTGTGGGATAAAGACGAAGTAGACGCAGCAGAAGCCGACTTGTGTGATGATGAGGAAGGTGGTGATGGTGATGTCCACGGCCCTGGCGTACCTCCTCACCCCCTGTGGCCCCGCTGCGAAGGCCAGCTTGGCCGTCTCTTCGTAGCCCAGCGCAGAGGCACCGGTACGCCGACACAGCTCCTTGGAACACTTAAGCTGTGCGGCATTGACGGGTTAGTGGGCTAGCAGCTTAGTTAGAGATGTTCTATCTATCTATCTATCTATAGCCCGACGCCCTAATCCCGCAAAGGGTGGCCGCAGACAAAACGCCTCCAAGTCACTCTGTCACCCACCATTTGACTTCCCTCCCCCCAACTCACCCCCCCCTCCCTCATATACCTCTCAACTCCATCCCTCCACCTCATCCTCGGTCTACCCCTCCCTCTCCCTCCCTCCACCTCACCTACATACACCCTCTTAGTCAGTCTTTCATTCTCCATCCTCTCCACATGTCCAAACCACCTCAGTGTATTTCTCCTAATCTTTTCAACCACATCCACATCTACCCCACAACGTTCCTTCACTTCTTCATTCGTCAACCTGTCCCTCCATGTCACTCCACATGCTCCTCTCAAGTAACTCATTTCCACTGCTCTCACTCTTGACTTGTTCCCCTCTTGCAAGGTCCACGCCTCGCTTCCATACGTCAGGGTAGGGATCACAATACCATCATGCAGTGACTTCTTAACTTCCATTCTCACCTCCCTATTTCTCATCACTGCTTTCAGTGTGCCAACAACCTTCCTTCCCTGCTGTACCCTTTCACGTACTTCATCCCCCAAAGTTCCATCCTTACTCATCACACTACCCAAGTACTTGAATGCACTCACATTCTCCATATCCTCACCATCCAACCTCACTGCACACTCTGTGACTTCATTCCTCTCAAACACCATAACTTTACTTTTGTTTACATTAACTTTCAGCTTCCTCCTCCTACACACTGTCCCAAATTCATTCACCAAACCTTGCAACTCCCATTCATCTTCACTCAACAATACTGTATCATCAGCAAACAGCAACACCGGAAGCTTCCAAATCTCACCCTCATTCATTAGGGCCACCCCCACATCCACTGCCCTACCTTGTACCTCCTTTAAGACCCCATCCATATATATATTAAACAGCCATGGAGACATTACACACCCCTGTTTCAGTCCCACATTGAGATCAAAGAACTCACTCAACTCACCATCCACTCGCACCGTAGCCCTAGCTCCCTCGTACATACTCTTCACAGCACTCAACAATTTCCCCTCCACTCCATATATTCTTAGTACCTTCCACATACCTTTCCTATCTATTCTGTCATAAGCTTTCTCCAAGTCCATGAAGGCAGCGTACACTTTCCTTCCCTTCTCTAGATACTTCTCCACTAAACATCTTAGAACAAATATCTGATCTACACACCCTTTTCCCTTCCTAAATCCCCCTTGTTCTTCTCCAACTAGCTCCTCTGTCATATGCCTAACCCTATCAATGAGTATTCTACCATATATTTTACCAGTCACACTAAGAAGGCAAATACCCCTATGGTTACCACATACTTCTCTCTCCCCTTTTCCTTTGTACAGAGGAACAATTATACCTGATTTCCAGTCCTCTGGAACCCTTCCCTCTTCCCAAGCCAATCTACACAACTTCCATATCCACTCCACAACAATCTCACCCCCATACCTAAGCATTTCACCACACACTCCATCAATTCCTGGGGCCTTTCCCAGCTTAATCTTCTTCATCGCTTCCACTACTTCCGACCTACTGATCTCTTCCTCAGTGGCTTGTTAAAGAGAGTTATATGATAACTTGTAGATCTGGTGGTTAGTGAGGTACTTTGTGTCGTATCACGATGTACTTGTGCGCACTAATACCCACCTGTGGTGGGCATTAGTGTCCCAGTGGTGACGTGTGAGGGCTGTAGCCCTGTGTGTATCCATGTGCGTACTTACCAGTGTGTGCATGCAGTGTATACAGATGACGCCCATGATAGGGATGCCAGCCAGACCCACCCACAGCCCGGCGTGCATGAACGCCTCAGGCATCGCAAGCAGACCCGTACCCAGGTTGCCCTTCAGCAGGTGGACCATTGTCTCGCCATTGCTGAGGGTT
Organism: Coenobita brevimanus; assembly: GCF_032717465.1. Taxonomy (NCBI): domain Eukaryota; kingdom Metazoa; phylum Arthropoda; class Malacostraca; order Decapoda; family Coenobitidae; genus Coenobita; species Coenobita brevimanus. Next base: position 3,766,749 of record NC_137006.1, on the reverse strand, counting down.
ACACACACTGTACTGCATCCACTGACGGTGTGACAGACTTAGATTGCATGATGGAGGATCAGGAGGGATTGAGAGATATATATGAAGACCTGGAAGCGATTATGTGGATTCATAGATGATTTGAAAGAATTAGATTTGTTTATAGTGTCAGAAGGGAATTAGGGAGATTTTTGGAGGCTTGGAAGCGGTTATATGGGTTATAGAGATGTTGAAAAGATTTTGAAAGGGTTTATAAGGAACTGGAGCGCTATTGATACACCATTTTGAAAAGGGGAGGTAACCATGGCAACGTGGATGATGTTTTGGTCTTGTATTCGTGGATGGTGTATGAGTAAACCCGCCACAGGATCAAAGGCTTAAGATTTTGAAATGGTTTAGGTGAATATTAGAGAGGTTAGAGGAGTTTAGAATAATTTTGAGCGACTTAGAAGAATTTATAAGGGTTTACATACATATATATAAACGTGCTTAGTTATTTACATACGTGCATACATATTTACATACATAAATACACACCTACTGACATACATAGATATATACATACTAATATACATACATACATACCTGGACATACTGTACATACATGTATACTATACTTCCATACATACGTAAAAACACACACACCTACTTACATCCATCCATCCATACATACACACCTGACATACATACATACATACACGCACCTACTTACATACATACATACATACATACATACATATTTCAATATGCCTAGTTGCATATATACATTACTTACACACCTACTTACATACATACATACATACATACATACTTCCATACATACACACCTACTTACATCCATCCATCCATCCATACTTACACACCTACTTACATACCTACATACACACGTACTTACAGGCCTACTTACTTGGTGGGGTGATCAATGTCCCTCTTCTCCATCCCTCCTTCCTCCCTCCTCCTTCCCTCCACCGCACCTCCTTCCTCCTCCATAGGGCCTCCTCCCCACGCCTCCTGCTCCTGGGGGGGTTGGGGAGGAGAAGGAGACTGAGGAAGCTCCCTAACACCTTTTCCTAATTGATTTATTTTTCTATTTATTTATTTTTAGGTGTACAGAGGACAAATCTGAATACTGAGGAAGCTCCCTAACACCTTTTCCTAAGCGATTTATTTTTCGATTTATTTTAGGTGTATAGAGAACAAATTTGAAGACTGAGGAAGCTCCCTAACACCTTTTCCTGAGCGATTTATTTTTCGATTTATTATTAGGAGCACAGAGAGCAAATTTGAATGAGATGAAGTTTGATTTGAATTATATGGATCCGAGTGACGGTTAGGGTTTAAAATGGCGACCGTTACCCACCTTCGTGTCGACGGCTGGGGTGATGGCGGCTTCTGACTCAGCCTGGCAAAAGAAAGGGGACATTGAGAATTGTTTAACATTGCAACATTTTCTGTCAACTTTGCAACATTTCCTGACAACTTTGCAACACTTACTGCCAACTTTGCAACATTTACTGCCAACTCTGCAACACTTACTCCCAACTTTGCAACACTTTCTTTGCAACACTCTACCAACTTTGCAACACTGCCAACTTTGCAACATTTTCTGCCAACTTTGCAACACTTACTGCCAACTTTGCAACACTTACTACCAACTTTGCAACACTTACTACCAACTTTGCAACACTTACTACCAACTTTGCAACACTGCCAACTTTGCAACATTTTCTGCCAACTTTGCAACACTTACTGCCAACTTTGCAACATTTA
>NC_137006.1:3747500-3757500 GCF_032717465.1 Coenobita brevimanus | reverse complement strand
TAAAACTTAGGGTAGATTTGAAACTATACGATTAGGAAATAACACGAATTTGAAACAAAGATTAGGAAATAGAATGGATTTGAAGGTATATATGACTAGAACATAAAACCAGGATTTGAAACTATAAGATTAGGAAATGAAACTTGGCTTTTTAAGTATTTGTGATTAGAAAATAAAACTAGAATTTGAAACTAAAAAATTAGAACTTTGATTTGAAAATACCATATATATGACTGCACAAGAAAACTAAGATTCAGAACTAATATTAGAGAATAAAACTAAGATTAACGACTAGAAAATAAAACTAGGAATTGAAACTATAAGATTGGGAAGTAAAACCTACTGGTGATATAAAGGAGCGTCGTGGTGTTGATGTGGATGTGATAGGAAGCGTTATGAGGAACACACTGAGGTGGTTTGGCCATGTGGAGAGGATGGAGGGTGAAAGACTGACGAAGAGAGTGTATGTGAGTGAGGTGGAGGGGGGAAGAGGGAGGGGGAGGCCGAGGATGAGATGGAGGGATGGGGTGGAGAGGTATATGAGAGAGGGGGGTGTGAGTTGGGAGCAGGGAAGTGAAATGGCAGGCGACAGGGCGACTTGGAGGCGATTTGTTTGTGGCCACCCCGAATGGGATTGAGGCGTCTGGCAATGGATAGATAGATAGATTTATTAAGTAAAGGTGGAGTAATGTGTACAGAGCCATTGCACCAGATTGCTTAAACCTAACAGCGGGATTAAGTACATTTCTTGTCCAAATGAAAAATAACTGGGATATTGTGCGGTGTTTTATGTGTGTTCTTGCTCTTATTTTTGTTTCGTTTATTTTGCTTATTTTTCATTTCAAAAGTACGATGCATTTTTGTTTCGGTAATTCTTTTCCCAACGGGCACGGCTCTTCCACCTATGTTATAACAAACTCACAATCTCAAGGAAAGTAATTTTGGTACATATGCAACGCAGATAGTTACCTTTTGAATTCTGACTGCAAGAAGTGATTTAAAAAAAAACAGGCTATACCAATTGCATGATTAGACCGAGGTAAAAAAACACAAGCTATACCAATTGCATCATTAGACCGGTTATGTAATGTTTGGTTTGTAGGCTATTACTATCAGCAGCAGGGCTCTTGCTAACTGCTGGTGGTTGCCAGCCATTTGGCTCCTAAGGTTTCAGATTTACAAGCCAAATAAATTTTTAGCAGCCAAACTGACTACGAACCAAAATATTTTACAAACAATAAATATATTTATTTATTTACAGATTGTGATGGTTAGAATCATATAATGAGGTTTTAAACATTCACAATGGCCACAAGGAAAGACTTAATAATCGATCACAACGTGCTTTGAGATTTACTTACCGGTATATTGTAGTTTACTGGGTTTTGAAGTGGATGTATTGTCTCCTTGCCAAAAGGTGACTTGCATGTAAAATTTGTTCGCTGAAGGGAAAAAATACTCGCATTTGCCAGCTGTGGTTCGCCAAACAAGAGGCCTGAGCATTATCACAACACCTACAGCTCATTTAATGAAGAAACATTATTGTAAAAGCATGATTAGCGTCACTTTAAGTCAGGAGTAATAATGTTATTTATTACAATTTTTCTGCTGCAAGTAAACATGGAACCATTCCTTTAAGCTGATGGTGATGTGAGGAAAGTCTTCTTGTACTTATGTCAGGACTCTGTTACACAGCATTATCTGTCTTGTGCATCTATGCGTTCAGCCCACAGTTTAATTCCAGGACCACTACCTACTTACCCACCTACTTACACTCATTTCTCTTCCAGGCAGGCCCCTACCACCTGGCACTGGAGGGGGTGTTGGTGCTGTGTATACTGTGGCTGTTTACGGCTAAGAAGAAACCGTCCAAGATGGTGCGACTCTCTAAGAAGGTGAGAGAAAGAGAGAGAGAATGAAGAAAGGATGAGTGAGAGTGAATTAGTGTAAGAATGAAGGAAGGATGAGAGAGAGAGAGAATAGGGACTTTACTGGCAAACTTGAGTATTATTATTATTATTTATTTTTTATTCATGTAGATAGTGGCAAAAATTGATAGCATAATAATAATAATCTATCTGTCTATCTACTGCCAGACGCCTCAATCCCGTTTGGGGTGGCCACAAACAAATCGCCTCCAAGTCGCCCTGTCCCCCGCCATTTCACTCCCCTGCTCCCAACTCACACCCCCCTCTCTCATATACCTCTCCACCCCATCTCTCCATCTCATCCTCGGCCTCCCCCTCCCTCTTTCCCCCTCCACCTCACTCACATACACTCTCTTCGTCAGTCTTTCACCCTCCATCCTCTCCACATGGCCAAACCACCTCGTGGGGCAACATAGGATTGGATGATGGATGTATATATAATGATAATAATAATAATAATAATAATAATAATAATGATAATAATAATAATGGTAATTGAGGAAGCTCCCTAACACCTCTTCTTTAATGATTCATTCTCCAAACTACTCATTAATATCCCCTGGTTTGCTTCTTATGTATTTTCAGTATCGACACAGATTGCATGAATAACACACAAGAATACAGTAATGGAGTCAGAATCAGAAATAAATCAATAAGGAAGAGGTGTTAAGTAAGCTTCCTAACCGTAGAAGAATACTGCCATAGAATAAATCAGTAAGGAAGAGGTGTTAGTAAGCTTCGTAACCTTATGAGAATACTGTACTTATGAGTCTACAGTCTACCCTGTTCTCTTTCTCTGCACAGGAGGAGGAGGAGCTGCTTGCCGAGTGGACTCCAGACCCGCTGATACCCGCCCCACCCCCTGCTGACCACCCCGGCCTGCACACCCGCACCATCTACGGCAAGGTGTGCACTGATTGGATATACTGTACTGCCAACCCCCACTATTTGCGAGTTTGCCATTTACAGGTGTTCATATTCATGGACTTTTCTAAGGAATAGTTTCAAATATTCACAGGGAGATATATCCTGCTATTGCCTCAGTAGCAGCTGTTGCTAGTGGTTCATAAGTGATTTTTTGTGCATGTTCTCAGTGAGAAGTACTGTGCAATACAGTTAAACAGTGCAGTTACCCTGTATAGGTATGTACTGTTCAGCACGTGGCAAACTCTTATTGTCATCACAGCATGGTGAGTACAGTACACTGTACCCAGAAAGGCTGGTGTATCATCCTGTACTGTACTGTCTTGTTAGGAAGTATTAATGTGCTATGAAGTACATGTACAGGTGTCATGGTGGATCAATAGGTAATGGCAACAGTTAAAAACAGTGAAACCAGGGAGTTTTGTAGCAAGTATGGATTACAGTATTCATGGGTTGCAGCCATCAGCAGGGGTTTGGTACTTAACCCACACCAGTAGTGGGGTTGACTGTACTGTGTCATAAGGGTGTATACTCAGGGGTTTTAAATAATTCTTATTGTCTCATCCTTATTTACATCATATCATTTACAAAGCTTCCGACACACACACATCAGCCTTGGTCACCCACTAAGCACATACAAAAGGATGTTAACCAGCCATATCCAAGAATAAATAATTAAGGAAGAGGTGTTAGGGAGCTTCCTGAACCAATAATAATACAAAGTCATACACTCGCTATTATGAGTGGGTGTTTTTCACTAGAAAAATATATAAGTGTATTTCTGGCTGGGTGTAGGGGAGAATTTGGCCAGAGTTAAACTATACAGTAATGTCAATATACAGCACCACCAAAATACAGCATAGTCAAAATACAGCAAAGAATACAGTCATGTCAAAATGCCTCATACATTCCCTTAATTATCTCTCAGGTGGGTCGGTACATTGATCTTGGTTCAGGTACGAAACTGCTTAATCTCGGCAGTCACAACTACCTCAACATGGACCAGCGCGAGGAGGTGCAAGCCGGTGCCCTAGACTGCCTCCACCAGTATGGGGTCGGGTCATGCGGCCCTCGCGGATTTTATGGGACCACGGGTGAGTTATGGACACGCACACACACACATGCATGTGCACACTCTCTCTCTCTCTCTCTCTCTCTTTCTCTCTCTCTCTCTCTCTCTCGCCACAATAAAATACAAGAGTTAGACTGAAAAAGACCTGGGACAAGGCCATAGAGTGTGACCTCAGGGATAAGGGACTGAATAGGGAGGCTGCCAGAGATTGAGCTGTGTGAAGTGCTCAGGGATAAGGGACTGAAAAGGGAGGCTGCCAGAGATCAAGCAGAGTGGAGAGCTCAGGGACAAGGGACTGAAAAGGGAGGCTGCCAGAGATCGAGCAGTGTGGGGAGCTCAGGGATAAGAAACTGAATAAGGAGGCTGCCAGAGATCAAGCAGTGTGGAGAGCTGAGAGATAAGGGACTGAATAGGGAGGCTGCTAGAGATCAAGCAGTGTGGAGAGCTCAGAGCTAAGGGACTGAATGGGGAGGCTGCCAGAGATTGAGCAGGGAGATAAGGGACTGAATAGGGAGGCTGCCAGAGATTGATCAAGGAGATAAGGGACTGAATAGGGAGGCTGCCAGAGATTGAGCAAGGAGATAAGGGACTGAATGGGGAGGCTGCCAGAGATTGAGCAAGGAGATAAGGGACTGAATGGGGAGGCTGCCAGAGATTGAGCAGGTGACAGAGGCCGATGCAAGCAAGTATGTTCGAACTTTTATAAACGAAACGAAACGACATGAGAATTCAACTCATCCTCAAACTTCCCCTCCGTCTTCCATTCAGAGGTGCATCTTCGCCTGGAGGAGCGGTTGGCGGCATACTTCAACTGCGAGGCTGCGGTTCTCTATTCCTACGGATTCTCAACCTCCGCCTCCGCCGTCCCTGCGTACGCTAAGAGTGGCGACATCATTTATGCGTAAGTTTTGTGGCCTCGTGTTTCATCGTAAGGTACCCCAGTGTTTACACCTCACAGTGTACAGTATTCTGTCCCTCTATCTATCTGTCTATCCACCTACCTATCTATCTATTGGTATCTATCTGTCCACCTATCTATCTATATCTGCCTATCTATCTGTCCATCTACCTACCTATCTGTCTGTCAGTATCTACCCATCTATCCACCTGTCTATCTATCTGTCTATCCACCTGTGTATCAATCAGTCAGTCTATCTATCTACCTCTATCCAGACGCCATAATCCGGTAAGGGGTGGGGGTTTGTCTTTGAGTTAGTTGTTTTACGGGGAGGGGCACTAACCCTCCACCAACCCACTTGTTGACACGTAGGGAACACGTATGGGTTGGTTATATGGTTACCACCCAGCGCTGTAAATGGTTTCCTGGCTTACAGGAAACCATTAGGCTTGTCACTCAATGTAAAGCCACCTGAAAAGGAAAGAAGAGTAATAAAAAGTGACAGGAAAGATGGGAGAAATAGGAAGAGAGGAGGACAGACACAGAAAAAGAATGATAAAGGTGAAGGAGGAAGTAGGCAGCACTACATCAAGTGAGTGGATGATGGTGAGAAATAGGAAGAGAGGAGGACAGACACAGAAAACGAATGATAAAAGTGAAGGAATAAGTAGGCAGCAGTACATCAAGTGAGTGGATGATGGTGAGAAATAGGAAGAGAGGAGGACAGACACAGAAAACGAATGATAAAAGTGAAGGAATAAGTAGGCAGCACTACATCAAGTGAGTGGATACCTGTCAGATATGGGGGTACACCTGAATTGCCAGTGTTTTTGCTGACCCCATACGTCTTTTCTTCCCTAGGGATGAGATGGTGAACTTTGCCCTCCAGCGTGGCCTTCAGGCAAGTCGCAGCCGCATTGTTTACTTCCGACACAATGACCCGAACCACCTCGAACAGCTGCTGGAGGAACAAGTGAAGCTGGACAAGAAGGTGGGTGTATGAGGGAGGCTGATGTGGGTGATGTTATGGCAGGGAGTGGGCTGGGGTGGGAAGGAGGTGTGACCAAGTGCTGTGGTTTGGGCGGCAGCCACAAGTTTTCATGTCATGTAAAATGATGCCAGGAGTGTAGGTTGTTCAGATAATACCATAATAATCCATCCATCCATCAATCATCCAATCCTATGTTGCCTCATGAGGAGCAGAGCAGCCCAGGGTTAGGCAAATTGGTCCTGACATTTAAGATAATAATCATTTCATTTCATTTTTAACCCCTTAACCGCGGGTATTGTTTTGGTCTGACTGTCCTCTCCCGCGGGGGTTTCAGCCAAATGTAAACAAACCTTTAAACCTTAATAACTCTGCACAGAATAAAGCTAGAGAAAAAAATAAGGTACCATTAGAAAGTACAAACCTTCAGCTTTCCATTGATGTAGGTTTCATGACTTCGTTGACTTTCACAGGACGGGGAGAGCCGTTAGAAGTGAGGGGTGTGAAATAACTATTTTACGCCCCACACACCAGTACCAAATGCCAACCACTCTCTCATAATAGTAATATAAACATATATGAACACTGTACATACGATAAACACCCACTCTGTGTTCACTGAGGTAGGTAAAAGGCACTTCCCTGCGTGCTGCGCCGCTCTTCACTGCGGCTGCGCTCACTTCACTGCGGCGGCACCCGCTCACTGACGTTTCCTGCGATCTTTTCATTATTTCTAACTTCTAATATTATTTTACATATAATATGGGCAATGTACATTATATTTACAATGCACTTATTACTATATTGCGTCACTGGCGCATCACAGAATTACATAAGTGCCGCAGAATTCCACAAGTGCCGCAGATTCTCTTATTACAATATCACTTATTATACTGGCCAATATTTCCTTTATTTTCTAGGCAAAATATCCCTTATTACTACATTATCCATTATACAATTATTGGCAAAGCACGTCACTGTCGCATCACTATATATCACTGTCACTTTCAGTATTTACTCAGAGAGTGGTACTCGGCAAAGCACGGAGTTACACATAGAGCGACTTGGCATTCAAGGCACTGGTGCGTGCTCATTTTTCTCGTCGTAGGCCTTCGTGTGGTGGTTGAACATACTCTGCAGCGGCCCTGTGACAACCTGCCGCCTGCTTTAGGAGGCAATTTCACAAGCTGGTGCCGGCTCATGTAATTGCGGCACTCAAGACGGTCAGGTTGTGTGTCAGAGTGTCGCCTCAGGATCAATGCCGTCACCTGACCAAATCGTTCAAGTAGCTGCTGAACGACAGTCTTGGAAAACTGTCTCAGTGATGGTTGCCTTATGCCCCCGACTTGTGTCTTGTAAAGAATGAAGGCATTGAGCATGCACATATCGAGCATGTGCAGGCAAGCCTTCCTGTACCATCGGGTGTTTCTCCTGAGACAGTCTATTTCGCCAATCATCATATCAGACTTATCAACGAGTCTCATATTTACATTATAATCAATGACGGCATCAGGCTTCATGATTGGCTCTCCGTCCTGTAGCTGACCTTCCCAGTTCTCTTCATTTCCCCCTTGTGGATGGTGCTGATCATATTGACAACCTTCTTGTCATGCCACCTGATCGCAAGAAGCTTTTCTGACTTCTTCAGGTGAACATCTCCCCTGGATGATGATGATGCTTCGGGGAAACTAGGCCACTCTTTCCTATAGCTCCGTACAGTGCCAACAGTGCCAATGCCGTGTTCAGCAAGGTATTTGGAGAGTTTCGGTGCTGTGTAATAATTGTCTGTGTACAGCACATGATTACCACCAAAATACCTCTCCATCAGCACTTTTACAACGGAGCCAGAGAAGCCAAGGGGTCTTTCCTGTTCACATCCATTGTGCTAGCCGAGTAAATGACAAAATCCATTATATACCCCGTCTCACAGTCACACAGCACAAAGAACTTTATCCCAAAGCGGTGGCGTTTGCTGGGGATGTACTGCCTGAATTTGAGACGTCCTCTGAACAATACCAGGGACTCGTCTATGACGACTTTCTGCATAGGCCTGAAAAATCGCATAAATCGATCCCTAATCTTGTTGAGGAAATCCCTCACTTTCCACAAAGGGTCAGTTTGGGACGGGTTGTCATTATCAGCGAAGTGCAGGTATCCAAGCAGCTGTCGGAACCGATCCCGTGACATATACTTCCCCCGAATATGGGGATAGTAGTTATGTCATCCACGAGCCAGTACTCCTCCAACTCATGTCTCTTTATATGGGCCATCAAAAACATGAGTGCAAAAAAAACATACAGCTCTCTGATCCCGACAGGCAACCACGACACTTGCTTTGGCGAGCCAATAGGTCCCAGCCCTTGTGCTGCACACTGAGTTGCATACCTATTGGTCTCATCGCTGACATGCTGCACAATTTCATCATCAAGGAAGGCCAGGAAGTAATCAACAAACTCATCACCTGCGTTGCATGGGAAGGCAGGCTGTATTCCAGCATTTGTCATATCAAACGGTGGATTGTGTGGCTGGAAATCTCCACCGTCAGTCCAAACAAATGCATCAACTTGCCCTGTGCGTGGTTCAGTGGCAGGGGCAGGTTGCATTTCACTCGTTTCCCCGTGAGAAGGAGCTGATGTAGAGGCAATGGGTGAGGCAGGAGGTGAGGCAGGAGGCAAGCGGGAGGTGGGTGAGGCAGGAGGCAACGGGGAGGGGGGTGAGTGCGGGGGCGGTGAGTGGGGGGGTGGTGCGGGTGAGGGAACTGAGCGGGGGGCAGGCGGGGGTTTCTGACCTGGTGCGTGGTGAAACTTCTGGACCCTTTCTACCCCGCTTATCACCTCGCTTATCGCCTCGCTTATCGCCCCAGCTTTGCCCTCCAACTGCCACGCATCCCCTTTGTTCTAGGCCTGCCTGCACGGCCTGCACGGCCTGCCTTCCTCGCTTTGCAGGCTTTGGTAATTCGTACTCCTCAGATGATGTAGACTGAGGAGAGGGCACGACAGATGATGATGATGATGATGTGAGGGCAATTGGGCTAGGGGAACGGGAAATTGATGGGAAATGCGTACTAGGGCCTGGTGTGGGAGACGTGAGCCTGCGCTTCACTCCCTTCCCACGTGCAATACCAGATTTGCCCATAGGAGCCTTTCCTTTCCCAGAGTAAGTTGGGGGTGGTGGGGCTGAATCAACACGATCACTTTCATCACTGTCACTATCAATGGAAAATGGTTCACCACCAATCACTGCCAAATCATCACTGCTTGCTGTGAGTGTGTCACTTTCACTGCCACAATCAAGAGTAGTACTTACTGTTTTGTCCAGCTCAGTTCTAATTTCAGGAGTGCTCAACCCTTCTGCCTCGCCGTCGGCAGTTCCTTTACCGGTGTAGAGGTAGAGGGAACACTAGCACTAAACATTGTAGAGGAGGAAGCGAGCGACGATGAGTCGGGACGGAGCGCCATTATCACGCACAGAGCTGGACAGATACTGACTGACGCGGGTCAGGGCAGGGGTGGGGGGGGTCCCCTCGGGGTTGGAGGAGGGAGGTGTGGGATGGCTGGCGTGAAAGAACTCGACAGCTACTCTTGCGTGAGAATATTTGCGCGCCGGGAAAACGCGCGGTGTTCAAAATATTCACGATCATTCCAGAATGCCACCCGCGGTTTGGTCCAGTTTTGTCGCCGTCATTCTGGAATGACACCCGCGGTTAAGGGGTTAAAGGCTCCAACTTGCTTCCATGTCTCGGCCTTGGTCACCTAATGGCAACTCTTCATGCTGCTCAATCTCTAGCAGCCTTCCTATTCAGTCCCTTATCCCTGTGGTCACACTCAGTGACCTCATCCCAGATCTTTTTCAGTCTGCCTCTTGCAACTTCACCTGTAATGTTAACACTTCTTTCTTTCTGCACCCAGTTGTCATCCCCCATCCATTCCACATGGCCAAACCATCTCAGTCTATCCCTGCTCATCACAACACCAATACACTCCAGTCCTCTCCTACCTCATAATTCTTTCATTGTAAAATGTAGGGTTGCAAGAGGCAGACCGAAAAAGACCTGGGACAAGGCCATAGAGTGCAACCTCAGGGATAAGGCACTGGCTGTAGAGGCTGCCAGAGATCAAGCAGCACAGAGAGCTGGCATTAGGTGACCAAGGCTGACGCATACAAACACGTTGCAGTCTTTTTAAGTAAAT
>NC_137006.1:3675000-3745000 GCF_032717465.1 Coenobita brevimanus | reverse complement strand
GACTCTCCCAAGATGGTGGACTGATAATAGTAATGATAATAATAGTTTTGTTTTGTTTAGTTTTTAAAGGCTCCAACATGCTTGCATGCGTCGGCCTTGGTCACCTAAATGGCTGCTCTCCACGCTGCACGATCCATTGCAGCCTCCCTGTTCGGTCCCTTAACCCTGAGGTCACACTTAATGACCTCGTCCCATGTCTTTCTCGGTCTACCCCTCGTAACCCCACCCCCAATATTAACACTTCTCACCTTCCTCACCCAGTTATCATCCCCCATCCTCTCCACATGTCCAAACCATCTCAATCTACCTCTCCTCATCACAACACCAATACACTCCAGTCCCATCCTACCTCTCAACTCTTCCATCGTAAACCCAGCCCCTCCAGGCCTTGGACACAGGGACGCACTGCACATCCACCTATTCATTGTCATTTCTGTACGTCTGAGCCAGCGAATATCTTCCTCCTTCACTGCCCAGGTCTCACTGCCATACAGCATTACACTCCTAACACATGCTGCATACAAAGACCCCTTAGCACGTAGGGAGAGCCCTCTCAATGTCAGAAGAGGCAACATCTCCCTGAACTTCTTCCAACCACTTCTCACCCTAGCCACAGAGCTACCTCCAGCCCCACCTCCAGCACACAATATGTCTCCCAAATAACAAAACTCTTCCACACACTCAAGAGATTCACCAGCAAGTTCAATCCTTTCACGTCTGACAATCTCCACCTGCTCACCCCGACATGCCGTACGCATAAAATCAGCATTATCTCGCAGTCTACCTCTGATACCACTACATCTCTTATGCACCCATTTATCACACACACCGCACGAGACGGAATAGTAATAATAATAATAATAATAATAATAATAATAATAATGAGAAATAGGGAGGTGAGTATGGAAGTTAAGAAGTCACTGCATGATAGTATTGTGATCCCTACCCTGACATATGGAAGCGAGGCGTGGACCTTGCAAGAGGGGAACAAGTCAAGAGTGAGAGCAGTGGAAATGAGTTACTGGAGAGGAGCATGTGGGGTGACATGGAGGGACAGGTTGACGAATGAAGAAGTGAAGGAACGCTGTGGGGTGGATGTGGATGTGGTTGAGAAGATTAGGAGAAATACACTGAGTTGGTTTGGATATGTGAAGAGAATGGAGAATGAAAGACTGACTAAGAGGGTGTATGTAGATGAGGTGGAGGGAGGGAGAGGGAGAGGTAGACCGAGGATGAGGTGGAGGGATGGAGTTGAGAGGTATATGAGGGAGGGGGGGGTGAGTTGCGGGGAGAGTAGTCAAATGGTGGGTGACAGAGTGACTTGGAGGTGTTTTGTCTGCGGACACCCTTTGCGGGATTAGGGCGTCAGGCTATAGATAGATAGATAATAATAATAATAATAATAATAATGATGACTCTTTCTCTAGGTGGTGGACATACTAGAGCAAGAGGGTGCAGAACTGGTGGAACAGCTGCAGTCGAAGTGCCGGCAGCTCCACACAGCCCTAGCATCGGCATCAGACAAGGTTAGCGCACCCCTCCCCTCCAAAACACCCCCCTACACCCCTCCAACATCCCCTACCACCCTCAAACACCCCCCTACCACCCCTCTCACACCCCCCTACCCCCCTCTAACACCCTCCCTTGTCCCTTGGTGTTGTGGGATCTTGTTTCTTGGAGACTCTCTCTCTCTCTCTCTCTCTTCACTCCTTTTCCTCTTCTCCCTTCTCTCCTTTCCACTTCTCTCTCTTTTCTCTCCTTTCTTCTTCTTTCCTTCCCTCTCTCTCTCTCTCTTCTCTCTTTTCATCTTCTCTCCTCTCTCCTCTCCTCTCCTCTCTCCTCCTCTCTCCTCTCCTCTCTCCTCTCCTCTCCCTTTCTCCCTTCTTTCCTTCAATTCTCATCTTGCCCTTCCCTCACCAGATTGAGCTAAGTGGAGACAAGTTGAGCCCAGTGAAGCACCTACACCTCGCCGAGCCCAGTGGAGACCGAGATCGAGACGAGGCCACACTCAGGGACATCGTACAGAAGGTGAGATTAGAATTTTGTATTTTTGTCCATTTATTTATCTGTATTTATTATTATTATTATTATTATTAGTAGTAGTAGTAGTAGTAGTAGTAGTAGTAGTAGTAGTATTGTTATTACTCCTATTATTTTTATTACTTTTATTATTATTATTATTATTGTTATTATTGATGATGATAATGATGATGATAATGACAGTGACAGTGATGATGATAATGATGATGGTGATGAAAATGATGATAATAATAGTGATGATAATAACAACAGTAATAATAATACAGTAGTAGTAGTAATAATAATAATAATAATAATAATAATAATGACAGAATGCTTTACATATCCCAGCACCAGAGACAATAGTAAAAACCTGAGAAATATCCATTTTTTATAAACCGAGTGAAAGAATTAACACGCTTCCTCTCACATCTCGACTATTCCGACCCTGTGCAGGCCGAGAGCTATGGGGTGGTGCTGACGGTGGCCTGTTACTTGGTCGACCGGGAGACGCACCCACCTCGGCCCTCCATACGCGTCTCGGCCCACAAGGATCTGACGTGGGCCGAGATAGAGATGGCCAGGGATGCGGTGGCCAAGGCGGCGGCGGATGTGTTGGGTTGAGTGTGTGATTGTGTGTGCAAGAAAGGAAATGTGTGTGTGTGTGTGTAAGAAATAAAGATTGTGTGTGTAAAGAAAGGAAGGTATTTGTGTGTGTGTGTGTGCATAAAGATTGTGTGTGTAAAGAAAGGAAGGTATTTGTGTGTGTGTGTGTGTGTGTGTGTGTGTGTGTAGTACAGTACCCTCGCATCCAAGACAGTAATATAGTCACCTGAGGGTCCCGTCAAGGAGGAGAAACGTCCTGGACCAACACAATGCCTTATGGAAAAAAATAATAGTCACAAAAATCTTATATAAGTGCCCCCAAAAAACATCAACCCAGACCTATTTTAGCACCAGAACAAATTTCCTCAGCTTGAAAGTGTGTGTTTGTGAGCTTGTTATGTCCAGGTTAGTTGCTCAGTTATATCCAGCTTAGTGGGCTGAGGTAGATGGTGGTGCTTCAAGGGGTTAGCAGACGGTTTCCTAGGCATGGTTAGGTGAGGAAAGACAGTAATGTAGGAGGAAACGCCGAGTACAACACGTGGTAAGTGTGTCCACGATGCTCTGGTGAGGGAGACAAAAGTAAGCCCTGGTTGCTATCACATACTAGATGTCAGTATTTTCAGGGACAACATCTCAACCACGTCACTTTCTCAGGAACTGTGTTGGATCGAGTGAGACTGTCATGGCTGTATTCTCCTCAGATTTGGTTCGTTATGATCCTTTAGTTCTGTATTGGACGTATGCAACCGTATTACACCAGTATATTGGATTATTATTTACGGTCCCCATCTTGGATGCGAAATATCTTGGCCAAACCCACCTTGGACAGTATGTATATATTGTGTGTATCTCTCAACCTGTGTATGTATTTTAGCCTGTATGTGTGTGTGTGTATCTCTCAGCCTGTATGTATGCATGTGTATCTCAGCCTGTGTATGTATGTGTGTGTGTGTGTGTGTGTGTGTGTATCACTCAGCCTGTATGTATGTGTGTATATCTCAGCCTGTATATATGTGTGTGTGTGTGTGTGTGTATCTCAGCCTGTATGTATGTGTGTGTATCTCAACCGGTGTGTATGTATGTAAGCAAATAAAAGTACACACAAAACAGTCACAAATGTGTGCCCATAAATTTTTGGCATTTGGCTATAGATAGATAGAGACAGATAGATAGATAGATAAACAGATAGATAGATAGAATTTTTGTTTATATGTATTGTTTAAGAATTTGATGAAAATGATCTGAAGAGGTGATTATTTCTCTCTCTCTCTCTCTCTCTCTCTCTCTTTCTCTCTCACAATAGCTAGCCTTATGATTGTGTCTTTTAAAATATATATGTAATGATAACTGGTAATAATGATGATAATGTTGATGATGATGATAATGATTATGATGATAATGATTATGATGATGATAATGATAATGTTGATAATAATAATGGTGATGATAATGATGATGATGGAATTAAATGTGTGTGTCTATGGTTTATTTTATTTTCTCTGCTAATTTTTGATAAGGAAAAAATGGCCTCTCTCTCTCTCTCCTACGTTATGTATATTTGAAAAAAAAAAAAAATGGTTTTGGATTCAGTTAGTGTCTTGTCAGTAATTTTCTTTTACAATTATTATTATTATTATTATTATTATTATAGACACATGAGCAGATGATAAACTAGTAAAATAATGTATGTCCAATTTTATTATTATTATTATTATTATTATTATTATGAACAAATAATAAACTAATAAAATAATGTTTTCCTTTATTGTACATTATTCCTACATTACTTACTGTTGACAGGTGAGGCCAGGATTCCAGGAGCATAAATGGTGAGTGAGTGGCAGTGTGGCCCAGTCAGTTCAGCAAAGTTTGGTTAGTACCATTGTTTGGTGGTAGGTAGTGGCAACTGTCATCCACTCACTTGATGTAGTGCTGCCTACTTCTTCCTTCACCTTTATCATTCTTTTTCTGTGTCTGTCCTCCTCTCTTCCTATTTCTCACCATCATCCACTCACTTGATGTAGTGCTGCCTACTTCTTCCTTCACCTTTATCATTCTTTTTCTGTGTCTGTCCTCCTCTCTTCCTATTTCTCACCATCATCCACTCACTTGATGTAATGCTGCCTACTTCTTCCTTCACCTTTATCATTCTTTTTCTGTGTCTGTCCTCCTCTCTTCCTATTTCTCACCATCATCCACTCACTTGATGTAGTGCTGCCTACTTCTTCCTTCACCTTTATCATTCTTTTTCTGTGTCTGTCCTCCTCTCTTCCTATTTCTCACCATCATCCACTCACTTGATGTAGTGCTGCCTACTTCTTCCTTCACCTTTATCATTCTTTTTCTGTGTCTGTCCTCCTCTCTTCCTATTTCTCACCATCATCCACTCACTTGATGTAATGCTGCCTACTTCTTCCTTCACCTTTATCATTCTTTTTCTGTGTCTGTCCTCCTCTCTTCCTATTTCTCACCATCATCCACTCACTTGATGTAATGCTGCCTACTTCTTCCTTCACCTTTATCATTCTTTTTCTGTGTCTGTCCTCCTCTCTTCCTATTTCTCACCATCATCCACTCACTTGATGTAGTGCTGCCTACTTCTTCCTTCACCTTTATCAATCTTTTTCTGTGTCTGTCCTCCTCTCTTCCTATTTCTCACCATCATCCACTCACTTGATGTAGTGCTGCCTACTTCTTCCTTCACCTTCATCATTCTTTTTCTGTGTCTGTCCTCCTCTCTTCCTATTTCTCCCATCTTTCCTGTCACTTTTTATTACTCTTCTTTCCTTTTCAGGTGGCTTACATTGAGTGACAAGCCTAATGGTTTCCTGTAAGCCAGGAAACCATTTACAATGCTGGGTGGTAACCATATAACCAACCCATACGTGTTCCCTACGTGTCAACAAGTGGGTTGGTGGAGGGTTAGTGCCCCTCCCTGTAAAACAACCAACTCAAAGACAAACCCCCACCCCTTACCGGATTATGGCGTCTGGACAGAGGTAGATAGATAAACCTTAATACCGTCCAAGTGGCTGTTTATTCCCTGAACAACGACAACCAAAAGTATGCCCATCCCCCCCATAACAAACTCCCACCCCTTACCGGATTATGGCGTCTGGCTAGAGATAGACAGACAGATAGATAGATAGACAGATAACAACAGATACTTTTATTAAACAAACACCAATAGAAAAAGTGGAACATTTTATTATATATATTAATAATTCTAGATTTAAAAAAAATATCTTTAACGAAAATTATGCAGATCAATTAATTATGGATTTATATTAAAAAGTAGTACTAAAAATATCTTAAATAAGTACGAGACTAACAAGGAGAGTGTGAGTGAGGTAGAGGGGGGAGAGGGAGGGGGAGACTGAGGATGAGATGGAGGGATGGAGTGGAGAGGTATATGGGAGTGTGAGCTGGGGTGCAGACTAAGGGTGACATGGAGGGATGGGGTGGAGAGGTAGCTGAGTGAGGGAGGTGTGTGAGCTGGGGGGAGAGGAAGAGGGAGACATGAGATGGAGGGACGGAATGGAGAGGTAGCTGAGCGAGGGTGTGTGTGAGTTTGGGGGAGAGGAAGAGGAAGACTGAGGATGAGATGGAGGGATGGAGTGGAGAGGTATATGAGAGAGGGGGATGTGAGCTGGGGGAAGAGGAAGGGGTAGATCGAGGATGAGAGGGAGGGATGGAGTGGCGAGGTAGATGAGAGAGGGGTGTGAGTTGGGGGCTGGGCTGTGAAATGGCGAGGGACAGGGCGACGTGGAGGTGATTTGTCTATGGCCACCCCTTACAGGATTGAGGTGTCTGGCAACAGATATATAATTATGCTTTTATATAATTCTACAACACTGACAGGAATGATGGGAAGTGTAAGAGAGTTAGACGAGAATGACAGAGAAGTGTAAAGAGTGAGACGAGAATGGCAGGGAAGTGTAAGAGTGAGATAAGAATGACAGGGAAGTGTAAGACAAGAATAACAGGAAGTGAGGAGAGTGAGACAAGAATGATGGAAGTGTAAGAGAGTGAGACAAGAATGACAGAAGTGTAAGAGAGTGAGACAAGAATGATAGGGAAGTGTAAGAGTGAGACAAGAATGATGGGAAGTGTAAGAGTGAGACAAGAATGATGGGAAGTGTAAGAGAGTGAGACAAGAATGATAGGGAGGTGTAAGAGTGAGACAAGAATGACAGGGAGTGAGGAGAGTGAGACAAGAATGATAGGAAGTGTATGACTGAGACAAGAATGATGGAAAGTGTATGAGTGAGACGGGAATGATTGTTATTAAATACAAGAGAATGACACAAGTATCTGGACCTTCTTTCTCGACGCTGACACTCACAGGATGAAGTGTCAGGCAGCGGATACACAGAATACACAGACACAAAACACAGGTCACTAGAAATACACTCAAGAATGGCAAGTAAATAAAGAGGAAAATACAGTGCATAGTTTATCATAGAAGTGTTTACAGGGGAGACAGGTGGAGAGATGGGAGGGAGGGATGGTAGGAAGGAGGGAGGGAGAAAAGAAGGAAGAATAAGAGCAAGGGAGGGAGGGATGGTAGGATGGAGGAAGGGAGGGAAAGTAGGAAGGAGAGAGGGAGAAAAGAAGGAAGAATGAGAGCAAGGGAGGGAGGCATGGTCGGAAGGAGGGAAGGGAAGGGATGGAAAGAGGGAGGGAGGGAGGGAGAAAAGGAAGAAAGCAGGAAGAATGAGAGCAAGGGAGGGAGGGATGGTAGGAAGAAGGAAGAGAAGGAAAGTAGTAAAGAGAGAGGAAGGGAAGGAAGGGAAGAGGGAAAGCAGCAAGTGGAAGAAAAGGAGGGAAGGAAGGAAAGAGGGAGGGAAAGTAGGAAGGATGGAGAAAAGGAGGGAAGGAATATGGAAAGGAGAAAATGAAGGAAAAACGGGAGGGGGGAAGGGAAAAAAAAGAGGGAGGGAGGGAGAGAGGAAAGGAAGGAAAGAGGGAGGGAGAGAATGAAGGAAAGAGATAGAAGGTAGCCTATAGCTTGTCATAGGCAGAGAAGTGACTGGAAGTAAGAGAGGAGTGACAAAGAAAGAAGGAAAGGAAACGAAGGGAAGAAGAGACAGACAGACAGAGTACAAGTGACTGGAAGAAGGACAGATGGAGAGGGAGGAAATGAAAAAGAGAGATGGGGAGGAAACGAAGGGAAGGAGGGAGAGACAGACAGAGTACACAGCAACTACACGAGCCACATCCAGCCTATAGCTTGTCGTAGGTGTAGGAGTGTCCGCAGGTGAGGCAGGTGCGGGTGTATTCATCCTCGTCAGGCAGGTACACCTCCTCGCCGTACTCGTGTTGGTGTGTCTTGCTGGCTCGGGTGTACAGGGAGCTACGCACATTCATACGCAGTTCTGGGGATGCGAGAGAGGGTGTTTAAATACAGTACTGTGTGTGTGTGTGGGTGTGGGTGTGTGTGTGTGTAGCCTTTGTGTGTGTGTTTGTGTGTATGTGTATATCTGTGTATGCCTTTCTGTGTATGTATTTGTACTGTATGTGTATGTCTGTGTATATATTTGTACTGTGTGTGTATGTCTGTGTATGTGTATGTATTTGTATTGTATGTATAAATCTTTGTACTGTATATCTGTGTATGCATGTCTGTTTTTGTCTGTGTGTATGTCTTTCTGTGTATGTGTATGTACAGTAATCCCTCTAATATCCGGACGCCCAATATCCGAACATCCCCACTATCCGGACATAAGAATGTTTCATACTGTACTTTTTTCCATACTATACTTACCTCATTTCACTCTTTAATGTCCTTTATTGGTGTGAATAGGGTGTTAGGAGTTATGCATGTGCAGCAGGAATGTGTTTTTCTGAGTAAGGCTAGGTTAGGGTCCATAAGTACCAGTCCAGGAGCCAGTCACCAGAATGTTTATTATTGTATGAACCTACTTCTAAACCCTCATTTTATGTTTCTTTTGCATTTATTTCAGTCATTTATGTGCCTTATTGGTGTGATTTGGGTCTTAAATAGGTGCTATGCATGTCCAGAGGGAGTTGTATAGGTGTTTCTTGGAGTTAGGGTCCATAAGTACAAGTCCATAAGCTGGGGCCCAATATCCAGACAGAACCAATATCCGGACCTACCTATGGCTCTATTACGTCGGATATTGGAGTGATTACTGTATTTGTACTGTGTGTGTGTGTGTGTGTGTCTCTGTACTGTATGTGTATATCTGTGTATGCATATTCATGTGTGTCTGTCTTTCTGTGTATGTGTATGTATTTGTACTGTGTGTGTGTATGTGTGTCTCTGTACTGTATGTGTATGTGTGTATTCTTTCAGGTGGTGTCAATTGTTAATATTTAAAGATTTAGTTATGCAGCAGGAATTAATATATATATAATTTTCAATAAAAGTATTCATCCACTCACCTCCCCATCCATCATCATCATCAATATCATCTTCATCATCATCATTACCATCATCATTGTCATCCCAGACTTTTTCATCCTCTCTCTCTCTCTCTCTCTCACACACACACACACACACACACATAGACACACACACACCAGTAATCAACCTTTCTATTTATGTACTTATGTATGTGTATGTCTGTCTGTCTATGTTACACACACACACACGGCCAGTGGCATTACCTAAAATAGTATCTTTGAATAAGTCAAGTTCTGTACCAGGTTAGACTAAATGATTTTTCATTATTAAAAGGAAAAGAAATAATAGGTTCAAACAAGAACCATGAGGAAAAAAATGAGCTGAGTCAGCTGGTTTTGTTTATACTACAGCAACACGGGGAAAGTGTACATACTCTGTAAGTACATACTCTGTTCATGTAGTATTACAAAATGGATACATACTTCAGTAAAACAAATTTGGAAAAGAAAAGGGATAAAAGTAAAAAGCAAAATGATGATTTCTACCAAGAACCGGTTGAAGTGCAGACTCACAATAGACTGGTTGAACGTGTACACAAACTAGAAATGGCTTTCAAAAATGAAATTGATGAAATAAAGAAGCAAATGCACTTGCAAAAGGAAGAGATAGAAAAACTAGGAAGGGAGGCCAATAAGAAAGACACAACCATCAGTGAACTAACAGTGGAATTGAGTACGCTTAGGAAGAAAGTGAGTGAAATGGCAAGTACAGTAGTTAATCACGAGAGTGTTATGGAAGAGTTCAAAAATGACACAGAGACAATTAGGCAAGCAAGCAGTCTTATGGACCAGAGCAGTGATATTGAGGAGAAGATAACACAGGTGAATGAAGCTGTGCAAAGCTACAAAAATGATGTAGAAACCACGTATGCTGAAATGGTGAAAGTAAAGAAAGACTTAGAAACATGGGTGGAGGAAAAAAGCATTAAAAAGGAAGTGAAAAGAATAATCCAAAACAATCCAAAGTTAGTCAGAGATTCAGTAGAGATAAACAAGTCTATAGTAATCACTGGTATAGAAGAGGAGGAAGTAAAAAACAAGATCACAAGAGACAAAAAGGAGATGGCAAATGTAATGAGCTTACTGAAAGAAGTATCAGAAGAAATCTGTAGTAAAGACATAGAGGAACACAAAAGGTTAGGGAAATACGAGAAAAGCAAGACAAGACCTTTAAAGGTGACTTTCCAGAGTGTAAACACTGTGGAAGAGATACTAAAAAATGCAAAGAATCTTATGGAAAAAGAGGAGTTCAAAAATGTATGGATAAAAAGATGCCTAACACAAGAGGAACTGGAATTACTGAAAGAGAAAAGGGAGGAAGCAAAAACAAAAAATGAGGGAAGATCAGAAGAGGAGAAGAAGAATTTTTTTTTTACAAAGTAATAGGATTGCAGGTACGAAAGTGGTACACAAACAGGATGGAAGAAAAAGGAGGAAGGTAGTAGAACCATGTCATGACAAGTATATAAACAAGATGATAAAGTTGATGTACTCAAATGTGGATGGAATGGTATCTAAATTACTAGAGATGAATGATTATGTCAGAGAAAATGAACCACAAATAATATGCCTTACTGAAACAAAATTAATACCAAGGATATCAAATGACATACTAAACTTAGAGGAATACAATATATGGAGAAGAGACAGAAATTTAAAAAAAGGAGGAGGAATTATAATATTAACTAAGAAAAATCTAAAAGTCAAGGAAATAAACCTAGATATACCATCACAAGTAGAACTGATTGCAGTAGAGATCGACACATCTGAAGGTAAAGTAATTGTAGCCAATTTGTACATGCCACCCAGATCAAACACATGGGAAAGAGACGAATATGAGGACCTGGCAGAGAGTACAATTCAGAGTATAAGATCATTGCTACATAAAATGGAAGAGAAATTGGAAAGAATTATACTAACTGGGGATTTCAATACAAATATAAATTGGAATACTCTAGATATAAATAGCCAAGAAAGCTGTTGGGACCAAAAGCTCCTGGATCTCGTACAAGAGTTTTTCTTAACGCAACATGTGAGGGAAACCACCAGAAAAAGAGGACTTGATGTACCTTCAGTGCTAGAACTAATATTTACTAGGCAAGAAAATGAGACTGACAGTTTAATATATCACCCTCCACTCAGCAAAAGCGATCATGCAGTACTAAATTATAACTTCAGGATAGCATATGACATAGTAAACAGCAATGACAGTTACAAAAAGCGCCTAAACTATAAAAAGGGAAATTATCAAGATCTAAAGAAGTATTTCTTAGAAGTGGATTGGGAAAATGAGCTTCGAGGACAAGATTTAAATGCTGTATATAAAAAATTCTGTGAATTTTATGAAATAGGAGTCCAGAAGTACATCCCACAGCACAAAGAAGCAGATAAGAAAATACAGAAATGGTTCAATACAGAATGTAAAAAATCAAAAGAAAGAAGAGATTTGTTGTGGAATAGATACAGAAGACACAATAGTGAAAGGGCATATAATAATTACAAACAGGCAAGAAACGACTATACAAGAATAAGGAGGGAAGCCCAAAAACAGTTTGAGGAGGATATAATAAATAAAAGTAGTGATCAACCAAAGTTGTTTTACAGCTATATCAGAAGCAAAACCAAAGTAAAAGATATAATACAATCCATTACGGATGAGGGAATCACTTATACACAAGAGAAAGATATTTGTGAAGCACTAAATAAGAATTTCCAATTAGTTTTTACAGAAGAAAAAAATTTTGAGAGGGAATATGTGGAACACGCATGTCCACACATACTACCAGATATACAAATAGCAGAAAAAGTAATACAGGAGGAGTTAAGTAGATTAGACAGAGGAAATGCAAGTGGTCCTGATGAAATTTCATGTTGGGTGTTACAAGAATGTGCAAAGGAGTTAAGTAAACCATTATTTTTAATTTTCAAGCCCTTGGCCACCCTGTCTGGGATACATGGCATCTGGCAATGAATGAAAAAAAAAATGAATGAAGAAATCCTTGAGTCAAGGTAAACTACCTGATATTTGGAAAAAAGCAAATATTGTCCCCTTATTCAAGAAAGGAAATAGACAAAATCCACTCAACTACTGACCAGTATCACTGACCAGTGTTGTAAGCAAGGTATTAGAAAAACTTATAAGAAAAGCTTGGGTAAATCATCTAGAACAACACAGTATGATAACAGAAAGACAGTTTGGTTTCAGAAAAGGAAAATCATGTGTTGCAAATCTGTTGAGCTACTATGACAGAGTAACAAACACAGTACAGGAAAGGGAAGGATGGATGGACAGTATTTATTTAGATTTCAAGAAAGCTTTTGACACAGTACCACACCAAAGACTTTTATGGAAACTGTACCATCAAGGAGGAATTCGAGGCAAACTGTTTTGTTGGATGCAAGACTTTCTCATAAAAAGAGAAATGAGGACAGTACTAAGAGGAAACTATTCATCATGGAAAGAAGTGACTAGTGGAGTACCACAGGGTTCAGTGCTGGCACCAATCATGTTTTCAGTGTATATAAATGATATAAACAGTAACACTGGAAATGAGAGCTATCTGAATATGTTTGCAGATGATGCAAAAATACAAAGGAGAATTACTAACACAGACTCTTGTAAAGAGCTACAAGAAGAATTAAATAAACTTCATGAATGGAGTAGTACATGGCAAATGGAATTCAATGTGGACAAGTGTCATGTAATCAAGTTTGTTAAAAGTGGAAAAAGACCTGATTGGGATTATAAGTTAGGAAATAAAACCCTATACACATCAGAAAGAGAGAAAGACCTAGGTGTGATTATCAATAACAGACTATCTCCGGCTGACCACATCAGCGAGAAGGTACGGAACATGTATACACTGCTTGCAAATATGAGAATAGGATTCACATACATAAATGAAGACATGCTAAGAAGGATAATAACATCATTCATTAGACCAACCCTGGAATATGCATCAGTAGTCTGGAGTCCTCATCTCAAAAAGCATATAGACAAGATCGAAAAAGTTCAAAAGGCCGCTACAAGATGGATACCAAGCTTAAGGGACCTAAGCTACGAAGAAAGACTAAATAAACTGAATCTACCAACACTACCGGAGAGAAGGAAAAGAGGTGACATGATAATGCTATATAAGTGCATATCAGGAAAGGAGAAAATAGACATAAATGATTACTTAACATATGGAGAAGCATCAGCAAGAAAGAGGACACTGCAAAAAACTGCATAAGAAGAGAGGTGATAAAGACGTAAGGAAATTCAGTTTCCCAAACAGAGCAATTGATCAATGGAATGCACTATCGAATGAAATAGTGTGTGCCAAAACAATTCACAAATTTAAGGATATGTACGATAAATATGGTTTAAGACACAGGACAGTACAAGCTTGACTCATTCCTGTAAAGATACAATTAGGTAAGAACAATTAGGTAAGAACACACACACCAGATATCAACTTTTCTATTTATGTATGTATTTATGTCTATGTCTGTCTGTCTATCACACACACACACACACACACACACACACACACACACACACACACACACACACACACACACACACACACACACACACACACACACACACCTTTCATCTTCTTGTTGAACCGCTTCTGTTTGTTTGTTTCGCGTTGGTCTTCTTTCTTTGCGATGGCCTCCTCCAGGGCCTCCTCCGACCCCCAGACCTCCAGCGCGCGCTTCTCAATCTGTCAGGCATCATCATCATCATCATCATCATCATTATTATTATTATTATTATTATTATCATCATCAATATCATCACTGTTCGCATTCTCTTCCTTCTCCATCTTCTCTTTCACATCATCATCACCTTCATCACCATCATCATCATCATCATCAGTATCATCACCATACTCATTCTCTTCCTTCTCCTGCTTCTCTCACATCATCATCATCATCAACAATATCTTCACCACCACCATCATCATCATCTTCACCATCATTATCATCATCATCATCATCATTATCATCATCATCATCAACATCAATACCTTCACCATTCTCATTCTCTTCCTTCTCCTCCTCCTCTTTATCATCATCATTATCTTCACCACCATCATCATCACCATCATCATCATCATCATTTTCACCATCATTATCATCATCATCTTTACCATACTCATTCCTTTTCTCCTTCATTTTCTCATTATCACCACCACACACCACACCACACCACCACCACCGCACACCCTCAATTTCACCCCATATCCTTCTCTGCTTCTAACATGAAATACACCAACCAAAGCTGAAATCCTAAGCCAAGTTACACCGACCACACTACAGATTTCAGCCACCCACCTGCAGCTTCAGGAAGAGTTTCATGTCCCCCCAGCGTGCGTTGTGCGGGTTCTTCTTCACGATGAACTTCAGGGGCGGACTTCGCTTCTCCAGGTCCACATCTTTCAGGAGGTATTCGTTGCGTGCGTCGGTTTTCGTGATGAGCGCGTGTTTGTCGTCATTGTCCCTGGGGGTGGGTGGGTAATATTTTGCAGGGTACTGAGAGAGAGGAGGAGGAGGATGGGTGAGAGGAGGAGGAGGAAGGCTGAGGAAGAGAGGAGGGAATGTGAGAGAGAAGGAGGGAGCATGAGGGAGAAAGAGAGGAGGAGAGAGAGAGAGAGGAAAGAACAGAGGGAGAAGCATGTGAAAAAATCAGTAAAGTTTGTGAACATAGAGTATATATAGGATGAGAGACTGAGTAGGAGTGTGTTTAAGGGGAAGATGGTTTGGGTGAGGAGGAGGGGAAGGGAGTGTGAAAGGAGGAGGAGGGAGGGAGGGAGAGAAGGAAGGGGAGTGTGAAAGGAAAGAAGCAGGGAGGAAGGGAGGGAAGGAAGGAAGGGAAGTGTGAAAGAAGGAAGGAAGGAAGGTGTTTAGGAGTGAGAAGGAAAAATGAAGAGGTAACATCCAGGAACAGAAAAAAAAAAAAAAAAAAAAAAAAAAGGAGTCACAATTCTCACTACCATAACTACAACCATCATCATCATCATCATCATCATCCACAAGTACAGTAATCATCACCATACATCCTCCTCCTCATCATCATCATCACCAACCAGACCTACACTAATCATCATTATCATCATCACCATACATCCTCCTCCTCCTCCTCCTCGTCATCATAATCATTGTCACCACCACCACCATACATCCTCCTCTTCATCATCATTGTCACCACCACCACCCCCACCACCATATATACTCCTCCTCATCATCATCATCATCATCATATCATCACCATTGTCATCAACACCACCCTCCTCATCACCACACACCTGCAGTCATCACACGCAAGATAATCAAAATTGTGGAAGAGGTAGGAATTGTTGAACTTTCCGCCACACTCGACACACTCCGGCCGGTCATCTTCGAACAGCGGTGCCGGTTCCGACACCATCTGTATCTGTGGACGAGAGAGTCACCTTGATGCAGTGCGTTTATTTCCACCTGACACAACTGATGGAGGGATGAAGCAGAGAGGTATATGAGAGAGGGTGGGAGTGTGACCTGGGGGGAGGGCAGTGAAATGGCAGGGGACAGGGCGACATGGAGGCGAATGATTTGTGGCCAGCCCTTACTGGATTAAAGCGTCTGGCAATAGATAGACAAATAGATCAATACATAGAGATAGATAGATAGACAGAAATTGACACATGACTCACAGCTGCATCAATGTCGGCCTGATCCAGCCCATCCGTCTCCTCAATGAAGAATCCGCCACCGGTGTCGATCAATTTGGTGTCATTTATGCGGATCACCTTCGAATTGTCCGTTTTCTTCCTGGTGAACAAAAGAAGATGGTGTTAGGCTCAGTAAGATGCTATAAGCCTTTCACCTTAACTTGGCCCAGATTTTGATAATTTTTCAGCTTATTTCACATAGCTCAGTGGCAGAAAAAGGCAATGCTATGGCTCTATACCCTTTCCATAGCACTTCTTCATGACTATAATCCTTTCACCTTAACTTGGCCCAGATTTTCATAATTTTTAGCTTATTTCACATAGCTCAGTGGCAGAAAAAGGCAATGCTATGGCTCTGCATCCTTTCCATAGCACATCTTCATGACTAGCATCTTATTCTAGTGTTAATCTGTTGTCATGAAGGATGACACACGCAGGAGTAAGAGTTAGGCTGTTATTTCACTATTTCAAACAGCATCATGGAGCGTGGTGTGGATGTGGATGTGATAGGAAGCGTTAGGAGAAACACACTGAGGTGGTTTGGCCATGTGGAGAGGATGGAAAGTGAGAGACTGATGAGGAGAGTGTATGTGAGTGGGGTGGAGGGTGGGAGGGGGAAGCCAAGGATGAGATGGAGGGATGGAGTGGAGAGGTATATGAGAGAGAGGGGGTGTGAGCTGGGAGCAGGGCAGTGAGATGGTGGGGGACAGGGCAACATGGAGGTGATTTGTTTGTGGCCACCTCTTATGGGATTAAGGCATCTGGCAATAGATAGATAGATAGATCAAGGATATAACAAGGCAGCAATTATACAAATCTCCCTCAACTCCCTCCCTATTCCCCAAAAGGACGATGGTGGACTGCAGGAGAAGGGGAAACAGCCTGCAGTCCACTGGGTTCATGTACAGATAAGTTTAGGGCCATATTTTGTGTGTGTGTGTGTGTGTGTGTGTGTGTGTGTGTGTGTGTGTGTGTGTGTGTGTGTGTGTGTGTGTGTGTGTGTGTGTGTGTGTGTGTGTGTGTGTGTGTGTTCTTACCTAATTGTATCGTTACAGGAATGAGTCAAGCTCATACTGTCCCGTGTATTAAACCATTTTTATCATACATATCCTTAAATTTATGAATTGTTTTAGTGTGTGTGTGTGTGTGTGTGTGTGTGTGTGAATAGAGAGAAGTAAACCAAGCCTCTCTCATCTTAAGAATACTAGCCAGTAGAGGAAACTGCATTTGACTTTGCTGATTTATATATATTGAACCTGGAGCTACAACTACAACAACAACAACAGCTATTACTACTACTACCACTACTACTACTACTACTACTGCTACCACTACTACTACCACTCACTCAGTCTTCATACAGTAAGGGTTCTTCCGGTTCATCTTTTCCTGTTTCATAAGTAGTGCCTTCTGCCGCTTCTGTTCCATCCTCGCACGCTGGGCTGGACTTAAGGATATTTTCTCGCCCTCACTCACACCCTCGCCCTCTCCTGCATCCTTCTTTGGGGTCCCCGGCGGCTCCTGCAGACCATCTTTCTCGGCATCTGCAACGGTGTGGTTAGGATGTACTGTAAAGATATGTCAAACAGAATATTGACTCACATGGAAAAGTGACCTCCCTACCCAATGAAAACTAACCTGACCTGACCTAACCTTACCTGATCCATCCCATCCACATGCCCAAACCACCTCACTCTACCTCTCATCACAACACCAATCCAATCCCATCCTACCTCTCAACTCTTCCATCGTAAACCCAGCCCCCCCAAGCCCCGCACGTACGGTTGTAAAACGCTACACGCTCCGACGTTCTGTAAATAATGGCCAGGAAATACCCCTATAGTGAAAGAGTCAGCATATCACCCAGTCCACTTGCCATTCTCAGCTGGTACCGGTTTCTCGTCACTCTCGTCCTCTGTGCTTTTTGCTTTCTTAACTGCCTCCTTCTCATCGTCATCAGAATCATCAAATATACTCCTCTTGCGCTGGGCTGTAGCAGACATGTTTATTGCACTGAAATGTAAATAGAGAGTATTTAAGCACCAAGGATGAGGTGGAGGGATGGAATGGAGAGGTACATGAGAGAGGGGTGTGTGAGCTGGGGGGAAGGGTAGCAAAATGGCAAGGGACAGGGCAACATGAAGGAGATTTGTTTGTGGCCACCCCATACAGGATTAACGCTGCCCTTCCCCTGCCTCGTACACCCCCCCCTCTCATTTACATCGATCATATGTTTAAAAAAAAAAAAAACACTATGGTACCACTACTACTACTAATAACAGTAATAAAAATAAAAATGCTAATGTAATAATGGCCTTCATATAACTGGTACTACAATATATACTGGCAAATAAGCTTTACAGGTACAAGGGAAACAATAATTTGGCCACCTTTCAGAAAATTATAAAAGGCCTCCTTAAAAAAAAAAAAAAAAAAAAAAAAAAGTACCAGGGTCTTTATGAATACTGGACAGTGGTGTTTGGTTTGGCTCCTATCTATCTATCTATCTATCTATCTATATCTATCTCCAGCCAGACATCATAATCCGGTAAGGGGTGGGGGTTTGTCTTTGAGTTAGTTGTTTTACAGGGAGGGGCACTGGCCCTCCACCAACCCACTTGCTGACAGTGTAATTATGGTGTTAAAGATGTTTTTCTATTTGTCTTTCCAGTATTTACTCTCTTACTACCTTATTGATGTATATGACACTAAATAAACCTAACAAGATCTAACCTAACCATGAAAGTCAATTATTTTATTTATTTATTTATTTTTTGACAAGGTTAGGGTCACAATGCCAAAGTTAGGATCAAACAAACCTAACAACATCTAACCTAACCATGAAAGCCAGTTATTATTATTATTATTATTTTATCAAGGTTAGGGCCAGGATGCCAAAGTTAGGATCAAACATAACAACATCTAACCATGAAAGTCAATTGTTATTTATATTATTATTGTTATTATTAACACCATATTATTATTACAATTATTTTACTAAGGTTAGGGCCAGGATGCCAGAGTTAGGATCAAACAAACTAACAACATCTAACCTAACCATGAAAGTCAATTATTATTATTATTATTATTATTTAACCATGGTTTGGGTCAGAGAATGCCAAAATTAGATTCAAAGATGAGAATGACATTATTTTCTGTAGGCTAGAATTGTGCAATATACATAGCTTCTGATGTGCAGCAAAATGCAATAATTACTGATTTTAATATTACCTTCTGATTTCAGTGTACTGCTTACCTGTTGATTTAAATGTAATATTTATCCTTTTATTTTGTAATTGTTTATGGTCATTAAGAACGTAATGACAAATCTCCAGGAAATCTTGAAAATACCTTAGCAATGTTTCTGCAAAAGCCCCTTATAAACCAATATTTAATTAATTTTCGCCATAGCCAGCAAGTTCCCCCTAGCAGGTTACTAATTAAGGTGCCTAAAAATACTATATATAACCAGAAAAAAATACATACTGAACTGGACTCTCTCTTCCAGCCGAATATTTATTGTCAGAATTGGTTCGTGACGCAAGGTTTCACCATTATTTCCCAATGCTTTTCGCCAAAATTCGATAAACATGGGATATATTCGTATATTCCTCTCACCTCGGTTCAGTAATAAGCGCCAATATATCTTTTCCCGCCTTTTAATGGTGATTTTGACATTTTTTTCCTTATATAACAAAGCGACTCGGCTATGTTTACGTGCCAGCGATGTTTTGGGGACGTACTTAAACTAACCCAAATGTACCCAAGTAACTCCAAATGGTAAAATTCTGGTGACTCGTATGGGTAGATTGATAGATAAATAAATAGGTAGAGACAGAGGTAGGTTGATAGGTAAATAGGTATATAGATAAATAGACAGACAGGTAGATATATAGATGGGTAGACAGAGGCAGGTAGAAAGAAGCACAGACAGGCGGACACCGCTCGCTGGCTCAGTGGTAGCGTTCTCGCTTGCCATCTGGCAGACGGGAGTTCGCGCCTCGCTCAGGCTGCGAAAAGTTTCACTGACGAAGTGGGCGGTTACTGTCCCCCTTGAGCAAGGGGACGGGTGTGTGTGTGTGCAGGTCACAGCCTTGCCCTTAGATCGGACTATATGAGCTCTCAGCTCCCTTCCGGGAGGGTAAAAGCTGACGATCACGACCATCAAGTGATTCTGACCGACCCGGTGAATTACAAGATCGGTAGGCAGCTGCACAGGTTCGTAGGTAAATAAGTTAGTAGATGGATTGGTGTACTTAGCTAGATGGAGGTTGGTAGACATTAGTATAGGTAGATGGATAGGTAGAGGTAAGGAGATGGACAGGTATAAATAAGCAGACAGGTACGTCAAAACAGATGGGAAGGTTGGTATACAGATAGTAGATAAATTGCTAGGTAGGAAGATAGCCAACACTATCCTCCTTTCGGGGGATGGGGAAGTGTGTGAGAATGTCAGTCCTAAAATTCCAGAGTACGCGGAAACGTAGTATGGCTGAACGTGAATTCGGTAGACCGGATGCTTAATATGGCTCTTCTTTTGTACTCAGTCCACCTCCTTTTGGTGGATAGGGAGGTAACCGAGGGACGTTTTTAGTATCAGGCAGTGGACCTGCCCGGTTATATAAGCGCCATTTCATGAAGGCGTCCTCCATTGCCTGCATTATGGGTACTCGAGAAAGTTTTTAAAAGCTTTTGAATGACAGGGATGAAACGATTTCTCTCAGTCTGAACAAAATTGCTCAGTTTTCGCCTGAATATAGTACTCAAAAGCACCACCAAGAACGAAAGTTTTAAAGAAAATATTACATAGATTTATTACACCAAAATACAAGTGAATATAAACATGGAAGGAGTTTTTGGAAGAACACAGGCGCTGTGACGGTTTTCAGTTTTTGTTTAATTTGGTGCCAACCTTTCTTAAGAGCATATATAATCCCGAAAGGCGTATAATTATAACTAATATTTTAAGGCAAACTCACTTTTTTGACCATGGATTTTTTTTTTTTTTTTTAATGGTATCCTCAGTCGGCCAACTTCTAACTCAGGTTCCAACACTAATCACAGGCCAAGGCCAAGGGGACGGCAGACATCTTGGAAAGGAAGGTGAATTTCGGTCATATTTCGCATTCTTGGCTTTATCTTCTCATATGTCCCCAGGAAATTACTGGGAAGTTTCCTGTTAAGGTAAGTTACTACCCATAAAGTCAATATGGCATTTTTCCTGCAATTTAGCACGAATTGTATGTGGTAAGTCGTGTCGTTTTGGAAAGCCTGTCTGACCCTAAGGAGGACCCCAGTTTTATTTTCACTTGTAAAATGCAGTTGAGCTCCTTCAGACTGAACCTAAAGAGGAGAAAGTTATCAGAAAGGCTTAGTGACATGGTAGGGATGGTGAAGAAGGCTGAAATAATAAGAAATTGTGCATTAAATGACTGCCGGCATTGGCGTAAGGTAAGGTAGGGTAAGGGCAGTGAGTGTTGATTAAGGGACGCCACCACCGCCGTTTGCAGCCGGGATTACTATTATTATTATTATTTGTTATGTATTATGTATTATTTTTGTATTTTGAACTTATTCCTGGTAGACAATTTTGATCGTTAGGGTGGATGATTATTTTCCCCCAAATTGTCTTTGTGGGGTTACTATGGAAGTGAATGAATTAATGAAGACAGATTAATAATTAGCACTTTATTAAAAACACATGCTAATATCTTGTTTGTTGCTGGGACGGCCTGGTGATGTATGGGCTAGGGTGAGGCAGCAGTAAAGATAATGAATGAATGTTGCGGGTAGAGTAAGAAAATAAATAAATGTTGCAGGGTAGAGTAGGAAATGAATAAATGCTGCAGGGTAGAGTAGAAAATGAATAAATGTTGCAGGGTAGAGTAGAAAATGAATAAATGTTGCAGGGTAGAGAAGAAAATGAATAAATGTTGCAGGGTAGAGTAGAAAATGAATAAATGTTGCAGGGTAGAGAAGAAAATGAATAAATGTTGCAGGGTAGAGAAGAAAGTGAATAACTGTTGCAGGGTAGACAGTGAATAAATGTTGCAGGGTAGACAGTGAATAAATGTTGCAGGGTAGACAGTGAATAAATGTTGCAGGGTAGAGCAGAAAGTGAATAAATGTTGCAGGGTAGAGTAGACATTGAATAAATGATGAAGGGTAGAGTAGAAAGTGAATAAATGATGAAGAGTAGAGTAGAAAGTGAATAAATGATGAAGGGTAGAGTAGAAAGTGAATAAATGATGAAGAGTAGAGTAGAAAGTGAATAAATGATGAAGAGTAGAGTAGAAAGTGAATAAATGATGAAGAGTAGAGTAGAAAGTGAATAAATGATGAAGGGTAGATAGACAACTCCGAATGGGCCGTCCCTGCAGCAAAAACTCCCCCAGCTGTGAAGTAGTTTTATATAAGGATCACTGTGTATAGCTAATGGTTTTCTTTGTCTTTCAGTTCCTATGTGACAACGAATCTATGGTTTTCCTTTTGTGATTTGTTCAGTTTTTGTGTTGGGAGTGACTTTTTTTTTTTTTTTTTAATGCAGTCCACCAAAATGCGGAAGTTGTAAGTCATTTTTGGCTTTAATTCACTCTGACCCCACCTGACATAACCTTGACCCTAAGCAATTTAACCCTTTAACCGCGGGTATTGTTTTGGTCTGACTGTCCTCTCCCGCGGGGGTTTCAGCCAAATGTAAACAAACCTTTAAACCTTAATAACTCTGCACAGAATAAAGCTAGAGAAAAAAATAAGGTACCATTAGAAAGTACTAACCTTCAGCTTTCCATTGATGTAGGTTTCATGACTTTGTTGACTTTCACAGGACGGGCAGTGCCGTTAGAAGTGAGGGGTGTAAAATCACTATTTTTCGCTCACACATCATTACCTTCGCTCATACACCATTACCAAATGCCAACCTCATTCTGATAATAATACTATAAACATATATGAACACTGCACATACGATAAACACCCACTCTGTGTTCACTGAGGCAGGTAAAAGGCACTGTAATTACCTGCACTTCACTGCCACATCAGCGGTGTTGTAATCACTATTTTTCGCTCACACACCATTACCAAATGCCAACCTCATTCTGATAATAATACTATAAACATATATGAACACTGCACATACGATAAACACCCACTCTGTGTTCACTGAGGCAGGTAAAAGGCATTGTAATTGCCTGCACTTCACTGCCACATCAACATGTGTTGTCACTCACACAGCTGGACAGATACTGATGCGCGCTTGGTCAGGGGTGGGGTGGGGGGCCCAGGGGGTGGGAGGTGGGGCCCCAGGGGGGGAAGAGGGAGGTGGGGGTCGGCTGGAGTGAAAGAACTTAATAGCTACTCTCCCTTGAAACAATTGGCGCACGGAAGAAACGCGGGGTATTCAAAATATTCACAAACATTCGAGAATGACACCCGCGGTTTGGTCCAGTTTTTGCAACGTCATTCTGGAATGACACCCGCGGTTAAAGGGTTAAACCAAAGCAAATTCCAACATTGATTATCTGCCTCACAAAATGGAATTTAAGAGGGAAAAAAAAATGGGGGGGGTGCCTGTTACTATTACAAAGGCTATGGCCTAAAGTTGCCAGGCAGTAAGTCAGTCGACGGTTGGATCGTTCTGTTTATAAAGGCTCCAGTGTGCTTGCATGCATCGGCCTTGTCACTAAATGGTGGCTCTCCATGCAACACAATCTCTGGTGGCCTCCCTCTTCAGTCCCTTAACCCTCTATACCTTGCCCAAGTCCTTTTCGGTCTGCTTCTCACAACCTTACCCCCAAAGTTCACACCTCTCGCCTTGTACACCCACTTGTCATCTTCCATCCTCTCCACATGGCCAAACCATCTGAATCTACCCCTCCTTATCACAACAATACACTCCAGTCCCATCCTTCCTGTCAACTCTTCAGTTCTAAACCTAGCCCATGCCAGGCCTTGCACTCAAGAACGTACTACACATCCATCTAATCATTGTCTTTTTTGTACATTTGGACCTATGAACATCCTCTTCCATTAACACCCAAGTCTCACTGCCATACAGCATTACACTCCTAACACATGGCACATACATAAATCCCTTAGCACGGAGGGAGAGCCCTTTCAGTGTCAGGAGAGGCAACAGCTCCCTGAACTTTTTATAAATGTCATATCTCTATTATTATTTATTTCTAATGGCAGTGCTGTAGAAGAGAAAGCATTTACACAGGTGAGATCCGACAGCAGAACACCTGTAAGATATCCAGGATCAGTTATGGGATGGAGTTGAGAAGTATATGAGGGAGGGAGGAGTGAGTTGGGGGGAGGGCAGTCAAATGGTGGGTGACAGAGCAACTTGTTGGTGTTAGTCTGCTGCCACCCTTTGTAGGATTAGGGCGTTGGGCTATAGATAGATAGTTGTGGGATGAAATGAGAGTACAGTAAACTTTCAATTATGTCGTTGCAATATCCGGCACTGTTGGCTTGGTTCTGTTGAAATTATGCAACATCTGGCACCAAAACGGGACGGAGCCAGCCATTCTATGCAATATGCGGCAGCGAGGCATAGCATTATCAACTAGCTCATATACAATAGCCGACCAGCACTTTATTACTGTACTGTATCATTATTGTATTGTATTTTGTGCTTAATTTCCATCTTTTACACATGGGAAAGCTTTAAGGATAAAGGGTCGAGACAGACAATAACAAAATATCCAGCTCAACATCAAATATTGAGGCAGTGGGGGGGTACTGTGCGATATCTGGTGTTTCACATTTTGGTACAGGACTTTGCTGAATTACATCAGATAATGGAGAGTTTACTGTAATAGCTATCTAACCTACTGAGATGAACAACATATATGGCCCAGTATGCAATGGGGTTACATGAAGTGAAAACCTGTTGCCTACTGATGTATCGTATATTGATGTTGATTTATAATGGAGAAAGTGGGGGTATGTTGGGAGTCAAGAACCACGTGACCCAAAATGTCAGTCAGACATTTCTACCACCGCCTGAAGTGTGTCGTAGGTTGGTCCAACCAAGGGGGTGGCATCTTTGTCAGACATGATTTCCAGGTCACAGTTTTCAGTATTTCTCGCTAAAAGGTTATCAGTCCACATCAGTATCACGCATTGCACTATACATTGCACACTTGCACTTATTTGGTGATAGCGATGGTATTTCAGTGGCCTTGCATGCATGAGAAGAAAGGGAGATTATCACAGTGCATAAAAACACTGGGCAGTCATCTTAGCTCGAGTGTCTGCTTTGGCTTGTGCATGTGACACTGCGTACACACAGAACTGTTGTATGTGGCCACCCCAATTATCAGATAGTAAGAGCTGCAGTCATTAGCTCTGTATTTGGAATAACACTTATACTTTTATCGATTGCGTACCAAACTCATATACCAGATCATGACTGTATATAATATGAAGGCAACAAAAGCAGAAGGGTGAATGTAGTTGATACATTTGTAGCTCTTTTGAGTGTGTAGATGTGCAATATGATAGTTTATACAGGTAGTCCACAACTTATCTTAAGACGAAGGCCCCATAGAGTTTTCACAAGTTTTTTTGAGTTCCAGCCATAGGAAGTCGTTTTCATGAGCGGCAAGCCAGGGTAGTGTTTCCGAGGCTCAATCACATAACCAACTGCTTGCTGTGAATAATGGTACCGTATTGCATATCAAATTTTAAAGTTTTACTGCTATAGGAGGTTAGTGAGGGATGTTAAAGTTATAGGAAGTGAGGAGTGTGTGCAGCAGCACAAACTATTGATTTGTGATATGGTGCTTAAAGAACAAATGATGAAAAAGAGGACTTATGTACCTAGGAGGAAAATATGGAAGCTGAAAAACCAAGTAGTAAGGGATGCCTTCTATAGCGAGTTGAGGAGAGTGGTGGCTGAACAGGGAGCTGTAGACAGAGGCGTTAATGAACAGTACAGAGCCCTCAAGAACAATTTCTTGAGAGTTACTAATGTAACATGCGGCTGGACAAGAGGACCACCAAGACATAAAGTAACTTGGTGGTGGGATGAGGTGTAGAAGCTGCAATTAAGGAGAAAAGAAGGCTTTTCCGGGAATGGAAGAAGGGGTGGTAGCAAAGAGGAATATTTGGCTGCCAAGCGTAGGGCTAGGAGAGAGGTATACAGGGCAAAGTCTGAGTCACAGAGACAATTACTTGATAACCTCAATCATGGGGAAAGGAAAAATATATTTAGGGTGGCAGGTCAGGTGAAGAGGGATAATCGGGATATCATAGGTGAGCAGTGTGTGAAAAATGATGAAGGAAGGGTAGTGGTGAACAGTGAGGATATTAAAGATGCATGGAGAGAGCATTATAACCGGTTGTTGAATGAGGAGTTTGACTGGGACAGGGAAGGTTTGGAGCCAGCAGATCCAGTGTCTGGCCCTTGGCCTTTGATTGATACTGCTACTGTGAGTGAGGCAATAGGCAGGATGAGGGTGGGGAAGGCAGCAGGTGTGTCTGGGTTGACTGCCGAAATGTTGAAGGCCTCAGGCGATATAGGGGTGAGTTTAGTCACTGACCTGATAAATAGGATTATTTATGAGTGTGTTGTCCCAGATGATTGGCTGAAGAGTGTAATTGTAAATGTGTATAAAGGGAAGGGTGATGCCCTGGAAAGAGGGAATTATAGAGGTATAAAGCTTTTAGATCAGATAATGAAGGTAATGGAGAGAGTTTTAGAAGGTATGATTAGAGAAAGAGTGAATATTGATGAGATGCAGTTTGGAGTTTATGCCAGGTAGGGGACCACTGATGCCATATTCATTGTTCGACAGCTTCAGGAAAAATATATTGGTAGGAGAAGGGATCTTTATTTTGTTTTTGTTGATTTGGAAAAGGCCTTTGACAGAGTCCCTAGAGAGGTGGTGAAGTGGGCAATGAGAAAGCTTGGCTTGGAGGAGTGGCTGGTTAGGGTGGTTATGGCCATGTATGTGGGTGCTCACACCCAGGTGAGAGTGAATGGAGATTTGAGTGATGAGTTTTCCGTGAATGTTGGTGTGCATCAGGGGTCAGTCTTGAGTCCCATGTTGTTTATCATGGTACTTGAAGCCCTTTCACGTGACTTTAGAAACGGACTCCCGTGGGAGTTGTTGTATGCTGATGATTTGGTGTTGATTGCAGAGAATGAAAGGGAGGCGGAGGAAAGGTTTAGGAAGTGGAGAGATGGTATGGGGCAAAAGGGTTTAAGGGTAAATGCAGATAAAACAAAAGTGATGATATCTAGGGTTGGTGGCGGTACTGTCAAAGACGAGGGAGAGTGGCCATGTGCAGTTTGCCACAAGGGCGTGGGAAGTAATTCCATCTTGTGCGGTGTGTGTGATAAATGGGTGCATAAGAGATGTAGTGGTATCAGAGGTAGACTGCGAGATAATGCTGATTTTATGTGTACGGCGTGTCGGAGAGAGCAGATGGAGATCGTCAGACGTGAAAGGATTGAACTTGCTGGTGAATCTCTTGAGTGTGTGGAAGAGTTTTGTTATTTAGGAGACATGTTGTGTGCTGGAGGTGGGGCTGGAGCTAGCTCTGTGGCTAGGGTGAGAAGTGGTTGGAAGAAGTTCAGGGAGCTCTTGCCTCTCCTGACATTGAGGGGGCTCTCCCTACGTGCTAAGGGGTCTTTGTATGCAGCGTGTGTTAGGAGTGTAATGCTGTATGGCAGTGAGACCTGGGCAGTGAAGGAGGAAGACATTCGCCGGCTCAGACGTACAGAAATGACAATGATTAGGTGGATGTGCAGTGCGTCCCTGCGTCCAAGGCCTGGAGGGGCTGGGTTTACAATGGAAGAGTTGAGAGGTAGGATGGGACTGGAGTGTATTGGTGTTGTGATGAGGAGAGGTAGATTGAGGTGGTTTGGACATGTGGAGAGGATGGGGGATGATAGTTGGGTGAGGAAGGTGAGAAGTGTTAATATTGGGGGTGGGGTTATGAGGGGTAGACCGAGAAAGACATGGGACGAGGTCATTAAGTGTGACCTTAGGGTTAAGGGACTGAACAGGGAGGCTGCAATGGATCGTGCAGCATGGAGAGCCGCCATTAGGTGACCAAGGCCGACACATGCAAGCATGTTGGAGCCTTTAAAAACGAAAACGAAAACGAACTGTAATAAAGAGCTGCATTATTGATAGATGATGGTACTGTTTATTGTTATGTTATTGTTTACAGTTTCTCTTTACTGCAAAAATATATCACACTGTATGATAGTTTGCTACCAAGGATGCACCCGTTTCATTTTGGATTCAAGCGTATGCCTGTTTTCTTTTTAAAATGCAAAGGGAACATGCAGGCTCTAATTGTGATAGTGTAGTGCTACTCATGGCCGGTTTATGCGGTTTAAAAGCTGTTTTTCTTTGCATGATGTCAAGGTGAGGCTGCTAGTGCCGACGTGAAGACACCTTGAAACGTTGATGGTGGGATTTTTTTTTTCTGTTGTTTATATAAATACTGTTCTATATTTGGAGTAAGCAATATTTACACATTATTGACTTCGGTGTTTGGACATAGGTGTGACATCATAATGTATACCGTACTGTATATCTGACCTCAGATGCTATGAAATGGACACAATGGATCTGTCGGAACGTAACCCTGTCGTAAGTTGAGGACTGTGTGTGTGTGTGTGTGTGCGCGCATAGTAGGAGGGTGCTGCTGTCCTGTCATCACAAAGTACATTTTCAAAACATTTTATATGTGGACAAATATAACAATGTATTGCTAATGCAAGGTGCTTAGCTGCATTTACCATTATTTGATGAGCTTCCCCCCCCCCCCACACACACAATTTATATATAATCCTTTACAAAGTTTTCCATTTTTTCAAAAAGTGTGGCCCAAGCAATTTAGTTTTGAGAGTTTGTACCGTAACTGTTGTTAGGTTGTGGGAGAAGACAGTACTGTATTGTTATTGAAATTGTTAACCTATCTTTGTGACCAAGCACACCTGTCAGTTTCAGGCAAGCAACAGCCCCTGCTGGGTTGTGCCTTACAGTAACCAGTGTTCCCATGAGGTTGACAGCCCCCTGCCACTGCCAGGTGCAGGAAAATTTGTGGTTTGGTTCCTGGCTGGACACTGCATGTGCATCTCCACCCAGTTAACAGTGGCATCATAGTTGGCTGCATATCACCCCTTTTACTTGCTTATATGGTTACCACCCAGCATTGTAAATGGTTTCCTGGATCACAGGAAACCAGTAGGCTTATCATTCGATGTAAAGCCACCTGAAGTGGAAAGAGAGCAATAGGAAGGATGGGAGAAGTAGGAGTACAGTAGAGGAGGGCAGACACAAAAAGTATGATAAAGGTAAGGGGAGGAGTAGGCAGCACTACATCAAGTGAGTAGATGATGGTGAGAAATAGGAAGAGCGGAGGACAGACACATAAAAGAACGAGAAAGGTGAGGGAAGAACTAGGCAGCACTACATCAAGTGAGTGGATGATGTGGAAGGTGGGTCCAAAAGACAAAGATTTACACGTGGGGGTGAAACACTCTGCTCTGTTGGGTTTGTCTAGCTGAGATGAAGTTGGCTGGGCATTTATTTTATCTTTATTTGGCCTAAGAATTTGCTTTATCTGTCTGTTGCTGCTAGACGGGAAGGAGGGAGGGAAGTAGGGGTGGAGGAGGAAAGGAGGGAGGGAAATGAGGAAACTGGCTTCTTGAGTGGAGGGAGGGAACTTGTGGTATTGGGGGGGAGGGAGGAAAAGGAATGTTGGGAGGAGGAAAGGAGAGAGGGGTGGTGGAGGGAGGGAGGGGGAGGAAACTGACTTTGTGAGTGGAGGAAGGTAACTAGTGGGAGGGAATAGTGAAGGAAGGGAGGCAGAGGGGATGGGAGGAGGGATAGCAGATGGAAGGAGGAAAGGAGGCAGAGGGGATAGTAGGGGGAAAGGAGGGAAAGCAGATGGGAGGAGGGAAGGAAAGGAAGAGAGGGCTGTTGGGAGGAGGGAAGGAAAGATGGGGTAGAGGGAGGGAGGTGAAGGAAACTAGCTTTGTAAGTAAAGGGAGGGAAGGAGTGGAGGAATGTAGGGGGGGGGGGAGATATTAGCTGGCTTGGGTCAGTCTGGCTTAACCCCCACATGCCAGGGGTTTTCTGGTGTTGCATGCTCCTCCCTACGTGGGATATCCGTGACGGAAAATCATACCCTTACTTCAGACCCTAATATCTGCCAAACTATAATGGCTAGAGAACAAATTAATGATACATAAGAATCACCAACTCTTGCTCTTTCAAATGATAGTATCCCACGTCTCCAGGTTGTGCCGTCGATGAGTAAGGATAAGTTAAAGTTCAAAGGATGGTGGGAAGACGCCTGCAGCTATACATGTCAACCAGTTTACTCTGCGCCCAAAATTGTGACGGCTATACACGTCAGCCGGCAGTAAGGGGTTAAGCTCAGATAGGGACAAATCTTGCACACATGGTATTTTTTTCTCCCTCTTATTTTTTTCTGTGGATTTATTTATTTTTATACTGATTTTATAACTGGATTTTGTGTGTGTGAGGATTTTTAGTTTTTGGTTTTGGATTTTGGCATTAAATTTTTGCCTTTTCCTTTCACTCACAAATAAACTGAAAATGGATGGAAATCTGGGCCAAGTTAAGGTGAAAGGACTATAGTTTATTTCCTGTCTGCTTCCAAATTTTATCTGATTACTAGTTTCACCTACTTTATAATTGTACCATAGTGTTTTATCTACTTTGTATGTACTATTTTTGCTGTTAATGTACAGTACTTATATTTCTACTGATATTGCAGTGGTGGTCCCGTGGTGGCCATGGACTCAAGTGTAGATGTCAACGAAGATGGCCTGTAGTGTGGTTGGAGGGAGGTTAGCTTTATGGTCTGTTCAGGGGACGGGAGAGGACGGCTGCGGTGGCCTTGGACTCGTGTGGGGATGTTCGAGCGTGGTTGAAAGTAGGACAGCTTTATGGTCTGGTTCAGGTGTGATGGGAGAGAACAGCAGCATTGAGAGCTGGAGAGGTGGAAGTTTGAGAAGTCTATCCATCTATTGCCAGACATCTTAATCCCCTAAGGGGTTGCCACAAAAAAATCACCTCCATGTCGCCCTGTCCCCCGTCATTTCACTGCCCTGCTCCCAGCTCACACCCCCCTCTCTTATATACCTTTCCACTTCATCCCTCCATCTCAACCTTGGCCTCC
This sequence comes from Coenobita brevimanus, assembly GCF_032717465.1. Classification (NCBI taxonomy): domain Eukaryota; kingdom Metazoa; phylum Arthropoda; class Malacostraca; order Decapoda; family Coenobitidae; genus Coenobita; species Coenobita brevimanus. Next base: position 3,714,068 of record NC_137006.1, on the reverse strand, counting down.
CCCTCCCTCTCCCCCCCACCACCTCACTCACATACACTGTCCTCATCAGTCTCTCACTCTCCATCCTCTCCACATGGCCAAACTACCTCAGTGTGTTTCTCCTAACGCTACCTGTCACATCCACACCACAACGCTTCTTCACATCCTCAGATTTTGCCAGTCTGTCTCCATGTGACTCTACATGCTCCTCTCAAATAAGTACTGTAGTACATTTTTCAGTTATGAGTGTAATGCTGTATGGTAGTGAGACCTGGGCAGTAAAGGAAGAGATATTCACTGGCTCAAATGTACAGAAATGACGATGATGAGGTGGATGTGTAGTGCGTCCCTAAGTGTGAGGCCTGGGGGGGCTGGGTTTATGATGGAAGAGTTGAGAGGAAGGATGGGACTGGAGTGTATTGGTGTTATGAGGAGGGGTAGAGTGAGATGGTTAGGGAGGAAGGATGGGACTGGAGTGTATTGGTGTTGTGATGAGGAGGGGTAGAGTGAGATGGTGTGGGAGGAAGGATGGGACTGGAGTGTATTGGTGTTAAGAGGAGAGGTAGACTGAGATGGTTTGGGAGGAAGGATGGTACTGGAGTGTATTGGTGTTGTAATGAGGAGGGGTAGATTGAGATGATTTGGGAGGAAGGATGGGACTTGAGTGTATTGGTGTTGTAATGAGGAGGGGTAGACTGAGATGGTTTGGGAGGAAGGATGGTACTGGAGTGTATTGGTGTTGTGATGAGGAGGGGTAGATTAAGATGGTTTAAGAGGAAGGATGGGACTGGAGTGTATTGGTGTTGTGATGAGGAGGGGTAGATTAAGATGGTTTAAGAGGAAGGATGGGACTGGCACATATTGGTGTTGTGATGAGGAGTGGTAGATTAAGATGGTTAAGAGGAAGGATGGGACTGGAGTGTATTGGTGTTGTGATAAGGAGGGGGTAGTAATAGTAGTAGTAGTTCCCTATGCAGTCTGGCTGAACGGCCCCGAGTCCCTGAGGAAGGCTACAGTCGAGACCGGGCTTTCCCACAGAGCTCTCAAGGAGTGTATGTTGTGTTGTTGGCATAGGTGATTGTGTGCATTGCAGTCTTCCATAATGTGCTTAATAGTATGGGGTGCTGTGTTGCATCCTGGACAGGCATCAGCGACGGAGTCATCCAGCCTCTTCTGGTAACTTAAGAGGGCTGGATGGTGCCCACATCTCAGCCTGGCCAGGTGGACCCTGTCCTCACGAGGGAGATAGGATTCAGAAGGGTGGATATCAGGAGGCCATACATGCAGCTGTGTGTTGTCTTTAAGTGACTGAATGGAGCAGTGAATGATCTGAGTATGGATATGCTTCTGGAAGCTGGTCTGAAGCGGGCAAGGGGGGAGAGATGACAGTATTTGTGTATGATATTGTGTGCTGAATGTTGTTTTGATGTTCCTTGGTGTTGGTGGATGTGCTGCCATGTACTGTAGTGGATGTTGTGGGTTTGTGGAGGCTGCGGCGAGAATTTGGGTGCCTCTCATGTCTAGATGATCCTTGACTTTGAGGACTTTGGTTTCTTGATGTAGGTGGTCTGTGGGTGTAGTAGCTGTGCAGCCTGTGATTATTTTTAGGGCCTTGTTCTGTATGGTCTGTAGAGTGTCGTCGTGTGTTTTGGTGAGGTTAGGAGCCCAAGCAAGGCTTGCATAATTCATTACTGAACGTATATATTGTTTGTATTCTGTGGTGGTGGTTTCTTTGTTGTGTCCAAATGTTGTATGGGCAAGTGACCTCAAGGCATTGAGTCTTGGTGTTATTTTATTTTTAATGTTTGTGATGTGTTGTTTAAATGACATTGATGTATGTTACACCAAGGATTTTGTGTGTGTGTGTGTGTGTGTGGTAGGGGAGTGTTGTTTATAGTGAGGTGTGGAATGTGACTGTTTTATGCTGTCCAGTTTGTGAGAAGGGTCACTGTAAATTTGGCTGGGGCTCCTAGCTCACATGCCCCTCTCTCATGCACCTCTCCACTCCATCCCTCCACCTCATCCCTGGCCTCGCTCTCCCTCTCCCCCCCTCCACCTCACTCACACACACTCTCCTCTTCAGTCTCTCGCTGTCCATCCTCTCCACACATCACGAATACCATTTAATACACAGCTGACGTCTGACCATTTATGTTATGGCCTAAGTAGCATTCAGTATAAACTCAGTGTACTGCTGGTTGAAGTGGTACCCTCTGCACTCAGGGGGATTGGGAGAGAGTTGAAGGGCATTTGTATAATCATGCAGTTCGGTTCGGTTCGAAGGGAATACCTTAGCTACGGCCCCTCCTTTATTGTGTCTTTAATTGTTTCCTTGTGATTGAGCTCTTTTCTCTCTTTCCTTTTTCAGTTTTTCTCTCTTTTTATACATATATTATCTACTTTGTGTGTTCTCTTTTGTCTTTTCCAAATAGTAAGTCAGTATATTTTTTCATATCCAGTATCCTTTTTTTTTTTTTTTTTTTTTTTTTTTTTTTTTTTTTTCCCAGGCTGAAGACAAACCATCGCTTAGAGTAAAAGCACTCCAGTATCATATGTATAATTTTGTGTTAACTTTTTTTTTTTTTTTCATCCAAATTGCTTTTTCTGAGCTATGGATGGAATAAAGTTTAATTCCCTTTATACTTGTTAACTGTGATTTTGATTTTTTTTAATGCAAGAAAGAAGGAACCAAAGGCCAGGATATTGAATTGTTTTGGTAGCTATGTTTGTCTGTGAAGTGTAGTAGTGATTGCTTACATTTCCTAACAAAAACATAGAGAGGGAAGGATGTAGAGGTTTATCTGATTGTAGGTCTGGTTAGTACTTGGATGGGTGACCGCCTGGGAACACCAGATGCTGTTGGCATCCCTACGTATCAAGTGGGGTTGGTGGAGGATTAGTGCCCCTCCCTGTAAAACAATTAACTCAAAGCCCTTGACCACCTCGTTTGGGATACATGGCGTCTGGCAATGAATGAATGAAAAATGACTGTGCTAGGCATTGTATGTTTATGTGAAGCTTCAGATCATGGTGAATGTTTTTGGCGTATCCGATAGAGGCAGGATTCCAGGGGCTTGGATATGAGTGAATGGAAGCGTTGCCTATTGGATTGGGCAAATTTGGGCTCTCTGGACATTGCTACTCCTCACCCTGCCCTAGGGTGGGAAAGGATGTTCGGATGATGATGATGATTCTCTGTTTATGGATTGATGGAAAGAAAAAAGTGCAGTTTTAGGCCAAGTTAAATTTAAAGGAGTATATGACCTTTTAACCCAGCCATTGAGTTGCGTTTGATCCCAGGAGGATGCCGGCTCAACTCAATGCCGGTCCCAAGCCCGGATAAATTGGGGAGGGTTGGTGTCAGGATTGGGCCTTCGGCCATAAAAATTTGCCAAGCCCTGACATGGTATGGTTCACTGCCGTACCGATTAGCCTACTGAATATCAGGTGTTTTCACTGGCTAAATTGAGTAAATGTCCTCCCACCCACTCCCTCCCCCTTTATCTCTCTGACTCTCTCTCTTCCTGTGAAGTCTGGGTGGCTGGGTACTTAGAATAGTCCACACATACACACCCCGCCAGTTTCTGTCAATTTGATGTCGTTTCGCCATGCTTGTTTGTTGTGTGGGGATGGGCATCTTACGAGGGGGTCGCTAAGAAGGGGTCTTAAACGTGATGCCCTGGCCCTAGGGTGTACCATGCGAACCCACAACAGGCACGTAAGGTGAACGGCGAGATGTCACAAAAGTGGGACGTTCCGGCCATCACATGCACTCGGCCCTTATGTGTGACAATCACGTGGTTGCTTTGTTAATATTTTTTTCCATTGAATAATGTCTTTTCAATTTTGATTTTAATAATTTTTATCTAAAATGTTTATTATATGCCGTGTGGGTGTTGGATGTACCTGAGAGGACGCTTTTGAGGTCATAACCCCTGGGTACAACAAACAATCGGGCTATATGCCATTTTCACCCTGCCCGGCACCATATCTGGGGTCATCAACATTTGGAGCACTGATGTCATCGCTGATGGTGTCGGACTTGTTGAAATGAGTATAGTCTGGGCCGATGTGTTGCTCGTTAATCAGGGCACCAGCACTTATCTGAATGTCACACGTGGGACGCTGATACATATTTCACATCCTCTCAGTCTTCACGCACCATTGCCTAGGTAGGCAAGAACCCCAACCACCTGTCATGATTTAGATCTGTTTCGGTCACATCTACTTCCAGCGCCTGAATATTCTACACCATAAACCTGGGTTGCCTCCATTCTGTTTGGTTTCTAAATGTGTGAAAAATGTTTTATAAGAGTAGGATGTCACCAAGTTGGACAAGCTTTTCTCAGAAAAGTAAGATGTCACCAAAATGTCACCAAGCTACACCTTACAGGAGTATTTGCATAAAGCCAGTGATATGGCTGGCTGGATTCGCTAGCTAGAACTCTTTCAATGTGTATTAGTTAGGTGGAAGAAGCTACATGTGTGCGACCGCGTGCGTAACTGGAAATTTGTGTGCGGCAGGCGTTCGATCCTGTTCTCGGTGTGAGCTCACCATTTTGTGCACATGAGCTCCTGTTGGCGTGTTTTCTTTGTCACACACACCAGTTCCTGTTGGTGTTTTTTTTTTTTTTTTCTCTTCACACACCAGTTCCTGTTGGTGTTTTTTTTTTTTTCCTCCTCACACACCAGTTCCTGTTGGTGTGTTTTTTTCTCATCACACACCAGTTCCTGTTGGAGTGGTTTTTTACTCCTCGCACACACCAGTTCCTGTTGGTGTGTTTTAAAGAAGATCAAGACCAAGACAAAGATCAAGAAGAAATTGAAGGCTACGTTTGATGCCTCCAGTTTGAAACGTTTCTCCTCAAATCAAACGTGTACAGCCATCAGTCAGCACAGAGACAGACCATCATGTAAAACTGCAAGGCCTATGCACTGATGGCAGCATGTCCGATGGTAGGGTGGTTGGGACGGGCATGGTGTGGGTCCCAGAAGCTTACCTCCCCGTGGTGGACCTGGGTAGAGTGATCTTCATGTGTACACTCAAACCTTAATGTAAGGGACTAAATGGGGAATCAGCTTGTTCTTACTTGAAAATGTCCCTTACTTGAAAATGTCCCTTACTTGTAAATGTCCCTTACTTGAAAATGTCCCTTACTTGAAAATGTCTTTTACTTGAAAATGTCCCTTACTTGTAAATGTCCCTTACTTGAAAATGTCCCTTACTTGTAAATGTCCCTTACTTGAAAATGTCCCTTACTTGAAAATGTCCCTTGTTTTACCACATATAAAGACAATCTTATTATGAAAGGCAATGGTTGTTTCACTTACTTATATGATTATGAATATTATTTTATGGGTACTGTATAAAGAAACATTTTAATGTGTATAACCTAGATATTACGTATCATTTTGTCTGTTTGTCAGGTAGAATATGGAGTCCCTTAAATCTGAAATCCCTTAAATGGAGGTCCCTTAAATTGAAGTTTGAGTGTATTTTGGTTTTGGCTTCAGGTTCATTGGAAAGATGAACCCTGTGGAGTGCAGCCTGAAATTGCCCTCCTGCAGCCCACATCCCTTGTTTGAGGGATGAGTTGAGGGATGTTGAAGTTGTCTTGCATCCCAGAGCCCTTGTTTGGGAGATAAGTCAAGGGTTGTTTAAATTGTCCTCCTGCAGTCCACAACCCTTGTTTGGGAGATGAGTTGAGGGATGTTTATGTAGGTGGGCAGTAGAAGCACCCAGTTATATCAGCAGCACCACATGAAGGCCTCCCTCTTCCCAACCTACATTAGAGCTACTAGAGGCATATGAATGAAGATCACTCTAGCTGAAAGCTGCAATTTACTGCCAAACTTTCTCTAGAAACACACAATTACTCAGTGGCATTAAAATATGGTTAGTGGCATTAAAATATACAGTATGCTTGGTGACATTACAGTATATGCTTGGTGACTAACTTATACGCTTGGTGACACAGATGTTCATAGTGACAGGTAGAGAGGCTTGGTGACATAAATCGTTGGTGACATTACTAAGAAGTTTGGTGGCATAATACTTGTTACTTAGAGGTTTAGTGATAAGAGGTACTTGGATTACTTTGTGGTTTGGTGACATAATGGTGACATCCTAAAGCAAATCAGTTTTTAAAAATTCACTCTACCATTCAGCAAAGTATAGCGTAGTAATGTTGTATTTTGTATGTACATGGTTGAGATAGAATTTTGTATGTCAGTATATATTTTGTCTCATTATACCTTATATTTCTTCTTTTTGGTATTTTCTGTTATACCCGCACAGCCAGTATTATGCTCGTTATATTTTCAGGTATATTTTTTGTCGTTATACCACATACACGCTTCTGGTATATTTCCTGGTATGCCACAAGTCTGGTATTATGCTTGTTATATTTTGTCTTGTTATACCACATACACGCTTCCGGTATATTTCCTGTTAGGCCACAAGTCTGGTATTATGCCTGTTATATTTTTCAGATAATTGTTGCCTTGGTATACCTCATATTTCTTATTTTGGTATATTTCCTGTTATACCACAATTCTGGTATTATGCTTATTATATTTTTTCAGATATACACTCATACCTTGATTTAAGGGACGAAATAGGGAATCAGCTTGTCCCTTACTTGAAAATGTCCCTTACTTGAAAATGTCCCTTACTTGTAAATGTCTCTTACTTGTAAATGTCCCTTACTTGAAAATGTCCCTTACTTGAAAATGTCCCTTACTTGAAAATGTCCCTTACTTGTAAATGTCCCTTACTTGAAAATGTCCCTTACTTGAAAATGTCCCTTACTTGTAAATGTCCCTTACTTGTAAATGTCCCTTACTTGAAAATGTCTCTTACTTGTAAATGTCCCTTACTTGAAAATGTCCCTTACTTGAAAATGTCCCTTACTTGAAAATGTCCCTTACTTGAAAATGTCCCTTACTTGAAAATGTCTCTTACTTGTAAATGTCCCTTACTTGTAAATGTCCCTTACTTGAAAATGTCCCTTACTTGAAAATGTCCCTTACTTGAAAATGTCCCTTACTTGAAAATGTCCGTTGTTTTACCACATATAAAGACAGTCTTATTCTGAAATGCAATGACTGTTTCACTTATTGATATGATTATGAATATTATTTTACGAGTACCGTATAAAGAAACATTGTGTATAACCTAGACATTACGTATCATTTTTGAATGGCCTTGCCTGTTTGTCAGGTAACATATGGAGTCCCTTAAATCCAAAATCCCTTAAATGGAGGTCCCTTAAATTGAGGTTTGAGTGTATTTTGTCTTATACCCCATATCACTACTTTAGGTATACTTTAATTATACCACAAGTCTGGTATTATGCTTGTTATATTGTTCAGATATATTTTGTCATATACTTTATACCTCAACTGTAGATTAAGTTTATTTATACCACAAGTATGTTATTATGGGTGTTATAATTTTCAGGTATATTTTGTCTCTCACCTCATATAGCTTCTTTTGATATAGTTCCTGTTATACTACGAATTCAGTCTCATGAACGTAGCTGTGTGTGGATTATTTATCTGTATAATGGACAAAATTTGCAGTACTTGGAGCATCTGAATTTATGATTTTGTATAGTGGTAGGTGGTGGCAACTATCATCCACTCACTTGATGTAGTGCTGCCTACTTCTTCCTTAGCCTTTTATCATTCTTTTTCTGTGTCTGTCCTCCTCTCTTCCTATTTCTCACCATCATCCTCTCACTTGATGTAGTGCTGCCTACTTCTTCCTTCACCTTTATCATTCTTTTTCTGTGTCTGTCCTCCTCTCTTCCTATTTCTCACCATCATCCCCTCACTTGATGTAGTGCTGCCTACTTCTTCCTTCACCTTTTATCATTCTTTTTCCGTGTCTGTCCTCCTCTCTTCCTATTTCTTCCATCTTTCCCGTCACTTCTTATTGCTTTTCTTTCCTTTTCAGGTGGCTTTACATTGAGTGACAAGCCAAATGGTTTCCTGCAAGCCAAGAAACCATTTACGGCGCTGGGTGGTACCCATATAACCAAACCATACGTGTTCCCTACGTGTCAACAAGTGGTTTGGTGGAGGGTTAGTGCCCCTCCCTCTAAAACAAATAACTCAGTCAAATGGCCACTCCTTACGGGATTATGGCGTCTGACAATAGATAGATAGTGCAGGGTGGCTGTTTTGACCCTGTGTAGGTTATGCTGTTTTGAAATGTGAAGTGTTTGCCAAGAGTAGTATTCAGACCTGTGGAATATACAACCATACACAGGATGCAACTCCAGAATATCTTAACTGGGAGAAGAATTTAGAGAACTTGTAAAATGCATACTGTAGACATTCTCACAGATGGTTTGTTGAGTTTAATGTTCAAAGATGGCTTGTGTTGTGAGTGTGTGGTACCTGGTGTGAGAAAGTATGTTGTGGTGTGAGAGGTTGTATTGCAATTTGTGCCTATTCAATCTTCTGAGTTGTATTTTGTGTTGGCATTGCGTGGAGAGGTATACGAGAGAGGAGGGTGTGAATTGGGAGCAGGGCAGTGAAATGGCAGGGGACAGGGCGATGTGGAGGCAATTTGTTTGTGGCCACCCTGTATGGGATTAAGGCATCTGGCAATAGATAGATAGATAAATAGATTGTAGTAGGGAAGGGTGGTGACTGTTGCATTCTGGTTAGGTGTAGTCTTGTCTTTCTGGGTTGGGTAGTGTCTTAGGGGTGTTGTCTGATGGAGGTTTGTGAAGGGTGTTATTTGGTTGAAGGTTTTGGATGGCTGTGTGTGTGTGTGTGTGTGTGTGAGAGAGAGAGAAAGAAATATTGTGCTGGGTGAAGAAAGAGGAATGTTGGTGCAGCAATGTGTATAGTGTTCGGTGGTTTTCCTTTTTCTCTGTGATGCAAGGTGATGCAAAATACAGTTGGAGGGTTGAGAAGTGCGTTAACCTGAAGTGATGAACTCTCTCTCATACGGTCCTTGTTTGGGAGTACTTTAGTTTCTTGATAGTGATGTGAATTTGGGGCCTTTGTGCATGTAGTCATTATTCCAGAGGCTTTGTTTTAAGTTAAGCTTTTCCATTTTTGTGCCAGTTAAATAGGGGGCTCATCTTGTGCTAGTGTAAGTCACTGTTCTAACGAATTGTTGATAGAATTTATGTTGTATGAAGGTGGTACCTGTTATTGTTTTCAAGACATTGAGTTTATGATATGCCTTTGCTCTGATGTCATCTGTGTATTGAGAAAAGGTCATGTGTGCCCTTAGTCGATCTTAGAATTTTAGGTGTCTTTCCAGTGGGAGTGGTTGCTTGAGTAGGGTAACATGAGGGTGTGTTTGAGGTGCTTCTCTGGAGTTCAGAGGGTGATGGTTAATTTGGTTAGTGTAGCAGTCATTTTATGTAAGCCTGTGTTAAAGTGAGTGTACCATAGGTATTGGTGGGGATCATCTGCTAACTGTTGAGTTTGTGTTATGAAACAGTTGCTAGGTTATTGGGACTGAATAGGGAAGTTGCTAGAGGTCAAGCAGCATGGAGAATTGACATGACGTGTCCAAGGCAGACACATGCAAGCACGTTGGACCCTTTATATCTGAGACACTTCATTTTTTATTTCATTAATTTTTAGATGGTGAAAAAATATACTTGAGTGAGTGAAAGTGAGAGGAGGTATTGTAGGACAAGAGTGTGGATGGATATGATAAATAAGTACTATATACACAAACAGTTAAAAAATGGTGGGGCTCGGGAGCGGACTGGGTTGAGTTGGTTGGATGAAGTCATAGCATATGATAAAAGTTTAATGTCCCATATTTTTTTTATTAAATTTTACAGTCATCGTCCCATATTTTTTTAATTAAATTTTACAGTCATCCGAGTGAGTTGTTTTCATCGTAACATGAAGTGCATCTATTTAGAAATACATGTAAAATATACATCCATCTGTGGAGCAGAATATAGGATTCTTGGCCTTGAGTAGTGTGTGCGTTGAGATACTGGCTCTCTTAGTTAGTAATTTTGTTGATCATTTATTCCACTCTTATGTTTTCCGTCCTTGTGCTCTGGACCTCACTGTACTCCATCCTTAAGTGGGAAAAAGAATGTGGGATGGTAACAATGATTAACTTTTTAGTGTGTCCGTCAAAAGTCTTGGTAATATCCTTTTCAGTGTGTTTTTGCTGCAGCAAGATTATTCAACTGAGGAATGTCTCTAATTATCAAAGTTTTTATCAACTCTGTATTGTTTTATTCAACTTAGGAAAAGTTTCATTATGAAAGTTTTAATTGAAGCTGCATTGAACTCCTTCAATTTTAAGACCTTATCCCAAGATAAAAGATAATAATATTGATAATAATAATAATAATAATCTATCTATCTATCTATCTATTGCCAGATGCCATAATCCTGGAAGGGGTGGCTATTTGACTTAGAGTTAGTTATTTTACGGGGAGGGGCAGTAACCCTCCACCAACCCATTTGTTGACATGTAGGGAGCACGTATGGTTTGGTTATATGGTTACCACCCAGCGTTGTATATTGTTTCTTGGCTTACAGGAAACCATTTGGCTTATTACTCAATGTGAAGCCACCTGAACTGAAAAGGAAAGAAAAGCAATAAGAAGTGACAGGAAAGATGGGAGAAAAGGAAGAGAGGAGGGCAGGCACAGAAAAAGAATGTTAAAGGCTAATGAAGAAGTAGGCAGCACTACAAGTGAGTGGATGATGCTCGCCACCACATACCACAAATAATAATAATAATACTGTAACATGAAAATGACACCTCTTGCTCAGTGGGTTAATATAAATAAAAATAATTTTAGTAGATCTTTTCAAGTATTATGGTACACTGGTATGTAGATGTTATTTTTGTTGTATCATAAGTACCACAGTGGATAATTAATGCAGTGTATGTATGGTTCACACCTTCCATGATAGCCAGATGTCATTACATGATTATTTTGTTTATGTTGATAACCCATGTTAATATTGTCAACACTGTAAAGCACATATGCAGACAGAAATGCTGATCTAATTAAGGTAATAATGATGTAGCAGTGGCTCTCAAATGCCAGTAATACAGTTTAGGAGAGTTTATTAATTAGAAAAAAAGGAAACTTTCTACATTTGTGCATAACTGTGCACCAACTCCAGAAAGTACCATCAGTCAGGTGGTTGATAGTTGTACAGTAAGCATTATTTATTTCCTCCAAGTATTTGTGAATGAATTTTGTTAAAGAAAATTAATTCTTGATGTATTAAATATGCTTTTGTCAATTTCTTCCTCCACCTTTTGCCCTCTTGCCCCTCCTTTTCACTCTGCCTGTTTTCCCCATACTCTTCCCATGTTACTCTTACCCTCCCTCCTCCCTCTGCCTCTTCTCCCCTCCACCCTCTTCCTCTCCTCTTGCTAGATCCTCTCCTCCCTCTTCCTCTCCTGCTGCATCCTCTCTTCCTTTCCTCTCCTCCTCCTCCCTCTTTCTTCTTCTTCCTCTTCCTCTCCTCCCTCTTCCTTCTTGTTCCTCTTCCTCTCCTCCCTCTTCCTGTTGTCCCCTCCTCCTCTCCTGCTGTATCCTCTCCTCCCCCTCCCTCTTCTCTCCTCCTTCTCCCTCTTTCTCTCCTCCTTCTCCCTCTTTCTCTCCTCCTCCTCCTCCCTCTTCCTGTTGTCCCCTCCTCTTCCCTCTTCCTGTTGTCCCCTCCTCCCTCTTCCTCCCCTCATCCTCCTACCTCCTCCCCTCCTCCTCCTTTCCTCCCCCCTCTTCCTGTTGTCCCCTCTCCCTCCTCATTCCTCTTGTCCCCTTCCCTTCTTCTGTCTTTCCTCCTCTTCCCTCTCCTTTTTCTTCTCCTTCCCATTCTTCTACCTCTCCTCCCTCTTCTACTTATCCCTTCCTCCCCTTTTTTTTTTTTCTCCTCCCTTCCTCTTTTTCTTTCCTCCTTCCTCTCTTCCCCTCTTCCCCTCCCTCCTCCTCCCTCCCCATCTTTCTACCTTTTCTCCCCTTCCCTCCTCGTTCCTCTTCCTCTCCTCCTCCTCCCCTCCCCCTTCCTCTTCTTCTCCCCTCCTCCTCCATCATCCTCTCCTTCCCTCCTCCTCCCCCTTCCCTCCCTTTTGCTCTTCCTCTCCTTCCCTCCCTTTTGCTCTTCCTCTCCTTCCCCCTTTCCTCGTCCTTCCCCTCCTCCCTCTTCCTCCTCAATCCTCTTGTCCCATCCCCCTCTTCTGTCCTCCTCTCCTTCTCTTCCCTCTCCCTCCCATCTTCCTCTCTTCCCCTCCCACCCATTCTTCTACCTTTCCTGCCTCTTCTCTTCATCCCTTCCTCTCTTTTTTTTCTCCTCCTCCTCCTTCCTCTCTTCCCCTCCCCTCCTCCTCCTTCCTCTCTTCCCCTCTCCTCCTCCCTCTTCCTTTCTTCCTCTCCCCTCTCCTCCTCCCTCTTCCTTTCTTCCCCTCCCCTCCTCCCTCTTCCTTTCTTCCCCTCCCCTCCTCCCTCATCCTTTCTTCCCCTCCCCTCCTCCCTCTTCCTTTCTTCCTCTCCCCTCCCCTCCTCCCTCTTCCTTTCTTCCTCTCCCCTCCCCTCCCCTCCTCCCTCTTCCTTTCTTCCTCTCCCCTCCCCTCCCCTCCTCCCTCTTCCTTTCTTCCCCTCCCCTCCCCTCCTCCCTCTTCCTTTCTTCCTCTCCCCTCCCCTCCTCCCTCTTCCTTTCTTCCCCTCCCCTCCTCCCTCTTCCTTTCTTCCCCTCCCCTCCCCTCCTCCCTCTTCCTTTCTTCCCCTCCCCTCCCCTCCTCCCTCTTCCTTTCTTCCTCTCCCCTCCCCTCCTCCCTCTTCCTTTCTTCCTCTCCCCTCCCCTCCTCCCTCTTCCTTTCTTCCTCTCCCCTCCCCTCCTCCCTCTTCCTTTCTTCCTCTCCCCTCTCCTCCTCCCTCTTCCTTTCTTCCTCTCCCCTCCCCTCCTCCCTCTTCCTTTCTTCCCCTCCCTCTTCCTTTCTTCCCCTCCCTCTTCCTTTCTTCCCCTCCCTCTTCCTTTCTTCCCCTCCCTCTTCCTTTCTTCCCCTCCCCTTCTTCCTTTCTTCCCCTCCCCTCCTCCCTCTTCCTTTCTTCCCCTCCCCTCCTCCCTCTTCCTTTCTTCCCCTCCTCCTCCCTCCCCATCCTTCTATTTCTTCTCCCCCTCCCTGCTCCTTCCTTTCCTCTCCTCATCTTCCCCCCTCCTCCACCCCCTCCCTCTGGCTTTTCCTCTCCTTCCCTCCTCCCTCCCTCTCTCTTGCTCTTCCCTCTTCTCCACCTCCTCACCTTCCTCTTCCCCCTTCTCCTCCGCATTCTACCTCTTCTGCTCATCCCTTCCTCCTCCTTCCTGTCTTCCCCTCCCCTCCCCTCCTCCCTCTTCCTTTCTTCTCCCCTTCCCTTTCCTTCCTTTCTTCTCCTCCTACCTCTTCTCCCCTTCCCTTTCCTCTCCTCTCCTCCTCCTACCTCTTCTCCCCTTCCCTTTCCTCTCCTCCTTCTCCTTCTTCCTTTTCCTCTCCTCTCCTCCTCCTCCTCCCTTTCCTCTCCCCTCCCCCTTCCTCCTCTTCTCCCCTCCCCCTCCCTCTTGCCTTTCCTCCTCCCCCTTCTTTCCCTCTTGCTCTTCCTCTCCTTCTCTCTTCTTCCCTTTTTTCCTCCTCTCCCTTTTTCCCTTTTTCCCATTCTTCTACCTCTCCCTCCTCTTTTGCTCATTCCTTCTTCCCCTCTCCATCATCATCTCCCTTCCATCTTCCTCTCCCTCTTCTATTTTCTCCTCCCTCTCCCTCTTGCTGTTCCTCTCTTTTCTCCTCTCCCTTCCTCTACCCCTTTGAGAAGGAGAGGAAGATGGAGGAGGATGGGAGAAGCAGCAGATGCTAGCAAGAATTAAATAAAATTGTTCTGGCAAGAAAAAATGGATTAATCAGCTTATACCATTTTTATTATTCTTTCTACACAATACAATGTGAAATATTTCAATTAAAAAAAAATAAGTAGGGGGGTTAAAACAGAGAGGGGGGAGTAGAAGACTAGGAGAGGAAGGGGTGGTTGAAGAGAAGGGGTAGAAAAGCAGGTACAAGGGGATGAGAGGAAGGGGGGGGGATAGAAAAGGAGAGGACAGGGAATGTATAAGAGGGGAGGAAGGGGGGGTAGGGGAGGAGAGGAAAGGGAAGGCATAAGAAGAGAGGGGATAGAGGAGATGAAAGGGAGGCGATAGAAAAGGAGAGGACAGGGAAGGTATAAGAAGAGGGGAGGAGGAGGAGGAATGGAGGGGGTAGAAAAGGAGAGGACGGGGGAAGGTATAAGAAGAGGGGAGGAGGTAGAAAAGGAGGGTGGGGGGGGGGGTTAGAAAAGAAGAGTTAAGAGGGTAGGTAGAAGAGGAGGCCCCCTGGGGGGGGGTTAGAAAAGGAGAGGACAGGGGAAGGTATATGAAGAGAGGATGGGGGGGAGGTAGAAGAGGAGAGGAAAGAAGGGAATAAGTAGAATTGGAGGAGGAAGGGGGTGTGAAAGGAGGGATAGAAAAGGAGAGGATGGGGGAAGGTATAAGAAGAGGAAAGGGGAGTGGAAGAGGAAGGCGTACAAGATGAGGAAGATATGTTGTAGGAGCAGAAGAGTATAAAGCAAATGGTGGAATGGAAGAGGGGAGGGGGGGAAGAACAGATGAGGGGGGTTAGAAGAGGAAAGGAAAGAGGGAGGGGGGAAGGAGAGGAATATGGGATAGAGAAGAGGGGGTAAGAAAAAAATTAATGCAGAAAGAGAACAAGGGCAGTAGGGGGAAGAAGAGAAAGGGAGGTGCAGGAGAAAAGGAAGAGGATGTGGAAGGAAGAGATAAGAGAATGAAGACAGGAAAGGAAGAATAGTACAGAGATGAGAAAGGGAGATGCAAGAGAAAAGGAGGAAGTGGAGGAGGCAGAGGGAAGAGAAGGGAGGAAGATGACAAGGGGGAAAAGGAAAGGGAAGAGAGGAAAAGTAGGGAACAATAAGAAGGGGTGGAAGAGGAGGAAGGGGAAGGGAGGACTGAAAAATAAAGATGAAGAGTATGAAAAATGGGAGAGGCAGAGAAGATTATTAGTGAAGACAAGGTGAGAGGGAGGATGAGGAGAGAGAGTAGAGGAACAAAGGAAATGGAGAATGATGGGAGAAAGAGTTAAGGGAGGGAGTATGAGGAATAGGGAAGGGAGACGAAGAGTGAAAGAAAAAGGAAGGAGGGGTAAAAGAGGCATACAAGATAAGAGAGAAAACACAAAAAGGTGTAGAAGAGAAATAACACGAAAAGAGGATGGAGACAGGGAGAGTGAGAGAAGAGGGATGGAAGCAGGAGGAAAGTTGGAGGAGTGTAAGAGGGAGAGCAGCAGGAAAGGAGGAAGAGGGTGAAGTTGAAATGGAGAGAGGAAGGGGGGGGGGGAGAAAAGCTGAACGGAGGAAGTGTAGAGGAGGAAAGGTAGAGAGCAAGGAGGAAGAGGGTAATGACAGGAAGGGATGGAGGAAGAAGGATCTGTTATACTAAAAGTGATAAACATGACGGCAGGACAGGACAGAGCAAGGCAGGAATGGCAGGGCACAGTAAATGTACAAGGGGGGTTTGACTGAGTACAGCAAGGGTGCAGAGGAAGTAACAGATAGCAGGACAGTGATGGAAGGACAGGATAGGGGGATCATGGCAGGGCATAGCATGGGTGCAAGGTAGGGTATGGCAAGGGTGCAGGGGTTGTGGCATTGTGGTGGTGGTAGGGTAGGTTTCAGGGTGGTGGTGGTGGTAGGGTAGGTTTCAGGGTGGTGGTGGTGGTAGGGTAGGTTTCAGGGTGGTGGTGGTGGTAGGGTAGGTTTCAGGGTGGTGGTGGTGGTAGGGTGGGTTGCAGGGTGGTGGTGGTAGGGTGGGTTGCAGGGTGGTGGTGGTAGGGTGGGTTGCAGGGTGGTGGTGGTAGGGTGGGTTGCAGGGTGGTGGTGGTAGGGTGGGTTGCAGGGTGGTGGTGGTAGGGTGGGTTGCAGGGTGGTGGTGGTAGGGTGGGTTGCAGGGTGGTGGTGGTAGGGTGGTTTGCAGGGTGGTGGTGGTAGGGTGGGCTGCAGGGTGGTGGTGGTAGGGTGGGTTGCAGGATGATGGTGGTGGTGGTAGGGTGGGTTGCAGGGTGATGGTGGTGGTGGTAGGGTGGGTTGCAGGGTGGTGGTGGTAGGGTGGGTTGCAGGGTGGTGGTGGTAGGGTGGGTTGCAGGGTGGTGGTGGTGGTGGTGGTAGGGTGGGTTGCAGGGTGGTGGTACGGTGGGTTGCTGGGTGGTGGTAGGGTGGGTTGCAGGGTGGTGGTAGGATGGTTGCAGGGTGGTGGTGGTAAGGTGGGTTGCTGGGTGTTGGTGGTGGTGGTAGGGTGGGTTGCAGGGTGGTGGTGGTAGGGTAGGTTGCAGGGTGGTGGTGGTGGTGGTAGGGTGGGTTGCAGGGTGGTGGTAGGATGGTTGCAGGGTGGTGGTGGTAAGGTGGGTTGCAGGGTGATGGTGGTGGTGGTATGGTGAGTTGCAGGGTGGTGGTAGGGTGGGTTGCAGGGTGGTGGTGGTGGTGGTAGGGTGGGTTGCAGGGTGGTGGTGGTGGTGGCAGGGTGGGTTGCAGGGTGGTGGTGGTGGTGGTAGGGTGGGTTGCAGGGTGGTGGTGGTGGTGGTGGTAGGGTGGGTTGCAGGGTGGTGGTGGTGGTAGGGTGGGTTGCAGGGTGGTGGTGGTGGTGGTGGTAGGGTGGGTTGCAGGGTGGTGGTGGTGGTGGTGGTAGGGTGGGTTGCAGGGTGGTGGTGGTGGTGGTGGTGGTAGGGTGGGTTGCAGGGTGGTGGTGGTGGTAGGGAGATTGGATGGGTGGTATGGTACGGAAGGAGGAGGAGAAGAGGGAGGGAGGAGGAGGAGAAGAGGGAGGGAGGGGGAGCCTAATACAATACATAACAATAAACATATGAAATACTAATGCACACAGAAATTAACACTCAAATCCGTTTTTGTTTGTAATGCCAACAAAAGGTATCAGTTTAAGTTTCAGAAGGCGCTACGTAGTCAAATAATAATAATAACTAATTGAAATTCATATCAATAATTCCTCATTTAAGATTTCCCTAAGCACAGTTTCTCTATTTCGCTGTCAGTCAACAATACACACAATTTTCATATACTTCTCAAAAGTGTGCTGTAGATCAAGGTTAATTCAAATTACACTAACGTCAGTTTAAATTTGAATATTACTCATTTAAATTCTTTCTATTACAAAATATCCTGATACTAGTTGCTGTATTGCATAGGAACCTTAAATGCCTCGGAAAATGTCCCTCTTGCTGGGCCCTAACTCTACCTTCAAGCAATGGTCACCTATCAGCTGTTTGCAGGAATATATATCAATTATTAAATGAGGAATTACTTTTTGCTGGCATTGTACACAAGCAAAACTCACAATTTTTATACATTCAGTTTGCAACAGTGTGGAAAACGTGCCACTGGATCTCAGACGAATGTGTTTAAATATATTTCAATCCTATACATATATATACTGATGTGCTGCAAGAACTTTCACATTCTGAGTGCAAGATGGGCCTGTAGAAGTGATTTGGTATTTTCATATCATTCATATTATATGATTTATAAAGGCTTCAACGTTCTTGCATTGGCCTTGGTCACCTAATGGCTGCTTGATCTCTGCCAGCCTCTTTACTGAGTTCCTTATTCCTGAGGTCACACACTATAACCTCATCCCAGGTCTTTTTCAGTCTGCCTCTCAAAACCCTAACCCCTAACATTCACACTTCTCACCTTCCATACCCAATTGTTATAAAAATGCTGTGCTGGGGTAACACTTTCATGTGGTGGCACTGATTACAACCAGGCATGTCCAGTGAAAAGGGCTAGATGCTCAATCACTGACAAAGCCCCTGGAATCCTGACTACCTCACATATTTTTCTCTACATAAGCGCTTCATAATTATTAACTCCGTGACTTTCCCACTCCACACCAACACCAATGCAATACCAGCTGGTGTTCTCAGTGCCCAAGATACCTCAGGACAACCAATGGACGCTCAACCCAGAAAAACACAAATATTAACACCCACCACACCCCAACAAGACCTCCAGACACTTATGAGACTGCCTTCTCCCCCAGCCTCACCATGTACCTCTTCTCAATGTCAGTTCATTTTTATCTGACAACTGGACCATTCCCATGAAACATAGTGAGCCTGAGTTACAAGAAAGGAATGAGTCTCCCTTGTTACAAGTTAAACTGACTCTCCAGTCTGGCTCCACTTAATCAGAGGAAATAAAAGCATTATGGCCATTCAAACCACCAAGGTAGTTGTGCTAGACCTATCACTTGACCACCGCCCCAAACTGATTAAAAAGTGACATCCACCCAAATAAAATGTTCAACCATCTTTGTGTTTTATTTTGCCTCCTTTTTACTATTTTTCTATAAATATTTAATCCTGTACATACCCATTACCTTGCCACTACACCCATTCAAATCCTATAACACTACATGCACTGCCTCAACAACACCCCTCTTCCTCCTCTACCCAACACTACACTTCCCTCTTCTTCCTCTACCCGACACTACACTTCCCTCTTCTTCCTCTACCTTACACAATTTTCCCCCCTACCTAAACGACCTCCATCCTAAAGGGACCGTGTTGTGAAAAGCATTTCACACCACAGATCACGGGCCCCAACCATCCACCAGTGACTGTGGTCATCACCCATCTTTTTTATTTTTTAAACTTTATACTCACAGTTCATACAACAGACTAGCGAAAACAACTATCTGTGCATACTACATGTGAAGGAATAAGCCTGCAAGATTGTTTTCTCCAAGAAAAAATAAAATCAAAATGAAGCCAAATTCACGATCCATTCATTCCAAGCTGCCTGGACAAACTGCCTTAACACTGGAGTTTTAGGGCAATAATTTCTGGGGTATCAAGTCTGTAATAAAGTAAACGGCTTTATAGTATTATTCACACTAACATTTTACGATACAACAAACTCGTAAAAGCCTGACCTTCCATTTTTGTAGCAGCTTGTATCTTCCAGTAAATGGTAACCATTCTAAGCAGTATATAACTATATATATAGTGTGTGTGTAAACAATTTCTTACTGTATTGCTTAGCATCTGATATGGCATCCTGAATACGTGTTAATACTGTGAAACGTAATACTGCCACAAACTAGCCCTGTCAGAGCTCGTAACCTGCAGTGGGATGTTTTGTGAATCAGGTTTCTGATCAACAACCTTGGTCTTATGATTTAAATTATGTGATATTCAGAGTCAAGTCAATTTGTATGCACTAAATCCAGAGCTATATAAATCCAATCTGTCACTTTTTATTACTCTTTCCTTTTAAGGTGGCTTTACATTGGGTGGAAACCAAATAACCAACCCATACATGTTTCCTACATGTCAGCAAGTGGGTTGGCGGAGGGTTAGCACCCCTCCCTGTAAAACAATCCAATGACAAACCCTCACCCCTTACCGGATTATGGTGTTTGGCTAGAGATAGACTATATAAGCCAAATATCAGCTAGAACTGTCTCCCTATACTGAGAGACAATCACATAACATTGTTCTTTTATGTCATCACTAAACAGAGGTGGGTGAGATGAAGCTTATCAACTGTCCTGAGATATCACTTGTTATATTTAGAAGTTTGGAAACACTCTCCTGCACAGACACTTGTTTTAGCTACTGTGTATAGTCACTACCCAGCAACTGCACCCATTCAAACCCTTCACTAGTGCTTCTAAAACATCTATTCTCATCCTACACCCAAAATTTCACAAAGATACTATTCCCCCCTCCCCAACAGTAAATTTCACATGATACATATTCCTCCTCCAACACTTTCACAAAGATACATATTTTTTCTCCCCCCCCCCCAACACTAAATTTCACAAAGACATTATTTTCTCCCCCTCTAAAAGGATCCCCACTCCAAAGGAACTGTGCTGTGAAGAACATACGGAATTTCATAGGACAGGTCACTGGCTCCAACCAATTGTACTACCGGCAAGTGCAGTCCATCAATGGCTGTGGTCACCATCCATTTTTTTTTTTTCTATTTCAGACTGTACATAGCCACTACCAAGGCATACAGCTGAAGATGACAATACAACAGCACTTTTTTGCATATTAGCTCTTGCACATAAGGAACTATAGCAAATGACGATATGATCTGCGAGACAGTAATCAAAGCCCTTCAGTTCACTGCGGCACCTTATGCTCTCCCCATACAACTTTACACAGCTGAAGATGACAATACAGCAGCACTTTTTTGCACATTAGCCCTTGCACATCAAGAAACTGCAGCAAACGATTGTATGATCTGAAATACAGTAGATCAAAGCTGGTAAGTCCATCGGGGCACCTTAGCCTCTTTCCATACAAGTTTACACAGATGGAGGTGACAATACAACTGCACTTTCTCCCACATTAGCTCCTGCACATGAGAAACTGTAGGAAATGACTGTATGCTCTGAAACACACTATCAAAGCCGTTCAGTCGATTGCAACACCTTTCGCTCTTTCCATACAACTTTATGCAGCTGAAGGTGACAATACAACAGCACTTTTTTGCACATTAGTAGTAGTAGTTGTAGTTGTTCCCTAAGCAGTCTGACCGAACTGCCCCGAGCCCCTAAGGCAGGCCACATTACTTCTTGCACATGGTTAAGAAAATATGGCAAATAACTATGCGATTTGAAACAGAATATCAGTTCAGTCCACCTCAAGATCTCTCCATAGGGTTATAAAATTTTGAACAACTGAAGATGACATTTAAACGGCACATATCCCCCACACTAGTACAAATAAGAATAGAACTGTACAAATAACATACATAATTCAACATATACATAACTATAGTCTGTTTTCAGCTGACAAATCCAGGCAACTTTTATAACTTCAGTACTTGCTCATAGATGTATAAAATTCAGTGTCTGTGATGAGGTAGTGATGAGTCTCCTTGGTTACTAGTCAAATTAACTCAATCTAAATACTAAGTTGTGGGGTATCAAATTCAATAAGCCTTTGTGATGTACTGATGAGTCTCCTTGGTTACTAGTCAAATTAACTCCCCAGTCTGATAATACTGGCCATAATCCAAGCTAGGATGGTATATATCTATGTCAGGTGAAAGCAAACTGACTATAGAATAAAACAGAAAAAGGTACCAAAAAAAAACATACCCACATCAATAAATAAGCGTACAGTCAGCCACAGGAAAAAATACTTTACAAAAAACGTAAACCATGTTAACGATAAATGTTCATATATATGCAGGGAATATTCTTATCTCATTAATTTCGGACATAAATGAAGGTATTTAACCGAGATGTGTAATGAAGGGAATCAAGTCAGTATGATTGATATTCTTGGGTATAAATGAAGGCAGTCAACTGGGAATGTGTAATTAAAGCAATTAATTCAGTATGATTGTTATTCTTGGATATAAATTAAAAGAATTAACTCAAGATGCTCATTCACCTTTGACATAAATAGGCATCAATTTTTTTTAAAGACTGAATGAAGGAAAAACAAAGGAAATAATAAAAAAATAAGTATGCTTGTACTGTTAAATTCCTCAGTGATATTCAGGCTAGTATTATTTATTTATTTATTTATTTTAAGGAGAGAAGAAAATGAAGGCTACGAGAAAAATAATTACATGAGCCAAATTCAAAATCTGTAACTTCTGAAATACCTGCACACATTACATTTGAAGGACTGGAGGTCTTAGGCAGGGGGAAATACAGACTGAGGAAGACAATTTCATAGCTGACCTGTTGCCAATTAAAATCAACCACAGAAGGACAAGAGTACATATTTTTTGCAGCATCTCTTTTCCTGTGGCAGACTGTACAGTAAATCACTATGACATGGCAATAAAAACAAAAAATAAAAACATTCAAAAATAACACATATCAATACAATAAGCATAAAAAATAAAACACAATATCAATACTTTAGGTAGGATAATAAAGGCAAAAAACACCTATTTTTATTGGCAGGTAAAGAATAGTTAAAGATTTATGCAAAGTCCTTTCATATGCCACATTTATTTATGATCTTTTGGCCTGATAATACCAGCTATTGTGGTGGTCCTAGGCTCATTTTCTATCTATTTATGTATGTATCTATCTAGCTATCTCTCTAACCATCTATCTATCTATTACTTTAACTACTCCCAAGAATCAGTCATTATTATTAAAATCATTGCAATCGTCGTCATCATCATCCTAACCTCTTCTTCCCACCTAAGGATGGGGAAAGGTATGGTGCAAAAAGCAAGGACAAAACACATGGCATCAGACCTATGAACCACCTTGTACTTCTGAGCATCTGTGGCATATAACCTGGACTTACTGCATCTGTTTGTGACGTACAGGCATGTGCAAAAGTATGCCAACAATACCCCACCAGCACTAATTTGTATTTCATATTTATCACTCTTCCCCAAATGACAAGCGAGTGGCATTCCTCCTCATATTCTTTTTTCTGATGCTTGGAACAGACATCTTCCATCAGGCAATAAAGCTGTCAGATTATACTAACAGCCTTTGGTTTCTTTTTTACAATCACCTCATGAGGCAACGTAGGATTAGAGGATGGATGGATGGACACTAAAGGAAGATGGTGGTTAATTAAAGAATGGTGACTTTGGTCTGCAGCCCACATCACAAAATATTTCTAATACCTTGCATTGGTACAGCCGGCAGAGAAGTGTCTACATACGTTTGCTCATGCTCAGGACAGGAGTATTGGTACACATTTTTATAGCCTGTGGCAGCGTATGGCTGGCCAGTTACTTCTAACCTTCGTCATTTTATGCCAATCTGTTTTTTAACCTTCGTCATTTTATGCCAATCTGTTAAAAACATCTCCTTTCAGCTCAGTCAATTGCAAGAGGTAATGAAGTTGGTGTCTGATTTGACTACTTAGCAAAGAGATTCATTCCTACCTCATAACCATGGTTCAATTAATCTCAGGCAAAACGGACGCTTTGTGACTCCGCACTGAGAGACAAGCCAAGTGGCTTTTTGTTACCCAGGATATAATATACTACACTTGGTGGTAACATACAACTAAGACATGTGGTGTAAGGAGTTATGGCACTCTCATAAGGTATTACATCAACCAGTAGCTGTCCCAGGCCACTTTGCAAATGAGGAAACAAAAAATTTGTGAATGAATGGGTGGCTGTGAATGTGTGGTCCGGCATCTCATAGACGTGAACAAAGTGTGCAGCGTCCGGCTTGCAATATCCACTTCAGAGCGTATGCCCAATCCCTGAAGCACTGCCTGGGCCATAAAACATAAAAAACAAAACAACCATGAACACAACCCCCTCATAGAGCATTCAGCCCCCTTACTGTACGGGCACAACGTGGTTATTGCAAGCAAGGGCTGCGTGCATGTTTGCTTATATAATCATCCACCTGTGTGCCACTTATCCTTCCAACATATGCAATGGGGACTCCTTCTCTTGTCAAAAATCAGAACTCCAAAGCCCCCATACACCAATGCTGGAAACTGATATATATCATGGCACACATTGGTGGGTTGTGTGTACTGGGAGTAACTTACCCACCCACCCACTCACTCCCCAATCCCCAGAACACCCCACCACCAGCAAAGGCACCTGGGGCCACACTACATGAGTCACTTGGGGGGTGAAGCCAAACAGTAATACAGCAAAGCAAATAATAAGTTTTTTGTTAGTCTATTTTCAAGATACACTCTTCTGATTTATTTACTTCCAGCATAGACTTTAATCTTAGTCTGATTTGGTGCTTATTTTTCCTTTTTCTTTATGCAAGGAAGAAGGAACCAAAGGCCAGGAACCCACAAATTTTTCACTCCAAAAAAAAAAAAAAAAAAAAAAAAAAAAAAAAAACGAGAACAGAGCGTCAAATTCGAGACACACTCAAACTTCGAGGATAAATAACAATTTACATATAACTCTCTTGCCTTGTTACATAAATGGCAGTCATTCATACACCACACTTGTTACCATCGTTACTCAAAGTTTTAGCACATTTTTAACAGTACATCCAATGTCTATATAACGTCAATAGTACTGTAATTGCGACAGGAAAGCAATTACAGTATGGACAAGGGAGAATCGATATGCCCAAGATTTGCAAACAATAACCAATGCTGCTATCGCACAGTCTGCTGGTGTGGGCAATTGAAACAGAAAACGAAGCAGTGACCTCAGAAATTTCAGTGAATGATCTCAACTACTGATAACACTGCAGGGAAACTTGAGTGAAAAAAAGTATATTGGTCAGTGCAGGTTTTTGGTAAATTGGCGATCGGATTTGGGATACTGGGAATCATATATCGGTATAGTATGCTAATCCAGTATGCTAATGAAGGTGCTTAAAATAATAATAATAAGAACAATAATAAATAGTAATAATAATAATAATAATAGTAGTAGCAGTAATAATAATAATGATAATAATATTATTATTTTTATTATTATTATTGACAGTAATAATAACTGGTCAAACTACAGGCTATAAAAAAATCTGTCCACTCTACATCCTTAAATTACAACAACAACAACATAATAACAGTAATAATAAAAATAAATCTATCATCATGCCAATAATAATCACATGCATAATTCACTGAGATGTCTTCTAGGTGGCTAAGGAGACTGGCTAGGAAACGATGCTAGGAAATCAGCCCAGCCACAAAGAATACAAGCCACTTTGAACTACCACCAGACACTGTTCAGCTGAGAGAGAGAGACCGTGCGAGCAATGGCATCGAAAATAACATGGCAAATCTATCTCAAAATTCTAGCAATCTCATTTCGTTTATCGTTTTTGAAGGCTCCAACATGCTTCCATACGTCAGCCTTGGTCACCTAATGGCAGCCCTCCATCCTGCTCGATCTCTGGCAGCTTCCCTATTCACTCCCTTACATGCTCCATCGTCTTTTTCAGTCTACCTCTCGCTACCTTACCCCTAACATTAACACTTCTCATTTTCTGCACCCACTTGTCATCCCCCATCCTCTCCACATGGCCAAACCATCTCAATGTACCCCTCCTCATAAACAACACCAATACACTCCAGTCCCATCCTTCCTCCTAAACCATCTCAGTCTACCCCTTCTCATAAACAACACCAATACACTCCAGTCCCATCCTTCCTCCCAAACCATCTCAGTCTACCCCTCCTCATCACAACATCAATACACTCCAGTCCCATCCTTCCTCCCAAACCATCTCAGTCTACCCCTCCTCATCACAACACCAATACACTCCAGTCCCATCCTTCCTCCCAAACCATCTCAGTCTACCCCTCCTCATCACAACACCAATACACTCCAGTCCCATCCTTCCTCTCAAACCATCTCAGTCTACTCCTCCTCATCACAACACCAATACACTCCAGTCCCATCCTTCCTCCCAAACCATCTCAGTCTACCCCTCCTCATCACAACACCAATACACTCCAGTCCCATCCTTCCTCCCAAACCATCTCAGTCTACCCCTCCTCATCACAACACCAATACACTCAAGTCCCATCCTTCCTCCCAAACCATCTCAGTCTACCCCTCCTCATCACAACACCAATACACTCCAGTCCCATCCTTCCTCCCAAACCATCTCAGTCTACCCCTCCTCATCACAACACCAATACACTCCAGTCCCATCCTTCCTCCCAAACCATCTCAGTCTACCCCTCCTCATCACAACACCAATACACTCGTCCCATCCTTCCTCCCAAACCATCTCAGTCTACCCCTCCTCATCACAACACCAATACACTCCAGTCCCATCCTTCCTCCCAAACCATCTCAGTCTACCCCTCCTCATCACAACACCAATACACTCCAGTCCCATCCTTCCTCCCAAACCATCTCAGTCTACCCCTCCTCATCACAACACCAATACACTCAAGTCCCATCCTTCCTCCCAAACCATCTCAGTCTACCCCTCCTCATCACAACACCAATACACTCAAGTCCCATCCTACTTCTCAACTCTTCCATCGTAAACCTAGCCCCCCCAGGCCTTGCACTCAGGGACGCACTGCACATCCACCAAATCATTGCAATCATAACAATCTATCTATCATTTATCTATTACTAGCAAAGGCATCAAAAATGCCTTGGGGAACCTGTCTATCTATCTCATACTTCTAGCAATATATCTATCTACCTACCACTTATCTAGCAATCTATCTATAATCTATGTGTATATCTGTAATTTGTGTACTATCTATCTACCTGTACTTCTCTTGCAATCTATCCATCTATCTATGCGTACCTATGTAATGTTCATGTATCCATTCGTGTATTTGTCTATCTATCTATCAACTGAGAATGCTAAGCTGTTCCAATAGTTTAGCAAGCAGACTAATGCTAATCATGAAGAAGTGCAATGGAGAGGTTACAAAATCATCTCCTATTGGTAAACTTGGGGAAATGAATATGTATACTCCTGTCACTCTAACCTGGCCTAAAATAAACACAGTAATAGTTTAGGCAATAATGCTAGTCACGAAGAAGTGCAGTGGGGAGGATGTAGACCTGTAGTGCTGTTATTCTGCCACTGGGCCAAGTTAAGGTGAAAGGACTGTTACACCTAAGCACATAGTAAAATAGACAGATAGATAGATAGATAGACAGACAGACAGATGGATGGATAGACAAGATAGATAGATAGATAGGTTGACAGACTGATAGACAGAGATATAGGTAGGTAGGTAGATAGATAGACAGACAGATAGTCAAAAATAAAGATCCTTACTACCCTTAGACTGCCCACGGGTCACTCTCGGCTCAATAAAGTAATCCGGCGTAAGTACGAATAAAGACAGTTGCTCTCCACTTACGAACATTTGAGTTACCTTACGAACTTTCTTGCTACGATCATTGGAGACTTACCTGATTGGGATATTACCAGGTCTTGTGGGTACTGGTGATAAGATACTGGTACTGCATCATCATTATTATCATTATCATCATCACCACCACCACCACCACCACCACCGTCATCATTGCCATCATCAATATTATCACCACCATCATCATCATCATCAATTTACAAGTAAAATGAGTCTGTATGTTAAAGTGGCCTTGTAGCCTAATTATTTTTTAATGTAAGGAAGAAGGAACCAAAGACCACTGTGGTAGAATAATCTGCCACAGGGTCAAAGGCTTAAGTGATGGAGCTGATAATCACAATTATCATTATCATTTATCATTATTATCCATCATCATCATCTATGATTCTCCATCTTTATCACCACCTGTCATCATCATTATCTATCATCAATACCCATCTTTATCACCATCAATATCCATCTTTATCATCATCATCATCTATCATCAATACCCATCTTTATCAACATCAATATCCATCTTCATCATCATAATTATCCTTATCATCATCATCAATCATCATCCATCTTTATCATCATCATCTATCATCATCACCACCACCACCATCATCACCTCATTTTCCCACCAAATGATGGGGTAAGGAATTCTCAATCAAAATTTCGTAAGCGAGGCAGCAACTGTTACTATACTCTGTCCACCTCAACTTGGCCAAATGATGGTATGGAAAGGATGTAGAGCCACAGTATTGTCTTATTCTGCAACTGGACGATGGGGATTTGGCTGCTAAGGACAAAACTCTCAGACAAATTGAGGTGGACGAACCAAACCATGTCCCACTCACGGTTCTGATGGGTTGTGGTAGCTCTAGTAGTAGTAGTAGTAGTAGTAGTAGCAGCAGTAGTAGTAGTAGATGCTGTAGTAGTTGTAGTTGCAGGGGTGTAGCTATGATGTGAGGACTGGGGTGGCCCTAGGGAGGCACTTAAGGGGGTTAGATGGCATGCCTTCGGAGATCTGGGGTGGCCTGTGCCCCCCCCCAGGCCAGCCCAAAGATGCATAAGCAGCAGAATGTACACCCACGACAGCACTAACCCTAGGAGTAGCACCGGCAGGAACTCAGCACCAGGTATCTCAGGAGTAGCACCAACAGAACCAAGAGTAGCACCGACAGCACCCTCAAAGTAGCACCAGCAGGAACCCAGTACCGTCAGTACCACCACCAGCAGCAACTAAAGCTTTAGCAACAGGAACTCCAGTAGCACCCTCAGCAGCAGGAACCCTAGGAGCAGCACCAACAGCACCCTCGGCAGCAGACACAGAACCAACCCTAGCAATGGCAGGAGCAGAAGCAGGAAGAGTGGCAGCAGCAGCAGCAGTATTGGTGGCCCCTGAAAAACTTATAAGTGTTTAGGAGATACTGTCAGGTCTCTTGTCAAATTATCCTTTCGTCTAGGGAGGAGTTCAAAATCTATCTCTAGGGAGTTCAAAACCTATCTATGAGTTCAAAACCTATCTATGAGGAGTTCAAAACCTATCTATGAGTTCAAAACCTATCTATGAGGAGTTCAAAACCTATCTATGAGGAGTTCAAAATCTATCTCTAGGGAGTTCAAAATCTATCTATCTATCTCTAGCCAGACGCCATATTCCGGTAAGGGGTGGGGGTTTGTCTCCGAGGTAGCTGTTTTACGGAGAGGGGCACTAACCCTCCACCAACCCACTTGACACAAAGGGATATCTAACTAACAGAATACAAATGATGATGATGATGATGACACAAGTCAAGAGTGAGAGCAGTGGAAATGAGTTATTTAAGAGGAGCCTGTGGAGTCACATGGAGAGACAGGCTGACGAATGAGGATATAAAGAAGCGTTGTGGTGTGGATGTGATAGGAAGCGTTATGAGGAACACACTGAGGTGGTTTGGCCATGTGGAGAGGATGGAAAGTGAGAGACTGATGAGGACAGTCTATGTGAGTGAGGCCGAGGATGAGATGGAGGGATGGGGTGGAGGGGTATATGAGAGAGGGGGGTGTGAGTTGGAAGCAGGGCAGTGAAATGGCGGGGGACAGGGAGACTTGGAGGCGATTTGTTTGTGGCCACCCCAAACGGGATTGAGGCGTCTGGCAATTGATAGATAGATACATAGATAGATAGATGATGATGATGATGATGAATGATGGTGATGATGAATGATGATGACAACTGATAATGATGACTGATGATGATGACAATGATTCACCACATGATTGATGATAACTGATGAAGGTGATGATGCTGACGATTGATGAAGATGACTGATGATGACGATGACAGATGATGACGATGATGACTGATGATGATGATGATACTGTCTACCATCTGACAGTCTCAATCCTGGGGTGGGTGGGAATCTGAACAAACAGCCTCCATACTGTCCTCCGCCATCACACTGCCCTCCCTCCAACTCACACCAGCTGTAAAAAGGGGAAAATAATTAGCATAAAGAAAACCTTGGGCCATATTATTTTGTGGGCTTCTAAGGCCTCTTTACACCTCCTCTTAGGCAACTTATCCTGTGTGCAGTATTATATTTTAGTGTTTCTCTGTCTGTCTGTCTCATGATGCACGAGAGGACATAGTTACTATCTACTTATCTATTGCCAGACGCCTTACTCCCATAAGGGGTGGCCACAGACAAATCACCTCCATGATGCCCTGTCCCCTGCCATTAAGCTGCCCTTCCCCCCATAAATATATATAAAATAAAACTTTCACTTCATTTTTTTTCTTCTGCATTAGGACACATCATCATTATAGTGTACGATTTTTAGGGAATGGAGGTGATTTGTTTACGGCCACCCCTTACGGGATTAAGTTAGTCTGGCTGAGAGAGAGAGTGAGAGAGAGAGAGAGAATTATCAGTTGGGTTATACAGTGTGGCAAAAGAGACCATAATACTACCCAAGGTGCTGGGAATTACAGACTTAACACTGAGGGAGATGGCACACACCACTACAAGCACAAAGCAGGTGTGGAGGGGGGGGGAGGTGCACTCTCCTCATTTCAGCATACCAATGATTTATCTATTCCCAGACAATTTAATCCCATACAGGGCGGCCAAAAAACAAATCGCCTCCACAAACATCTCAGAAGCTAGTCATGTCCATTTGAAGCGCACACACACACACACGCTATGTTGAGTATAGGCCGAAAAGTGAAAGGCAGGTCTCACTATACATCTATTTGCCATGTGATAAATTTCTGTAATGATGACGAAAATGCTACACCCATTTTCAGAATAACGATGGCAAATTATCCAGAATTCGCTAGAACGATATTTGTGACAGCTGCCTACGAGCATCTTGTGTGGACACGGTGATGTACACAAGCTAACAATAAGATGTCTGACCTCACGTGGCCACCCAGTGTTCACCTGCGCAAAACCTCCAACTCAGGCAAGAACAGCAGTAAGGATGAATACTTTCCTGTTCCCACCATCAAGACAATGAAGAAGTTCCTTGCAATAATGGGCAAGAGAATTACATACATCCACGACAAGGACCTGAACCCAGCACAGGGTGACGCATCACTGCATGGCACTGAACAACAACAAACAGCATACAGGGAGCTCCTAGCAATTAAAAGGCACCACAGCACACCACCATCACCTCCTCCTTCCCTTACCTTTCCCCTTGCCACCAGCACTGAGGATGAGCCAAGGCCATCAATGAGTGGGATGCAAACACTATGTCCCCCTCACCTGCCTCTTGTCATGTCTGTCTGGTCTTCATTGCTGCCTGGCTAACCCCTACACTCCCTTGCCACCACACTGCCCCACCACCACGCCCTTACCGCTACTCTCATCATTGGTCCCACCGCATCACTCTCCCTTGGCCTCACCACACTGCACTCCCTTGGCCTAACTGCATCACTCTCCCTTGGCCACATCACTTTGCTCTCCCCACCTCTCTTCACTCCTTGGAGTGATCATCTGGGCCCTCCAGGTGTCCCCCAGCCTCAGCAAACCCTTAGTGATGAATCAGACAGGTCTAGGACATACTTCAGGTGGGTGGCAGAGTCCCCCTCCCCCCTTGGTCACAGGCCCCCTCCTTATCCCTACTGAATCCATATTACAGTATCTCGACCGCCCAATACGACAAATCTCCATGCAAAAAAACTTTCACTTGATGTAACCCCACTGCATAGCGAGGCATGATTAATAAATGAATCTGGCCATTGTCAAAACACACACACACACACACACACACACACAAGCAAAACTTCACAATTACCAGTACGACTTACAACTTTATGCAGGTGTGTGTTGTCTTCCCATGTGCTGTTCGTCTTGTGTGGCTGCCTGGGGAACACCTGCATAGGGTTGTTGTGCTCCATCACCTGCACCAACATCTTCATCTCTCGGGGCACTTCCTTGACCAACACTTCACCTCTCTTAGCACTTCCTTGATCCTCACCCCCACCACCAGGAAGCACTGAGGAAGGGAAATGACACTGTACTCCTTTCACCTTAACCGGGCCCAATTTTTTTTTTCCTTTGCAGCTTATATCACACAGTACAATGGCATAATAAAAGACTGTGGCTCTAAATCCTTTCTACAGTCTATCTATCTATCTCTAGCCAGAAGCCATAATCTGGTAAGGGGTGGGGTTGTTTTACGGGGAGGGGCACTAACCCCCTGCTAACCCACTTGTTGACAAATAGGGAACATACAGTACATGGGTTGGTTAAATGGTTACCACCCAGCAATGTAAATGGTTTCCTGGCTTTCCATAGTACTTCCTCATCATTACAAGAGCGTCCTGTTATACAAGCATCTGCTATACAAAAAAACGATTATATGAGGATGGGAAACTTCGACCCAAATTCAGTGATGCAAGCATGATCAGTTAACTGAACCCTGTTTTTCACAGAAGTTATATACCCCATTATACTAATTTCTGACATCCTAGTTTTCACTCCGCTAAATGGGTTCACAAATCTATTTTTCACTCCATTATGTGTGTATTTGTCATCCAAGCAGTCCTCCATTAACCCCCCAATGGCCCTTAGGTAAGGCATTTCTGTGCACCCCAGGCCAGCTCCAAGACCATTTTTTTTTTTTTTTACATTTCTAAAATCAGTTTCTTTCCCATGGAGCGTGAGTGACTGATGAGAAATGTATGAGTAAGGTGGAAGGGGAGAGAGGGGGGGGGAGGCCAAGAATGAGATGGAGGGATGAAGAGGTACACAAGAGGGGTGTGTGAGCTGGGGGGAGGGCAGTGAAATGGCAGGAAACAGGGCAACATGGAGGTGATTTGTTTGTGGCCATCCCTTGCCGGATTAAGGTGTCTGGCAATAGATAGATAAATAAATTTCTTTTTCATACAGATGTGAAGAGAATTGTCGTGTGCAACGTACAATGTATTACTTTTAGCTTCCTCAACCCATCCTGTGATTCACTACGATTTCTGGAAAAATTAAAATTAATACACATCCACCATTATGTAAACCAATGGGTGACAACATCTGAGACTAACTGCCTGAGTGCTTGGGATGGTGGAGCGGGGTCATGTAAACATTCCAGCGACCTTCGTTCCCTTTCTCATAACCATTCACAGTTTTTATACACTGCGCTAATACGACGCCAGTGGCACCGCAGGGCGACGCTGGACACCGGTGGCTGGCAAAGGCTTCATGTATGCCACTCATATAGCAGGACCCACTTGCACCATCATAACCAGACGTTCAGCTCGTTACAAAGCATTACTGATTATAGAGAGATGGCAATTTCTGGTTAGGTTAGAGTACCAAGGATATAGTATTGTGCAGTCCAGACTCAGAATACGATAGTTTGGTGCGTGATACTCTGACAAGAATGAGATAAAGGTTATACACAAGGGTTAACAGTCTCAGAATTTGCTTGTATGGTAATTTTCATGGCCACGTACCCTAGCTCCAGAAAGTATTGGTGCATACTCTACTGTGAACATTTTGAGACCAGTGACGTTAGGTACTGGGATGTGCCAATTGTTACGGCCGCATGTCAGCAGCCGTGTACACCTGCCAAGTTGCCAGCGTTTATGTTTGGATTTTGTCGTATGCATTCCACACGTTTGTAATTACACAAATATCTACAGTACATAAAAGCACCCACATACTGACCAACCAGTCCCAACATGTCAGAGTTTGAGAATTTTTTTGGTAGACATCAATCACACCCTGCACCTTACTTTCCGGAGCCAGTGTGCATCAACTGTGTGTGTGCAATACTTTCTGGAGCTGGTGTACATCAATCCTGTGTGTACAATACTTTCTGCAGCTAGTGTGCATCAATTCTGTGCGTACAATACTTTCTGCAGCTAGTGTACATCAATCCTGTGTGTACAATACTTTCTACAGCTAGTGTTCATCAATCCTGTGTGTACAGTACTTTCTGGGGCTAGTGTACATCAATCCTGTGTGTACAGTACTTTCTGGAGCTACTGTACATCAATCTTGTGTGTACAATACTTTCTGGAGCTAACGTACATCGATCCTGTGTGTACAATACTTTCTGCAGCTAGTGTGCATCAATTCTGTGCGTACAATACTTTCTGCAGCTAGTGTACATCAATCCTGTGTGTACAATACTTTCTACAGCTAGTGTTCATCAATCCTGTGTGTACAGTACTTTCTGGGGCTAGTGTACATCAATCCTGTGTGTACAGTACTTTCTGGAGCTACTGTACATCAATCTTGTGTGTACAATACTTTCTGGAGCTAACGTACATCGATCCTGTGTGTACACGGTGCTGCATGTGCAAGCTAACAGTCCGACTTTTCAGCAAGGATGGCCCCCTGGTGTTTACTATGACTGTCTCCCTTTTGTTCCATTCTGCACATGCCAGGCCACTGAAACATCACTGCTATCGCCAAATAACTGAGTAAATATGCAACAAATAGTGCAGTGTGTTGTACTACGTGAAATACATTTGTGTGTGTGTGTGTGTGTGTGTGTGTGTGTGTGTGAAATGCTGAAACCTGTGAGTTGGAAATCATGTCAGGCAAGGATGCTACCCCTAGTGGAAGGTGTGGTGCTACTGTGTGGTGCCATTTTTTTTTTTTTTTTTTAATAGGTTATGCAGTCATCAGCCCCATCCCCATCAAAACCCATGCTCTATCAACCTCATTATGTTAACCCCTTCGCGCACAGTGACTCATAAGTCAAAACGGTGTTAGTCCAAAGAGGAACCAATGACGCACTATGATGTGCTTGCAGTGTTGGTCTGAAGGGATGCCAATTAGGCAATTCTGGACAAAAATATTCACCAAAACTTATGTGTTAGCATGAAATGCATCAATATTTGGTGCATCATAGGGGAGGTGTCTAATTCAAGGCCACCGTTCTCAAATAATCTGCATTCTCTCAGTTTTTTGTTCAGGGGGGGGGGGGCACATGTGCATGATTTTTGGCAATTTACTCAAAAACTATTGGTCGTATCAGAATCCCACCAATACCACATGAAAGCTTGTGAAACTCTGCACCTACACATATGCTTAGCTCTTGCATCATGCAAGCAAGTTTTGTGCTACAGTGTAGGGCAATTATTCTCATCTCATTTCAGAACTTTCACAGTACTTTTACTGTACTCATCAATTTTGTGTATTTTTATTAGCTTATCGTATAAACATCAGGGAAGATGATGATATACCATTTCTGGGGCAAATAAAATACGTGGGAATGTTTTTCTTTGAGCGCGAGACCAGCCTGCTCTAGTGGCATTTTCTCTGATCATGTCACACACAGAAAATGTCAGGTGCATGAGGGGGTTAAAACACACACACACACACACACACACACACACACACACACACACACACTGGCTGAATACAGTAGCTCTGTATTGCCATGACTTTTTTTTTTATGCAAGAAGGAACCAAAGGCCAGAAGCCTGCATGACTGTTCCCTCCAAGTGAAAAACAAAAACAAGACAACAAAACCAAAGTCATGATCCGTTGCACTCTCCCATTTCTGCTTGTTTCTTCAGCAAAGCGGGACCGGGAAGTTTCATTTCATTAACCCGCCCTGTCCCGGAGACGTGAATTCACGTCCTCACATGATGTGCACTCATATCCCGGAGACGTAAATTAACGCGGCAACATTGCAAGGTCCCTAATTTGCACAATTTTCAATTTTCGCGAGTGATTTTTGGCACGTATACATGGGACACCTTCCTCTACAAGACGCCAGGCAGGGACAATGCCTTACCCAGCATGACCCCCCCCCCGCATGACCTTTTCTCAGCAATTCACCTGTTATCAGTGACCTGGCCAGTAAAGCCATGTCATGCCACGGTACAAAATTCAGGGCCAGAGTGATTCCCCAATCAATGACAATGTGGAGGACAAACATTAGAGGAAGAAACAGTCAGAAATGATCAGGTAATGTGGCAAAAAAAGGTCAGGTATGGTGATGAGTTAGTGAGTGACAATGCTTATAATGCCTATATTACTGCTTGAAAACCAATATACTCTCGTACTACATATAAATTCGTACCAAGTAAATAAATAAATACCGTTTGAGTGGTGTGGAATAGTTACCCTCCCATAGAACTCGTTTTCTTTGCAGCCAGTCTGATAGAAAACTCAGTAAGGTAAGGAGGTACTGCTACCTGGATCGAGTATTTTAAACCTCAGGTGAGCGATTTCTCTATGAATTTTCGATGTTTCTCACCAAAAGCGGATGTTTGAGCCAAAAAAAAAAAGAAGGTCCAAAAATGTTGGGACTGGGGCGTATCACTGCCCAGAAAACGTCGGGATGGGGCGGGTTAATAAAGGCTCGAACAGGCTTGCACGCGTCAGCTTTGGTCACCTAATGGCGGCTCTTCATGCTGCTCGAGCTCTGGCAGCCTCCCTATCCAGTCCCTTATCCCTGAGGTCACACCCTTGCCCCAGGTCTTTTTTGGTCTGCCTCCTGCAACCCTTACACCGAAATATGTTTTGGTTTTGACTGACTTGCTTGAGGTCTAGGCTGGGTCAAGTGGGGTCAGGGAAGATTGATGCCTGGGTTCATTTGTAATTCACTTATTTTTGAGAAGGTCGTATCTCAAAAAGGGGTAATTTCCAGGTTAAAAAAATATATATTCATCAAAAAATAAACATGAAATCCATACTCATGAAAAAGGAAAACCATATTCACAAATAACAGAAAACCATATTCATAAAAAAGGATAACCATACTCATAAAGAAAGCAAAACCATATTCATAAAAAAGGAAAACTATATTAAAAAAAAAGGGGGGGGAAAACCAGTCATAAAAAAACAGAAAACCATACATTTATAAAAAACAGAAAACCATACATTTATAAAAAACAGAAAACCATACATTTATAAAAAACAGAAAACCATACATTTATAAAAAACAGAAAACCATACATTTATAAAAAACAGAAAACCATACATTTATAAAAAACAGAAAACCATACATTTATAAAAAACAGAAAACCATACATTTATAAAAAACAGAAAACCATACATTTATAAAAAACAGAAAACCATACATTTATAAAAAACAGAAAACCATAAAATGCGAAAACCATACCTTCATTATCGTCAGAAAAGATTAGAAGGGAAGCCCGAACATTCATCACTGCCCAATGAAGTAAAAAAAGAGTAAAATTACCCTTATTATACTGGGTCATCCCCTAACCGGAAAAAAAATAAATAAACACAGAGGCGGCAAGATTAAACGTAAATTGACATATTTCTTGCCACTAAATAAATTGTCTGGCACAAGGAGAAACATTAAGTTGTGGTATTATCGCAGCTTTGGACAGTCACACTCCTCGATCAGGCTAGTTAGGTTACTTTGAGATGGAGTGGAGAGGTATATGAGAGAGTGGGGTGTGAGCTGAGGAGAGGGCAGTGAAATGGCAAGGGAGGTAAATTTTTAGAAGTAACCAACGTTTTCTTTTATTATTATTTTTATGTTTTCCAATGCAAAATACCATGTTTTAATTAGTTTTGACCTTCATTTTTGGGGGAAAATCCCCCTTTTGTAATTTTGAGTAAGATTTCCAAAAGTGGGTTTATCCCCCCAAATCAAGATCAAAATTAATTGAAAACACACTATTCTGCACTAACCCACACTAACCTAACCTAACCTAGGGCCTGACAGACCTAGTGCACATTCCTGCACCAGCCAATATGGCGCGACATTCATCTGCTACTGAGAGATAGCCTAACCTAAGACACTATATGACGACCCCTACAAAATTAGCTCCCCCAATTCAAACTAGCCTTAAAAGGTAAGTCTTGGTTAGAATAGTTCAGGGACGTAATATAATGAAAATCGGTAACGTTGGTTACTTCTAAAGTTATACCGCAAGGGACAAGACGACATGGAGGCGATTTGCTTGTGGCCACCCCTTACAGGACTGAGGCGTCTAGCAAGTGTGCTTTAGTTAGACGACCTGTGTTGGGTCCACAAATTTAATCAGTTGCTAGGTTACATCAGTTAGATTAGGTTGGGACACGTTAAAAAATAAAAAAATAAACTATGGCTCTTGTCTGAAACTGCAAATTTACCATAAAATTGACATCCACTGGCTAAATGTGGTGGTGCTGTCACAGGTTCAATGTATGTGAACCCCAGACTGAACTTAGTCTGCCGTCCACCATCCTCCTTTCTGGGAATAGGGAGTTGAGGGACACTCAGACACAGGCAGCAGATTCACTCGCCAATATCAGTGCCACCACGTGAAGGCGCCCCTCTTCCGTTGGCTACCTGCTGAAAATGTTGCTCTGAAGACGCCACTCATAGTCTTCCCTACCTGGACAAAACCGGCAGTCATTTAACATGATGTAATATTGATCTAACATCCCTGACCACCCATATAACATGTCACTAAGCCTGCCTGGTATCTCTGGCTGCTTCAGGTTGACTCACAGGGGATTCATTTGCATCTTATGTGGGAAAATAAAGTGGCGTCACATCCTTAGGGAAGTCCTCCAAAATGACGCCAATGACCCTATACAACTCACGCTCTTAATTGTCGGAAAAATGGCATCATCGACTTGCCAGGTTGACCTAGAACTTTGATATAAACTTCTTCCGTAATAAAGAGTTTATTTAATAAGATAAAAATAAAGTAAGGAAGGTAAAGTATACGGAACACTTACCACTTCTTCTTTTCCAAGATGTCTGCCTTCCGATTCAGTGTTCAGGGCTGCCAAGGTCGGTCATATATTCGCTAAACTAGCTCTCAAAAGATGCTAGATTGTTACTGTATACAAAAATCTCCACAAAATCGTCACATAAAAGTACAAAATTTCTACAATATTCCCAAAACTCCATATAATCTTCAAATTTACACTAATTTCTTACCACCAGGCATATTACATGATCGCTAAATGGAGAAAAATATTTCTAGACCTGAGAAAAAACGCAACGTTGGCGACACTATTGCTCATTGTTGACTTTGGCATATTGTATTTAAAATATCCATTCCACGGCATAATATCAAGCTTTGACTGGTGATTTTAAGCAGAATTATAATGCTTTGGGATTACATAATGTTTAAGTAAGTAGATATATATTTGATGCATAATTAAACACGGAACTGAACAATGCCACAGCTCTTGTGTTCTAAAAAGCGTTCCATATTTCATTCCAGCGGTTTTCGGGTGTAATAAATCACTACAGTCCTGTAATTTAAAGATTTTTCGTAACTACATCACGCTCTAAATAAATACATATAACTTTGATGGATAAAAATCAACTACAAAATAGATTAAACTTTGTAGCGGTGGTGATGGGGGGGGGGACAAATCCCCGGGAAATTTAAAACCAACAAACTGCTCTAAACCATTTTCACACCAGCTTGGCCTAAAACTGCCCCTCTCCACCTTGAATGCTGAGTTGTAATAGTAGATTAGCATGAGAATATGCTGCCAGTCACGAAGAAGTGCTCTGGAAAGAATAAAGAGCCGTAGCATTGTCTTTTTCTGCCACTATGCTACGTGAAAAAAAAAAAAAAAAAATGAATGAATAAGATCCTTAATCCCTTTCAGTTCGGTTGATACCCAAGTGTACTCAAATTGGAGAGTCATTTCAACTAGTAATCAAGGAGACGCATTCCTACTTCATAATTACGGATAATTTCAACTTCATCCACTTCTCTCAAATAAAAAAGACAACATTTACCTCTCTTCACTTCAAACTGACCTAGAATTGCCATCAACCCTCAATGCTGACTTGTAGCAATAAATTAACACATATATGGTGCTAG